>NC_139730.1:1205000-1765000 GCF_964211835.1 Anser anser | reverse complement strand
TAAAACTCACAGGAGGCAGGATCAGAGCCCCTCTCCTGCAGCCGCGCTGTGCAGCCCATCCCCAGGGGAGCCCCAGAATCCCCCACCTCGCCTAATGACGGTCGTGACAGCGAGGGGTGATGGTCTGTAGCTTGCTGCTTCCTCCAAGCAGATAGTGCACAGCAGTGGTCCTGTAACGGGGTGTTTCCTAGAACTTGTTTCTCAAGCCCCTTAATAAATATTTTTATGTGACAGAACATGTTTGGGACTTTTGGCTCCTGAAATTTGTGGTTAAATAGCTCATACTGAATATCTCTTTGCACAACTATTTTATCTCTTCACATAGCTTGGAACAGAGCATACGAATCCAAGAAGGAATCATATCCCCAGTGCCCCAGGCTGGCTCCAGGCTCACCCAGATAGATGGGGAGACAGCACCAATGGCTAAGACCGGTGGGGAAGGCTTTCAGCAGGCAAGGTGGTTATCAGAGGCCTTTGAATAGACCCGAAGTACTTGATAGAAACATTTTTTTTTTATGTTCCATTATTGGAGGCCTAAATTGAGCAAATAACCAGGTATGTTGATCTTAATTTATAAAAATTTGGCAGCAACAAGACTTAAGCATCTGCCTTCATTAATTCGGTGTTACATTATATGTGTGATGAACTTCATTTTCATAGATCTGATTAAAAAATTATACAAGTAGATTAGAAAAAAGTAATGATATCTTCTCGTGTTTTGGTCAGTTTGAACAGCAATTTTAAGAATATATTTTTGGGAGATGGAAATTTATTCTGCTCTGTTTTTAACATAAGAAATGATCCAAAAAATCCAACTTCTCTTGAAGTTCAATATACAGAAACTAAAACAGGTTGTCTTTAAAAATGATGAAACAGAAGTAACATTAAGGCCTTGATTCTTGATAAAAGTTGCTTATTTTATTGGCAGTTGATGTGTTGTTTTTTTAGAACTGGCCCACATTCTACCAAAATGTAGAGGTAATCCAAAAGTTAATGTTCTGCTCATTCATAATCATCTTTAATTCGTAGGATTTGTCGATGACTGAACTAGTCAAGAGGTTGCTTGTGTGTTACCTACCTATCCTGGACTTACCATGCTCTGTAAGGTGGCACACGATGGAACAAAAACCATCCATGGGAGTTTTTAGACGTTCTGCAGTAGTGAGATTTTTTAAGCCGGCCTTTTTTTTATTCTTTAAACTCTCAGTGAAATATGTGAGACGTAGCAGGTGACTTTTGCAGTTTAAAAAGTCTGCCTGTTCATTTCCTAGGACTTAAATTTACTTTGCAGAAATTCTGCAGAATGAGCAAGTGATTTGAGAAGCATTGTAAACTCTGCCTGACAAATTTTTGTTAAATTATGTTATCGGGCTTTTAATGACATTGTTTCTGGGATGTTTTTTTTAATGCCAAAATTAGCGAGAATCATTGTGTGAATGGGATGCATGCCTGCCAGGACCTTTATTTTTTAACATGTGGTAACTTACAGTGAAATCTGATCCAGCTACAAATAAGACACGCTCATTTAAGCAACAGTCCTAATCATAGCAGCATCTCCCACCATGAGAAGACTCCTGCTTCTGGTCCAAAGATGAGGACAGACTAGTTGTTAATGTGGTTCATCCTGCAATACAGCCAGCAATAAAGGCAGTCTGCTGTTATTTGAGATCTGAGAGTAATTTAATATTCTAGCACTCAACTTAGTTTGTCTCCAACTCACCGAAATGGTATATGGAAAGCACTGAGCAGTGCAGATGAATCCCTATTGGGAAGGACATGCATCGCTTGCTGTGCACAGGGTCTTTCCAGAAACACTCCAACATGAAGGAGAATGGAGTCCTGCTGGAAGCAGGAGCCACTGCCTGGCTTGGAAGATGTCCTAGATGTGCCCCTATGTTTCAGGATCACGCAGCCAAAGAATTTGCAATGCAGTCTACTCAGCAACAGGACCATGCTCCAAAAGCTCTAGGTGCATAAAAAAAAAAGTTTGTGTCATCTGAGTCTATTCCAGGCAATAAATTAGAAATATAAACAGCAGAACCCCAGAAAAAATGCCATTAATATTGCAGGCCCAGAAGAGATGCATCAGAGAAATGCAGGCCGCCCAATTTCGCTTAGTGGGTTGACTCTGAAACCTGAAGATTGCAATTAAAATTAGCGTGCTCTTTAGCCTTTCTTGCTGCTCACAGTCTCAGAATGCCTCCCGTGATTTTTTAATTGACAAAACACCTTAACTGCTCCCTGCCCAGCCTCCAGAACTCCAGCAACCTCCCAGGCACCAGCATGGTCTGGTTTTGTGCTCACTTTGCTGATGTTTGCAGGAGTCACTCGGTAAATCAAATTCCACTTCCAAGCAGAGATTGAGAACCTTAGCTTTGATTATAATTATGCATTTTCCTTTTAATTCGTTAGAAGATTCTAAGTTTAAAAGGTAAATGAGGATGCTGTAAATGTCCAGTTCAGTAAGCAGTGGGTTACTGGGCTCTGCAACCCTGCAGCAGAAGGCAGGTTTAAGTTTTCAGGAAAAACAGGGCTATGATCATAGCGTATTTTTGTAGTCAGTTGAAAAGTAGCATTGTTTTCGAGCTTCTCCTGACCTGTAGTTATTCATTTCACTGTTATCTTGGTGTCAGAATGTATTATGTCGGAAATTACTGTTTAGTTGCTTCCTCAGTTGCGTTCCAGATGCAGTATTTCTAAAACCTTCTAAAAATGTCATTTTTCCTGATTGCCAGTCAGATCAGCAGTTAGTAAAACACGTAGGTGATTGCAGGCTTGCAGATGAAGATCCCAAAAGGCCAAACCCGACAGCTCTCAGTTTTTCAGCACGTCAGCTTCCCAGCCTTTCCGTCCTGTGGTTTCTGGCTTGGCAGGTAGCTGCTCTGTAGCTGGAGATGGCTGGATAAACAAAACTTGCCCTGTGGAATGCATCCAGTATGCTGCCCTCCTGATTTAAGCAACTACTTCAAATTTTCCTTAAGCTCTCCAGGGCTATTTTGTTTGACCTTTATTTAGTTAGAGTATCCCTACTAGGAAACCAATTATTGCCAGCCCCTTGGGTGGTTGCTGTAAACTGGGTTTCTCTGTACTGGAGCAGTTGTGGTCACAAGCTCTGTAGTTAAGCATCAGCTCTAGTTTGTAACCCTTTCTTCTTCATAATCTGAAACAAATTAATTTTGATTTCAAAGTTTCCATAGCTTGTCTCAGTGTAATAGTGTCTTAGGTGTTGGTTTTGGTTTGTTTGTTTGTTTGTTTGTTTTTTAATATGTTGAAGTAGAAAAAAAGAACCTTATTTTTGTCCATCAATTTTAGTTAACATACTGGGATTAGTGGACATCCAAATTAATTACATTAGAAGCTTTAGGAGGAAAGGCTTTCAGGAGCAAGTCCTATTTTTGCACATAGGAGACAGCATTGAAAAATATTCATATTTTGATGAGTCAGGCAGAAATTTAAAAGAAAAATTAATTAGTTGTACTCGTGAATCCTCACCGTGACAGCTTCATGAGTGAGTAGTGAGAAGCTTTCCATGAGTTTCTTGAACATTTCTGTTAAGCGCCCCCACAGAGATACTCGGTCTCACAAGACTGCAGTTTAATCTAGCTCAAGGACTTTACAAACTTCACAAATCAAAGACCTCTTTTTTTCTTTTTAAATTCATACTCGAGAAACATTTAGCAGCATCAGTTAATGCTAGCGTAGTGTTAATGTTGAGCTATAAAGCATTTCAATGTCAATAAATTTTCAAATTTTTTCATGGAAAAAATAACTTGGACTTAATACATGTATCCTGTATAGTTATTTCTATTCCCTTTTTTTCCTCCTGGTTAAATACATCCCTCTATTTATTGCTACAGCATAGCCTTAAAAATTCACAGTATGTTCAGCTTGATCAAATAACACAATGAAGACCATTGCCTCTTGAGTGCTGAATTTCTTAACCTTATGCATCAGTGCTACATTTTGCTATTTCTATAAATGAAGTAGAAAACTTGACAGGCTCTGAATGAAACAAGATTTTGTTTTTTCTTTGGGAATTTCTTCTTAGAGTCTCATGAATTGGTTCGAATGTATGGATATCTCTATTTAACCCTGAAAATTGCTGGAGTTTTGAAGATTTCCATACAAGAAAAGGTGGTGTTAGGGGATACCCACATGTGTGTGCATGTGTACGCATACCCACCGTAATTTGTCCTGTGGATAAGTTGTTTTGGGGTATGCTTTTATTGAGACAAAAACTGTGACCTTACTAGTGTATGAGATTCAGGGACTTATATAGGAACAAGGTAAAACCACAGGTAGGAATTGCTGAATAATTACCTTTAGACCAACCTGAGCAAGAACCTTCCCAAGAGGGCAAGCTCATTTAATGGTTCCTAAAACTCAATCTTGTGGATGTCAATGGTCATGCTTGATTATTTGCAGCAGTGTTTTATGAAAAAGCAATAAAAATGCATTGGGAGTGTACAGAGGAAAAAGGGAACAATAAATGGGTTTAGTTTTTCAATTGAGTCCCTTTGGTGCAAACAGGTAGAGGCTACGTTTCATGCTGCTGTGCCTTAGCTATTTGAAATGTGCGTATGTGTGTGTATCTACCCAAAACACTGCTGTGCTCTGCTAGCTTATGATCGACAAGAGACCAGCAATGAGAAGAAAAAATTCTTATGTTTGTTTTAGAGAGAAAGCAATTACAGTTACGGTTAAAGGATTAACCTGTTTTCCAGCTACCTGTACACTTATCTGCAAGGCCCTTTAGAGAGCCTCACTAACAAGTACAAAGCTTGGTGAGAGGTAGAAAATGTCATGTTGTACAGTCTAGATTATTCCTAATGTTAATTACACTCCTCGGCTTCTTTCCTTGCCTGTCCTGGGCTCTGAAAAACATCCCACAGCAGCCAGTGCTGCAGAAGTGACAAGCGAATAGCTCCAAGTACCTGCCGACGAATTTAACCACGAATGTCTGCGTGCCTCCCGTACAAATGTAGGTTACTCATATGGTGTATTTTCAAGAACTTGGGGTGCACGTAGTTCTGCCTGAGAGAACAGCTGGTTCTCACGTGATTTGAGGTGTTAGAGGTAGGCTGAGGGTTTTGGTGGATAAAACACTGGCCTTTCGACCTTGGTTCCAGTCCAGCTAGAGATCTGGAAATAAATGAGTTTACTGCTGACACTCCAATCCCAGCAGACAGAAGTTCACAACAAAATGCCCCCACATATAATTTGTCACATTTGGCATCTGCTACTAAGAAAAGAGCAAGAAGCGACCTGGCGCAGAGATGTAATCATCTTTCACCTTCCTGCTAGGGGTGGGAGTATAATGGGGACAATCCAGAAATTCTTTTAAGTCTGGGCCTCTGAGCCCCCTCCAGACATCCTTGCTTTCTGCAAACTTGTTACTTGTAAGAGTTCACCTGCCATTAGGCTGGTGCAGGGCTTTTGAAGTAGATGGCTAAAAGTCAGCAATGGAATTTTTTTTGTTAGGAATGCTGTAAAAGGAAGTTGACCTTGAAGGAGTAAATCTGAACATGTACAATATTGTAATTCGCTGGTCTCGTTGAAACAGCTCTGTAACTGCAGTGCGGTTATTACACATAATTGCAACTGGCAGCATTTCTGGTACAGCTAAAACTTAAGTTTGTCTGAAAAAAAATCACTATTTGGCCACAAAGTAAAAAACAAGTAAGTGTATTATGTGAAAGCTTTAGCAACAGGGAAGCAGGAGTGCATACAAATTCTTCAGTCCTAGAGATTTGTCTAGGCTGAAGTGATAAGCCAAAAATGCTTTGTAAAGCGCACACATGATTTATTAAATGCTGCCATTTCGGCGTCAATGGACAAGTTGCAGAATAGGAATATCTGCCCAGAGGAGATGATAATTTCAAAGACAGGGTGTGCTGGGGAAACCCAGAGGAGAGAGTAACTGAAGTTTGGTTTACTCGGTTCTGCTAACTTCCCTCTTGTGGCCATGGAGCCATAGGACCATGGCATTTCCTTCTGCACAAGCACGCACACTGAGGAGAGAGTATTGCAAAATCGCAGTAGCTCTGGAGCTGTGGGGAATGGGGAATTTTAACCCTTCATGGAGAGGGAGTTAGCAGATGAGGAGGCAAAACTACTTGTGAGCTGTATCTGTTGATTGAATTTGGGTTTACCCAGACAAACTTTCAAGTTGGACAGAAAGGAGAGGAAGGTGCCTCATCCATATTTATTCTTCTTTCCATCATTTGTGAGTTTGCTGTACATTGTTTTTCCCTGAGCCTCAGCAGAATCTCTGCTACTGCTCTGCTTGATGAGAGCAAAACAGATCAAAAGACATTTCGGGTAGCAGATTTGAGAAGCAGGTGAGAATAATGCTCAGACCTGTCATTTGAACTCTTATTGCACAGACGGGAAAGGATTGGTTGACTTCTGGACACATTACTAGGTTGTTCACTCTTTGTTCAGACCTGTGGGGGAAAAAAAAAAAAGACGCAGATAGTAATGCCATCAGTCCCTTCAAAAGAGAGGGCTTTTGAAGGGATTGTCACAGTGTTCATCTTCCCATGTCTTCATCTAAATAATGTGACTTCCCTTAACTCCATGGAAGTCAATAAGGTTTATACCAGAGCATTGGCACTCCATAAATTAAATATTAGGATCAGTGTTTGAAGTTTAAAGCCCTCCCTCCTCCTGCTAGCTCAGATTTTCTGCTGCTGTGCTTTTTTCTTTATGCCTGAGCACCTTGCTGACAAGTGCTAATAACAAAATGCCAAGAGAGGGTCCAGTCGGAGTTACCACACATTAAACATTCTGAACTTGTCCTTTTGCTCATAGATTGTGCATAATTAATAATTAAACGGTTTCAGTTGTAATGGGTTGACCTTCTTGAACTGTTCATTATTCACAAGGTAAAGGCATCACTCAAACTTTTTTTCCTATTGCCCTTCCCCGTTCGCACCGTATGTGCACGGTTTGGCTGGTTTTGAGGCTGATCACGGAGAAATCATAGAGGCTGATCCTGTCTTCTCCTGCAGCAGATCCCAGTTGCAGAAATGTTGCTCGGAGGCTTGGGACAATAGCCAGCCTTGGGAATAAGCAGCCAGGGGATGTAAGAGGCAATGAGTACGTTGCCCTTTGCAACCATTTGTGACTCTACTGCCATTTTTGCGGCATCCTCGATATATTGTTCTTCAAGATATTGGTTAAATATGTGGTCTTTAATGAAAATGAAATGTTCTCATTCCTTTGAGAGTTAGCCAGAGTCATAGTCTGGAGAATATCATGATAAAATATAGGCTGTACTTATTTTGTGTAGTTTGGGAAATTTTTGCTTTATACCTGATGCAACAACATCGTAATTGCTCAAGTTTCAGAGGCAGCAATAGGAACACTTCTCTCACTGGAATAGCTCAAAGTACAAAATACTCTCATCTTTCTACTACTCAAATGTTCTTGAACAGAACAATGGCAGAAACAGAAATATTTCAGTCACCAGTTTCCCTGGGTAGATATCGTAACTGAAGGGATGTTTTCTGTTTTGAGTTGTTTTAAAAAGGGAACTTTTCAGTATTTACCTTCGTAAGTAGTTGAGAGCCCATGCTTTCCTGGTTCACCTAAACCCAAAATCTGCAGCCTCCTCCCCTGACTTACCTAGTGCTGTAAAGTAAGAACTGGCTCATATTTACTGGAGTGGAATTATTTCTTTCCACTGATCTGTTTGCCCTCAAACGCACTTCCTAGCGAGTATTTTCTTGAGATCGATGTATCATCCCAAAAGACTTGCAATTCATCAAGTGAACGACCAACAAATGTGTGGGACGTGCAGTCTGAAATCCTTGGGAAGGCTGCATGAAAGCATCTTGTTTTCATACTGCTGAGATGTAGGTGGTGTTTATCTCCCTGCCTCCACAACCTCTTCCTGAGCTCCCGAAGGAAGGCCAGCGGAGGCCTGGCCACGGCCGCCAGGCCTGGGCAGAAGAGGCTACGCCCAGATCAGGTTAAAATGCTTGCGTTTTGACAGAAAGCTGTGCCAAAATGTAGCGTTTGGGGTTTACTTTCACCTGCCTGTGCCAGAGCACCTCATTTTCTGGCTGTGCTGCGGTTCGGGAGCCGCTGGGTGAAGGCACCCGTGCGGGTCTTCATGACCTGGTCCTTGCCACCGGCTTCGCTTGGCGTAGCCCAAGGCTGGTGGCTTCAGAGCAGTTCATCAGCCTCTCTTCGGCTCTCATAATGAAGCTTCGCTCTATTACGGGTCCGTCATCTCTCTGCGATTGCAGAAATTATCACCTACCAAATTGGTGCGAAGTGCCGCGTGCCCGTCCTGCTCCCCCAGCGCGCACCATCCGCGCTGGCAGCCCCGCCAGAGGGACGCTCGTGAGGAGCTCCTCGCTCCCATTGTGCTGAAACAGCGGGGGAACATGGCTGGGCAGGGCCACTTCCCCACGGAGAGGGCTCCGGTAGCTTTGCCGTACAGTTTTCAGTGATCTGTGATGTGTGCCCAGCATCTTTCGTACGTTCCTGCCCCATGGGGACCGCGGTGTTTGCCACCTCGGGTGGCAGCGCGGGGAAGACTTCTGCAGGACGAGAGAAAAGGATGGGGAGAGGCTAAACCTGCTGGGCTCCACGCAGTGGAAGCAAGCCTGACACTTGGCTCTGCGTTCTCTGTGTTAATATGAATAATTTTCATGCACGGTTCTTTGAAGTGGAGAAAGTTTAATTGCGCTGTTTATTTCCTTGTGTTCCTTCCGCTCTCCAGTGCAAACCTTCCTATATTGATGTCATTTATAAGTTTAGAAACAATAACCTCTCCCTCGCCCGGGCTAAGTTCAAAGAGAATTTGGGCATGTTATATCAAACAGTCCTTGTATTTAATAGAACTCTTTGAAAATTGTAAAGCAATTTTGGCTTCTCCTTTTACTCTTCACTTACTTTTGATTTAATTGTATTTTCCAGCAGTTTCCAATTGTTTGAATTGGAAACAAAGCCTTAATAAGAGTTCTAGTTAATTTTCTGTCTTGTAATTACCGATCTCATTTTTCTGATAATTGGCCACAGCAATTATATGTATATTTACTAATCACATAGGAGGCTCTGCAGTTGTGTCTATCTGCCACCATTGATAATGGCACACACATTGCAGAGGTGCTTTTATCATCTTCTTTTTTCCACTACATCAAAGCTATTTCCTCACATTCTCAATAATGAATACATGCATGCATTTGACACAGTTGTGTGCTAGAGAAATTGTTTGGCTCCCACCAAATGCTGCACGCTCTGAGTTTCTTGCCTGCAGCGCTGGAAGGTTGTATGTAATGATATATTGCTCATCCAAATGGCCAAAGCACTCCAAAGCACAGTGAGATTAAAATAAGTCATTCCTTTGTTAATTTAAATAGGTGCATGTATCATACTTTGCAGGGTACTTTGTGTAGGGATGTCAGGGAGGAAAAAAGCCGCCGAAAGGTATTTTTAATAGCAAATGAGAATAGATGAGAATGGAGTCATTTGCAGCTGCCTGTTTTATGTGGCTCTCTTGTTCCAACTGTAGGTCTAATGAGATGACACTGTTAAAGTACTCTGCAGTGTAATTTCATTACATCCTGAGCTGTTACACTATAAACACAGTGGAGCTCTCTGTCATTCTTGGAAAAACTCCTAAATTCGTAAAGCCCTTCTTTGCAAATGGTGATGTTGTTTGTTCCCCATTTCTATATTTTTTCCTTGTGCTCTTAATTTTTTTTTTCTTTCATAAACACTGAGTGGTTATTTTCACTAGACTGGTAAATCTTGCATATTTTCCCCCTAAAAATTATTTCGTCTTTTAAATCTAGAACAGACTGCGAATTAGGAGAGCCTCTAAAATGAATAAGTGTAAATAAACATGAGTGTAAATAAATAGCAAATGCAGTGAAAGAAACAAAGGTCAACACAAGAATAATTTCACAGCTCTTTGTTAATTACAAGACCATTTGTGTGTTACTTAAATAATCATTAATTTCTCATTTACACTTTCCCTACCTTCCTTTTTACCCTGTGGCTATCATTGTCCTTTTTTCACCTCCCCTCAGTGTCTTTCCACATGTTTTTACCCATTGTGTAATACTCATTAGTTGAAATTCAGTGTTTTATAACACATTCTCGGAAGAATTTGTACCTTTCTCCCTCAAATTCTCTGTGTGAAAAGGAGGCTTTGTTGATTCCTTTTTTTTTTTTTTTTGGCTGTTGTTGTCGCTGTTATATTATTCTCCTTCTAAAAAATTGTCTTCTCTGCTTCTGACTCTGCTTCTTGTTTCAATCCAATCCCAGGAATCGCCCGTCCTTCCAGTCGGGGAGTTCTCTGAGCCATTTGTACACTTCATCACTCAATGGTAAGCTCAGTTTGCAAACATGCCATGCCCTCAATGTAAATGATACATGCCATTAACTCTGCAGCTCTGCGAGACCTTATGGCTTTCCTTGCATCCTTTCTGAGAGAAGAGGGACTTGGGGGCCTTGGGCAGATGGGGCAGCAAAGCTAAGCAAACTGTTTAAATTATGTAAACGTTATTTACACAAAGGGTCGTAAAAGTACTTACAAGGGTTTTTCCTGTTTTAATAAACCTGCCCTGGATGTGGGTGCAGTCTTGTGCAATGAGACTCTTAAGAATTCATCTGAGGGTAAAGAGGCCACAAAAACCCAGGTGTATAATATCATTATTTAGGGCTTTTTAAAATATTACTTATAAAATTGCCACAATGTTTAGAAAGGCAAGTAGCCTTGATTAATTCATTGGCTTTTCAGTAAGTAATTTTTACTGGGAATCGTATTTTAAAACACACCATTGGGTATATTTTCTTTCCTTAAACTGAATAGTTCTTTGAAGACCATTTAAATTAAAGGAGAATAGGCAAGGAGGAATTTGTAGAATAAAGAATACACTTCTCTAGTGACAAGAGAATGGAAGTCTTATGGGTAAGCTATCCTAAAGAAACGGAATGAAGGGAATATCTTTTTAAACATTCATTCACTTTAATAATAATAATAATTAATAATTAATAATTAATAATTAATAATTAATAATTAATAATAATAATAATAGGCAGTCATTTATGTATGGCAGAAGAAACAAGCTTGAATTTTGTACAGATAAGATTTGTTTGACAGAGAAGTATCCCTTTTGTGAGCATGCACTTCCAGGATGCTCAGCTGTGCTAAATCAGATGGAGCCATCTCAGTGTGTGCCACTGAGAGCAGCAGCCGCGTGGACGAGAGGACTACTTCAGGGATGCTTTCTCAGTGAAAACAAGGCACTCGAAACCCTTGGCTCCACGCAGATCTGTAGGTCGGGCTTCACAGCGTTTTCCAATTCTCTGTACTGCGTGCGAGAGCCACTGCAGAAAAAGCCATCTAAAATATTTCTATTTTGAATACCTAACCTAGGAGAGAGTGCCTTCCAGGTCTGGCACAGTATGTAACAATCAATACAGAAACAAAAAGCAGTCTGATTATCAGTTAATTAAAGCAAATAAATAATTCAAGTTTGCATAACGTAGGCCTCCTTTTTCAATAGTTTCAGTTTACAAAGAGCACCTCCATTCGGGGGATTCTGCACCACAACTGATGTGCATGAAGCTGTATATTTTTAATCCCTTCAAAAAGTAATGACAGGCTGGTTTTTTTTGTTGTTTTTTTTTAAAAAAAAAATCTCATTGAGGCTGGGGGAGGGATAACCTGTGTTAAAATTTCCACAGATGTCAAACTGAAGCATAACTGATGGTGGCTAATAGCCTTGTTTTCCCTGGGGACGCAGCTACTTTGGACTGTCAGATTAGAACTGTTACCAACCTACTCGTCAGACAGCTTGCTTTACTTGCTCATGCCTGCATTATTTGAGGTGCGTGTAGTTATTTGTAGGGAAGGTAAATCGTGTAGTTATTTGTAGGGAAGGTAAATCGTATCATCAATGCAACCTAACTGCTTCACAGATTATCTAATATTTTAGATATAGTGTTATGTAGGCTGTACAGCACACAGCTCTTTTTAGAATGAGGCGTTACTGTTTAAAAAAGCAAACAAACGCAAAGAAATTCCGAACGCTATTTAAGCAATCAATTTCTAATAAGCATTAGAGATGTCAAGTGAGCAGCATATCAGATGTTATGACTTTATACCAGAGACGCCATAAACACTGGCTGTTTGGATGTAATCCAATTAGTCAGTAGGCAGCTCCTGATGGTCACCTCTGTGCCATGTTATTGTGTTCCTTCATGCAGCTAAGCACAGTCTTCAATAGCTAATTGCACCTGTTGCACAGAAAACTAGGACTATTTGGATGAGAAACATGATCTTATAAACAGCTTAATGCTGTGTAATGAACTATCACCCTGCAGTGTAATGGAAATGAATGTGAAAAAATTAAGGTAGAAACCCCAGGGTATTGTGTGTTTTCCTGAAGCTGTTTAGTGTTAGAGTTAAATTTCCCACCTGTTTGTATAATATGTTGTGTCAAGCTATGTAATAATCCCTAGCAAAATGAGAATCAACTTACTATACCTTCTGAGCTGGTTGGTTTTCAATGATCTTTATATTTACACATATTCATGGTTACAAGCAGTATAGACCTATAAATAAAAGGGAAACGGTTGTCTCTACGTCTCATTCAGAGGAAGGCATTAGTAGGTATGACGTCTTTCGAAAATGATGAGAGAAACCTAGACATTTGTAGGGAACTTCAAAGACACGCACATACAGAAAAGATGAAAATTGGCTAACAGTCAACAAAATATTAATAACAGAGAAACATTGACCGCGAGGGAGGGAGAGGAGAGGAGAAGTTGATTAACGTCTTGGCCACCGTTAGTAACCCTGTCTTCCATCGCTATGTGATGAAGTTAAGAAATACATTGAAATTCTAGACACAGTCTGTCTCTGTTAAGGGAGGATGTCTTCGCTATTTAAGCAAATGGAATAAATAAACACTTGTTTATATGTGAACATTTTGTTTTATGTCACATAGCATGAAAAAGCAACCAAAGGAAAGACCAGCTCCCGAAGATTTAATGGTAAGTAAAACTTCAGAGCCCTCCAGTGTGGTTTTCATATGAATGCTTTTTATTAACGTATAGGGAAGTGGAGTTTTTGCCATTTTTTGTGTTGAGTTTTTTTTCAGCATGTACAAATTTAAATCTGAACTGTTTCTGGCTTGTGCAGCAATTACACACTTAGAGAGAACACCCAAACAAAAGGTGGAATTCTGATTCCACTCAAGTTAGTGGATATTTTGCTGTTACATTCGTTGTGGCCAAAGCTTCACTTGTGATTTGGGGAGTTAATACAGAACTTTCACAGCCCGTATCAAGTTTCGATCAAAAAGATTTTGATGCTTAATACACATTTTTTTCAGTCTGTATGTCCAGGGATTACAGCTTAATGTAGGTCACTCCTTGTCATCGTTTGCTAGTCTTAACCTTTCATACTCTGAAGATTGAAAACATGGGATATGGTCAAAATATTGTATATTTAATGAAATGCAGAAGCTACTGTTTTCACTTATATTCATGTAAAATGAAATTAGTTTGGCTACAGAAGATTGAGTTAATATGTGGCTTTGGTCTTCCCATAGAAAGACTGTCAGTGTTGGAATCTGAGCTCAGAGACCACTTCTTTTTCTAGCAAGAGTCGTTTTTTCAGTAAGGCTATAATGGGGTACCTGCTCTTGAGCTGGTCCCTTGTGGCTGTGCATTTAGTGCAGAGTACTGTTTTTTAGCTACTAGAAAAATACAGAATCAAACAATTGCTTTAAGTATTTACAATAATTTATATTGGAGATAGGAGTTGTAGTTGAGAATCTTCTGATTTGCAACAAATCTTTGTTTTTTAAGTGTTTCATTACTTTTTGTATGTGCTATGTTTCCTGTCACTTGGAGATTTCTGTAAAATCATTGTAATTTATTTTCTGTGCATTGAATATGTAGGAATAATTTTAGCAGACTTCAACGACATACGGAACACGTTTGCGTCATTTCCTTTCTTGCTTACATGCTACGAACTACAAGTAAAATAAACAATTGTTTCTACTGCAGCGATTCTCTAGTTAAAGGCTAATCTCCGCAGATGCCCTGGGGCAGATATCTCACAATCCAGACTAGTCTCAGTGTAGACCCTGGTTAGTAAAGTATTTAACTGTGAATCTCATTTTAAGGATATTAACTTAAATAGATCCACATTTGAAGTTAGGCACCTGCTTAAATACCTTGGCAAAATGAGGCCTTGAAGTTTATCAGAGCCCCTCCACTTTGTGGTGGTGTGCGTCTCGTCTGAAAGGCTTACTCTGCCTTATTTTGTCTTTTTTATTAACTTTTGATGGTTGGAAAATTCTTGCAGTTAGTCACATCTGAGAAAACTTGGAACAGGTTCTAGAGATGTAGACACATTTACCTTGTGCACTATTATGCTATGGCTGGATAGCTTAGCTATTAAAACAACGGAATAGGGTTTCATAAAACCTGTATCTGTTTGTAAATGCATGTTTCAGTGATGCAATAGGCCTGCCACTTATAAATAAAACATCTGCAGATCGCACATACCCCCATAAGTATATATGTATGTTTGTAAGCAATAACACCACTCCAGGGTGTAGAGTCATAAAAATGAGGCCAAAGGGTGAGTGCCTGCAGTACCAGGGAAGTGCACAGATTTATCTTTACAACTACATGCCCTGGAGTGTGCTAGTCCCCTTTTAAGGAGTTATTTTGTAAAATAATTTTAAAATTATAGCAGCCCAGGAAAAAGAAACAAAAAAAAATTCCTACTTTTTAAACAAAACCTTTTGTTTAACACATTTTTTCCCTCATGCTACTTTCTATTCAATTATAAATGAACTTGCAAGAGCAAATACTAAAGCATGAAGTAGACTGCTGCTGAAATAGAGAAGTGACCCAGTCCTTGCCTGCGATGTGGCTGACCCCCATAAGCTGGCCTAAATTCCCTCTCCCAGCCGGATGGGCTCAGAGCACCCTGCGCTTTCCTGCAGCAGGCTCACTGCTAGCTCAGTAGTTGCTCTCCGGTCGGGTCCTTTGCATTCTTGCACTGACCCAGCCTTGTCAAGGAGCACTTTATTTCTGATATTAATATGCATGTCTACATTTGCATATGTATGTAATAAATACACATACATAGGCATATCAGAACATGCATATACATATGTGTACGTGTATTTCCCTGCTTAGCTGGAAAACGGGGCCAACACTGTTAAACATCCTCTGAATTCTGGAATTTGTGACCGCAGTAGCCTTTCTAATTCCCCGTCTTCTGTTTCTGAAGCCCCTGTTGTAATTCTGATGGCTGTCTCTGTGTTAACTAGCAGTAGCAGGTAGAGGGTTGCAGATACTATCAGTGAAATCCTGGACCTCTCAAGGTCAGCTTGCCGTTGATTTCACTGAGAGCAGGATTTCACGTTGTTCGCTGTTTGTTTTGATTTAAAGGAAATGTACTAGCAAGGACGAAAGGTGTAACATGTAATCATCGTTAGCTTCAGACAAAACAGCAGAGTGCAAGTTTTCTCCCCTATGGACATTAACCGTACTGGAAGTCACTATTTTGTAACCAATTTAGTATAATTAAAGACTGGAAGCAAAATGAAGGGAGCAGAACATCAATCTTTTTCTGCTCTCCTGATAATCAGTGAATTGTTAAATGCATTTTAAGAGCCAACTAACAATACCTGGAGTGCCAGATTGGCAACTCCAGTGAAGTCACAGGGTTACATCAGGGATGGATTTACCCCGTCTATCATGCTAAGAAGCCCTTTTTTTTTTCCTTTTTTTTTTCTTTTTATAAAAGTCACTGCACACATTTTGTTAGAAAATAGGGCCAAAGCCAAGGCTGTATGAAATTCCTGTATAATATCAGGCTTTCTAGTACCATAGGTATTCTTGTGGAAGCGAACACCAGATTTCCATTACAGCTGACAAAAATTAACTTCCTCTGTTTACACCCAGTCTTCCTTACACCTGTCCACAAAAAAAAAAGATATATTTATAACACCAGTTTCTCTGTGTAGACATAATCAGCAATTTAGTTGATTCAAAGTATTTCCAATTAGCAGACTTTTTCCACGGAAGTGTTTAAAAAAAAAAAAAAATGTAATTTCACCAGGCAATGGGAAAATTGTCCATTCTGTGGAAGGAATGATCTTTATAATTCACCAGTGGTTATTCTGAACATTGTTCTTACTGCGTCTGCTCTTTTGTTTCCAATTTGTTCCTTCTTAAGACAAGAAGAGCACAGAGTCAATTAAATTGAACCTGCTCCTGTTTCAGCACCACGGAAATCTGCACATCTTAGTGTATTCCTCTGTCTCTCTTCTCTCCCCTTCCAACAAGAAAAGGAAGATCTCAGCAATTCTTCTCTGTAAAGATAATTTTTTCCGTGAACTTCCTGCTCTCATTTAAACCACGGAGCCATCTGGCATTGCAAGCCGGGCTGCCGGGGAAGCACGGACAGGCACGAGTGGGGTGCGTGCAGTTAGCGGGCGCGACGTGGCAGCACGGGGAAGGTTCGAGCTCCTGCTTGTGCCGAGTGTATGGGTAGGCATCCGCACGCTGGTTTGGCTCAGGAAGCTGTAGATCTGACTGTATTTACGGTATTTTTCAGAAGCTTTCCATTCTAAGCTCTATTTAATGGAATCTATGCATAGTAAGTAATCAGGTCAGAGAGAAGCAACATCCCCTGTTTGAGATCAATCGCTGGCTAATACTTTATCTAGGCCACTTTATTATCTCATGCTGATTCCATTCCCATTCTCCTCCTCCTTTGTACATGCACTTCAGCTGTGGTAAAAGTACGTATCGCATACATATTAAAAACATATACCCATTCTATCTGTATGTAAATGTGTGAGACACAGCTGGATATTGCAGGAGTTTGATTTACTAATAGTTATTATCTGTTCTAGCTGTTCAGAGGCAAAGAGAGTTTCAGAAAACAAGCTAGCGCAGAAATTGCCTTTATGATATCACTATCCCGCTTTGGTAATTGTTTAAAATCTCTTCTTTAGCTGGAAGCTTGGCCTTTTATTTTGCAGATTGTATGTGCTTTTCAAAAAACCAGCAGATTTGTTGAAGTCTCCGGTTGAGTTTTTTTGTTAGTACAGCACTGAACTCTGCTATGCTACATATTGCTGTATAAATGAGGGCGATTTACTTAAGGAAATTGTATTTGAAATACTAAAAGTCAAGCATGTAGCATTTATTTCTTTATGCTTTCCCATGGATGCCTAAAAGTACAGTCATTAAGATGCCATTTGGATTTCTTGAGGGACATACTGGGCAAATAGAGGCCATGTTTTTGGCCAAAGATCCAGTCAGCTTCCGCACTTGATTCCTTTTGTACAGATCTTCTCATTTTTGTTTAGGTCTCCAAATAGGAATTACAACTTCTAGCTTTTCTCCTTTTTTAACTTTAAATTACTGATGCTGCTTATGTTGGCATGCGATTAATTCAGAATTGTGTGATAAAATTGTACATCATCTGTGTCAAAACCACTGACTTGCTGAAAACGTTTTTTATTTTTTTTAATTATTATTATTATGTTGTTGTTGTTTGTTTGTTTGTTTAAATGCCTAATGCAATATTGAAGTTCCCTATTCCTATGCATTCAGCAATCCCTCTGTACACTTCAGGAATGGCATTTAGATCAGGCACCTTGGTCTTATTAGCTACAGTGGGCATTTTTTCTCATAGATCACTTGTTATATTTAAATATGTTTTCATAAACATTGCAGACTGTCAAAAATGGATTCTGGTTCTGTGTTCCCCTACCTGCAACAAATACAGGGAATCAGAAATGAGACGCATTTAAGTAGCACTATTTTAAGTAGTCATTTCCTAGAGAGTCTGACCAGTAGCAGTTCTTACCAGGTAGAGCTAAACTTGTTTGCAGCTTGTTGTGTTAAACCATGGTTTGCAGCCTGTGGGAAATACTTTTTCGCTTTAAGCAAACAAGTGGAGGATCAGTGTAATCCTACCTGAATTTCCATGTAAACCTTCAGAATAAAGCCAATAGCGTACTTCCACTCGTCTTTGTCAATAACAGTGTTTTCCCCCAACAGCTAATTTGGCTTTGCGTTATAGCAGTGGCATCACTGAGTAGCTGAGAGCACTGAACAGGCTGGGTTTTTTGATGACCTTACATTTTGACAAAAAGCAGAGGGCTGTCTGCACTTTGCTTTTCATAGATGCATCCAGTAAATCTTCTGAAGACAGCTTACAGATAAATGTTTTCTGTCTCTATCTGTCTAGATGTTTATGCATCATTGCTGGATCACATTGAGCCAAGAATTTTCACTCTTTGGCTACTTACAAGCATATTTTTTTTCCCGAGCCAGTGCAGGATCACCTATCAGAGATGATTTGTCCAGCATAAAATTGTCAGTGCTTGAACCTGTGATGGATAGCTTTGTTTGCAAACATTTAGGCTGTCCTCTGTCACAATGATCCCAGTTCATTCACCCCATGACAAGGAGAAATTCTGACAGACGCCAAAACACATACCAGATGTAAAGGAAAGGGCTTTTTCCTGACTTCCGAAGGAAAAATAAAGTACAAAGCCAGGTATTTCAGCTGCTGTAAACATGATAAATATTAATCTGTGTCCTCAATCGATCACAGACACACAGTGGACAAGGAGTCCTGGATGAAATCCTGGCTACGCTGTCAATGAAGAATTTAGATTGACTTCACTGTTGCTGGGATTTCACACTAGGATTTGGGGTGTTCCTGTTACTGTGTGTTTGTCGTCTTCCTTGGTCAGAGTAGTTGAAGATTTGGAGGAAAAAAGTATATTATTTCAGGAGGCTGCATTACTCAACACACTGCTGAAATAGGGGAAGGTGGGTTATGGATCTTCCCTTCTCTCTCTTTCCTTCGCTCTCTCTCTGCTATTCCTGTCCTTAGGGATATGATTTGCTCTTCTTTGTCACTTGAGAAATCAGCTATCGAAATGGAGAAATATATTCTATCAGTGTCACTAAATCCAGCAATTACAGAAGACTAAGATTGTGACAAGGTTAACTTGTTAACATTAGAGTTTTAAGGTGTTATATTCATTCACTGTCTTCTGCAGTCCCATTGCTCATACCACTGCTGCTTTTTTACGGAAAATGTGAAAATCTGACTCTGTCTTTCTAACATGCCCTAAAGCTGCACAATATAGTGGCACTTTTCAGTGAAATGTGAAAAGAAGTAACTTGAGCTGGCACAAAGAAGTATTGAAAATCTAAGGAAACTGGGCAAAAACAAATTGGCAACAGCTTAGAGTGATGCAGCTTAGATGATAGTTAATATTTTTGGTGACTGGAGTCTCTTGGGCTTTGCAGTTTAATTTGAGCAAATGTTTCATTTGGCACTTCTAGTTGTTCTGTAGTTCTCCAGACACTTAGGCAAATATTTACATCTCACTCATTTTGGTAGCAGAATTAGAAGTCTTTGAATTATGATACACTGAGAAGTTGTGCATTTATGATATTAGTATTTCTATGTCAATTGTCTTTCCTACGTATTTCTTTTTTAAAAATGAAAGAAAATGTTAATGGTTCCAAAATAAGAGGCATATCTGTAACTCCTAGAATACTATCTTTCCTTTTTGTTCCAAATTCATCACAGAATTTGCTGTAATGGGCGGCTCTGGAAATCTATGTACAGTATTTATTTGGGTAATGAAACTGGAATTTTAAATTGATTCAGACCTGCTGGATAGATTGAAATTGCTGAAATCGGTATAGTACCAGCAACAGTGGGCCTGCGTTCTGATTAGCACCTCAAGATTCTCCTGCAGTATTAAGTAAGAGTAGTAATTGCCTATGAATGAGCAGAGTATAAAGCAGGAGATACAGATATGGCTTCCTATGACCTGTGTGCATTATGCCTCAAATCCCTAAATCAGATTTGTGCCAGTTGATTCTTACATCCACAGAAATTCAGCTGGAGGATCAGGGCCTAAAGTAGTAAAAAATCAATTAATACGACTTTCTAATTTGTGCAGTTGACAAAAACGCATATAAATAGGGAACATTTTTCTACTTAAGAGGGCTGCACTGAAAGATTTTTAATTGGATTTTCATTGTGATTGACAGCACTTGATTATGACAGTAACTTTATTTGGCTGGACTGTTATAGCCCTCTTGTTCGGATTTTTTCCATCAAAGCTCTTTTTTATCCGCTGAATTCCCAGCGGAGCAGCAGTGGCTGTGAAAGAGCCTTTTAGCACCTTTGTTGCAGCCATCCCTGGTGATGATTGGACCCAGCTGGTAGCAGATAAGAAAATGTCCCTCTCACAAAGAGGTTGCATCTCCCGTCCCCATGGCTTCAATAATTTTAAGAGCCCCAGAAACCTGTTGAGGATTAGAAGTAGCTTTAGATGTGAAATGAGTGTTAAGTATTAGTAATCGGGAGATTAGGGCCCCGGGGACAATGGGAGATAAACAACTGCAATTAAGGCAAATCTGCCAGAGTAAACAAAATTTAGCAGAAACAGATGCCCTAACCATTTTGGGGGATTGATTGGAGGGCACCGAGGAATCGATTTTTGTCTTGTTTACACTTTCAAACCCCTGTGATAAACTGGGAGGCTAAATATTTCATACAGCCTGATTTTAGTTAATTTTTTTCCAGCTCCTCACAGTAGGTCTGCTCTCTTCTAACAGTGACCAGGCCTGAGTTTATTCAGCGTTCACAGGGAGCAGCTAATTGTCTATGAAGGGCCCCTGTGTTTAAATGGGCTTGACAGGAATTTAAATTTTGTTTCAATCAACCTCTGCGCTCACAGCCTGCTCCAGTTTCTAATTTTTAAATTAAACATGATTTTTTGAAGCCGCGGCCTCTCCTCTGGAAGCGGCTGCCCGCGCTCCCGCCGAAGGCAGCTGCCGCAGAGCGGGAGCGCGCGGGTTTATTAAGGCCGTAACGGCAAAGCGCGACGAGCCGCGGCCCTGGAAAAGTTCATTGTCCCATAAACACGCATCTGCCCGTTCCAGTTTAATGGGGGATGCTGGGGTGGATGCTCAGCTGGTGTAGGCCCTGCCAGAGCCTGCCTCTGCCATGGGGAGCCCAGCCCTGCCGGCCTCAGAGCCGAGCTTGGCTCCCAGTGGGGTCTGGGGGAAGTGGTCGAGGTGGCCCTGGTCGTTTGCGCGCTGACCTTGTGAGGGATTCAAAGGATTTTTTTTTTTTTTTTGCCAAGCCAACTAGTGGTTATTTATTGTATGGCCTTCTCTGTATTTTTAGTAGGGTTCCATACATTTATTTACACATAGTTTTATACCTGTTCGTCAGCTCCTGACACAGTATGATTTGACTGTATGTTTGTGCTTCGTCATTTAATATTTATTCTATTTAGTCCTTTTACTGAAACCTGGCAAACATAGGTGTGTTATTTTGCGCTAGATGGTGTTTAGGCATGTAATGGGATGTGATCTTGTGGAGTACTTTTAAAAACAACTTGTTCGTGTGCAGAAACTTCCCTATCCCAGTGAAGTGTGGGATGGTTCTTTATTAGTTTTTGTTTCCAGTCAAATCATCTTCTGTTTTGTTGTCATTGTTTTGGTTGTTGTCAGCGTGTATGTGTACGCACACACGTGTATTCACACAGCATTTTCTACTCCAAGGTTGGAGGATACTGTTCAAATTTATTTCAACTCAGTCAGTAGAAAAGTTTCTCGAAACTTGGAGAAAACATATTTTTTTCTCCCTTCTTTCCCTGTCTGGGAAATTTGTTTGAAGGAAATACTACATCAGTTTTTAGTGTTTGACTCTGTCTGCTTGGTGTCAACAAGACTGTCGCAGTAAGCCAAGAGCTAAAGTACAATGCTGAGGATGCATCTGAATTAACATTAGAGTTTAGGTCAGGTGTGCATTTTGGTTTGAATCTACAGATCTTTCAGAGCTACTGCGCTTTCATTCTCATCACAGATGGGTCTTGAAGCTCATGAATTGAATCAATTTCAAATGAAACCAAAGCAGAAGATGTGCTCCGGGCACACACCTCATGTGCTCCAGCTACTAATAGGCGCTGCATCCATAGACCAGACCAGAGCTGGTCAAAAGTAAAACCTCTTCCATCCCTGAAACACTGCACCAACCATTTCACTCTGCAGATCTGCTTCTGTTGTCGACAGCTTGCTAATGTTGACATACTCTATCAGCCTTGGGCCACTCTCTCTATTCCTCTTCTACAGCTCTTCTTAACCTCAGCAACACTTGCAAAAGCACGTTCCAATTACATTTCGGTTGCCTTAGTTTTTTTTAAGAGTCATCATGAAAAATACCTTTGCTGGGAGTTAGCTCATTTTGTTAGCTAAGCACCAAGAAGCATGCCAAGCACAGTTATTGGTTTAACGGCAAATATCAAAAGCAAAACTGCTGTGGAAAGAATGATCTGCAGATGGGTGAATAGATTTGCCTGTGCCACAGCCAAAACCAAAACTCCATTGCACATTTAAGACGAGTATGCACAACAGAAAGAGCGTAGCAAAAATCAGACTCACTCGTGCGCACCCTGGGGTTCTGCAGTATGGGGGAATTGAATTACAAAGTCAAGTCCGTACTACAGAAGTCAGAGGAGCTGTACTTGTTCCTGCTAACCTGATCTGAAAGCAAATCACCTCTTGACTCCAAGTCTGGTGATGAGTTGCTGTCCTGAGTGGCCAGCCCAGACACACTGGTCAGGGCTGCTTTTAGGGCCACCAGCACGTTATTCGGCTATGGCCAACATCCAGAGCTTCAGAAGAAGGTTAAAAAAGGGGTTTTAATCATAATGGAAGATGTATCTTACTGTTTAAAAGTGGAAATTTGGGTGTGATTTGTGCACAGCTTGTCTTCAGGTTAAGGTTTTCAGGTTCAAGTTAGGCTGTTGTTCCTCTGGGTCCATCCATTGTGCTTGGAAACTGTTATTATGTAAAGACAAGTTCTGCAAATCGCAGAAGAATTTTGGTGCATCAATAAAACTACTAAACCTGCTGAAAATCACTTGCCATTAACTTTATTGTATAAAAACTAAAAGTGCACTGGAAAAAGTTCATCTACATTCAGAGAAGTAACATGGAAAAAAGTGAAAGGAGTCTTCATCAGAGGAAAAAAAACTATATATATAGGAAATAGAGCTCCAAGACTTCAGCATTTCATAGTGTTACTCACTTATCATTGTTTAATACATTTTGTATCATCTCTTCACTATCTTAAATATTATCAGAGGGATAAAATCATTAGTGTGCTAATCTAGATAGCCGCAGTTCTAGCACTGACCTAGGCTAATCTGCCTTTGCAATTTCAAGAACTATGTTTGACTCCTCTGAAAGTAACCTTAAATTGTAGTCTTGTAAGAATTCCAGAGCTGTATCCTTCACTCCTTCTCCTAATGAGGTTATGACCAAATGCTCATTATAATTGCTTTAGACTCCTTTTAATTTTCAAGCTTATTAATCATAAGAAGAGTTATTTAAAATTGCATAAATTAATCTTAGATTAAAAGCCCATCAAAGCCTCGAAACAATTAAGAATAAGTAGGATTTCCCTGGGGCAGCAAGTTTTATTTTAATAGTGTAGTCAGGTGGATATCAGAACATTGAAGTATGGTAGTGATTAATGTATGCAAAATTTAAATGAGAGTTTTTAAATGGCAAATCTAAATCACATATTGACCTAACTGTAGGCTTTAACTGCATTGTCTGTCATATATTTAAACTGTTTAGTAATCAACATTTTAATTACAGTGTATGTTAGGGAGGCCATGCAACAAACAAAACTCACCACTTTCCGACGCTCCGCGTGGAACTGTTTAGCAGGTGAGGGCTGTGCTATTAACTGCTCAGAATAAGGAATGAGGAAAGAGAGCACAACCTTCAAGGAGACTAATGATACTTGATTTTGCTTATAGATGTGCTCTTGTCCCTGCTTCATCTACACCCAGGAAAAGCCACTGATCAGTGCATTTTCTGACCTACTTCGATACCCCCACCATACCCTAGACAAATGGGTCCTTTCTCCAAGCTGGCAGAAGCTACAGGTGATGTCCCCATGGGGTGGGAAATTCTGGGAAAACATTATCTTCTGGATGCTTTCATCTTCTGATTCCTGAAGTCTCTCTGCCATCCACAGATTTGTAGGTCTATTTGAAGACCTCTGTCTTTGGCCCCTGCTATGGGACATTTTGCTGTAGCAGCCAGTTGAGGATGGGCTTGTGGGCGTGCTGAGTTCTTCGCCAAGTGCAGTGAGAGGCAGCGCTTGCCCAGAGTAGTCAATGTGCTGAGGGTGGCAACTTGGGGAGAGATCTTGGCCAGTAAACACTTGGTACCAAATCAAACACAGCCATGCAAGTACATATGCAAAGCTGATACTTTATGGCTAAACTTGCTGTCATCTGGCATATGGGGACCCGTCACTGCAGGTATTGCGTGAGAGACAAGGAGGTGACATTTCTGGGTAGCTGTGTCTATTAAAGCAGGGGCTGACCTTGCTGGAGCTTTAGGTAACTGGGGGCTTGCTTTCTAGACACTCATGCTAAGCCTCTCGGTCACTGATGTTTCAAGCACTTCAGCACCCACCCTTTTCTCTAAAGGGTTGCCTGCCATGGGCAAAACACATCCTAAAATTGCAAAAGTGAAGCAAGGGATGCAACAGCCAGATCATACTTAAGTAGTGTCTGGCAGGGTCTTCCCACTCGTGTATGTATCCGGTGTCTCCACGGATCAATGTGAGCATGTGAAGCCTTCAGATTTTTTACCCCACTTGAGCCTTAGAAGAGAGCGATGGAAGGAAGGCAGCTGCGTGGCGCAGCCCCTGAGAAGGACTCTGACACCTTCTGTGCCTGTGAATTAATGTTTTGGGAGTCAGCAGTAGAGTATTGGCCTGAGGATTCCTCGCTGCTATTCCTGGCTGTGGGAGCAGAAATCGGCCTTGTGGATAGCTAGCACAGATAATTAGAACAGCGTTTAGTTTGGCTTGTCCTTGGAGGCAGAAGCTCTAGATGTAAAATCCTCCACTACTGGAGGCAGTAGTAATGAAATCCTGCGTGTGCGGAGGGGGACGCAGGGTCAGTTTGGGGTAGTTTGGGTTACTTGAGCACTTCTTTGTCTCTCCAGGCATCCGGGGAGGTAAAACAGCTCCAGAGCTGAGGTTCGTATTTGTCATTTTGGAGGTCTGACTTGTATTCCCACTAAAGATGGGAATGGGCAAGAATTTCCTCTTGAATATGTGCCCTCATTTAATTATAAGAGCTGTAAATAGCATAAAAACGTCAGTAGCAATCGGAGAACTAGCTGGGATGATAACTGTGGTGCACTAGTTTACAGCCAAGTTCTTGTCTTCCAGAATTGCAGGGCTTGCACTCCTTCAGACAGCTAGGGAAGAGTTGCCAAGCAGACTTTTTACAATCTGATCAAGCCTGCCTTCAAACAGAGGGCACCTCCAGTGGAATAAGACATGAGACATCCCAGCTGATTCAGGAGCAAAAGTGGTGTGGGGTGGAAACGGGTCGCAGGTGTCCTGCGGGCAGCGATGGGGCTGTGCAGGGCTGGGGCAGAGGAAGTTCTCCCTAGGTCTTAACTCCACCTGCCAGGGAAGCCTTACCCGTGTCATCAGGGATGAGGGAAGGGCAATGATTTTTTCATTTTTTTCCTAAAAGATGCCCCAGCGCTCAGAGCTGCCATGTTTTTGCAGGAAAAGCTCTGTGTTGAAGCATCTGATGCACCACGGAGATACTCGGTGCTGCAGAGCAGTGACATGCCGGTTCTAATATTGCCTAATAAACTGCTGCATTGTCTTTTCCCTCCCCCTTTAAAAAATGGCATCAGAATCGCGTGTTGAGCGGAGAGTGAGCTTCCCTTAAAGCAGCCTGTAGCCATCAGTAATATTTATTTTCTCTATTTGTTTTAAGCCTGTGAAGACTGTGGTTTCCTCCATACTGTCCTGATGGAGCCCTGACCAGAAAGCGTGCAATGCCCCTAGCCCTAATGTGCCATTAATGATAGGTTAATGTACAGTATAATGTTTTTTGGACTATGGGTTCATTACACTTCTGAGTGCAAGGTCCTTCTGCAGAGCGCCCAAGGTCCCATTGCATTATATCATGCAATAAAAATACCCTTTTCATATCACAGGCTAATAAACTGTATTTGAAATGCTGTCTAAGGGCACTGCCATCGTCTTGATAGTCTATGTCTGCAACAGTTGGGATCTTTTTATTATATTTTTTGTTACGCTGAATTCAAATTTTTAAATGAAATGCATAATTTGTCTGTGCCTCTCCGTAATAAATGGAGCACAGTGCTTTTACTACACAATCTGGGAGGATTCCTGTAAAAGAGAGCGTGAAAAGGCTCGCGCTGGTGCAACCAACAGCAACGCTGCCTATTTCCTAACATCCCTTGCGTAAGCGTCAAGTCTTTTATTGTCGTTTCTAATTTGCCAGGTGTTGTGGTTACGTTGGGGTGGCAGACAGTTGTTGCCATGAGGCTTTGGGCCCTGAAGAGGTGTCCCTCCTTCCTCCTCCGTACCCCTCAGGTTCACAGTAAGGTCTGTCTTTGCAGCTCGCTTCTGGCTGTAGGGAGGACCGCTTGCAGGACGCCAAGAGGCAGCCCCAAGCGCTGGCCCTGGCCACGCAGGATTGAAAGTCAGGGCATGGCTCTTTTTGGCCGGGAGGAGGAAGGAGGGAGGGTGGGCATTACCCCAGGAACCCGCTGCTGCTTTACGCCACCACCGAAGTCAGAGGCGCCGAGGTGGTGCCGTGGGGGCACCTGGCTGTGATCCTGGCAGTGGTATGGGCAGGACAGGCACAGCGCTGCTCATCCCTGTGCAATCTGCTGCTCTGGCCAGAGCCATCCCTAAGCTCGAGGGGCCACGGGATGGCATTCCCAGGTGTCCTCCCCTTAACCTTCGTGTCCTCCTGCGGGGATGCAGCTCTCCGTGCAGGTTTGAAGGCTCACGTGCCCCTGAGTAATGAAGTGAGCCAGCCCTGATCCCAGCACGTTCTCCAGGATAGCCAGGAGCAAGTTGTGCTGCCCCAATTAACCTCTCACCGCCCAGCAAAAAAAATTAAGGAGGTGATGCTGGGGTTGGATCTGACCGTATTATCAAAATAAGAGCAGTGTCCCTGGGCACCGTTTGGAACTAACGTTTGTCTCCGTGTCCTCCATGTACCCGCCATGTCTTCTGCTCCAGGAGACCCCACCTAGCCATTTTTGCAGATTTGCAAGGAGATAGGTGGCTGACGAGTATTTCAAATTGGGAATCTGCTTTTTCACCATCCTGGCTAAGGTCAGCAGCTGCATATCTCATGGACCCTTTAAACCAGCCTGACCCACACTTGCTTTGTGCTCGGAAAGTCCTCTGAAATCACAGGAGCATTGCTCAAGCAACGTTATTTATTGTCTGCCTGTCCTGTGGCAGTGGTTAGGGACCTGGGTGTAGGTCTAAACCTCCGTGGTGCTATCCAAACGTGGACAGTTTGTAGTCAGTGGCAGAGGAGATACAAGCAGAGCCACAGCAGAGCTGCCCCTGGGTGCAGGAAGCGCCCCATGTGCCTGCAGCCCTGCCAAGGACGAGATTCAGGGTCCGCAGCGATAAGCTCTGCACAGGTTAATATCAAAAATGAAGATTTCTTAGGCCGGAGGAGAAGACCACAAAAGCAGATTACTGAATTTTAAGGGTAGGTAAAATTACGGAACTTTTACCCTTGAATAATGGCGATTTAATTGACTGGGCTAAATGATTGATGGTGTGTGGGCAACGAGTTCGAATTACCAGGGCTGCATGTTCAGGGGGCGCTGCCCTTTTAATTTCATGTCAGATATTTAAATCATTTATATCCCCCTCTGCGAGGTGCTCCCCTTTGAAAGAGTTAACCTGTCTGATGGGACACTGCAACTCGAGAAATGTACCCTTTATCAAGAGAACGAGATGAGACAAGTTCATTTAAAAAGCCTGGTTTGTCATTGTTTATCTAATTTTCAGAGTTGACACACAAAATTAGGCTGGCTGACACTCACTCTCTGGCTATCCCCGGCCCCGTCCTGCCTGACCTTTTCTGCTCCGAGCCACCGGCAGCAGAAATCGCTGCGGGCTGTGCCCAGCCAGACCCCAGGGCTGGGGCAAGGCGGGTCAGTGCCTGGCCGGGATGGGGGAGCGGTTTGGTGGTGGCTTTTGGGCGTATTTTCTGCTGCTTGGGTCTGTTGGGCGTGCTGATCGCCGAGTGTTTGTCACGGTGAGTATTTAAGAATTGGCATTTGCAAGAATGAAATGTGTCCCAAAAAGGGTGGCAGCTGCAGCAAGGTAGGTACGCCACCCAAACCGAGAGTGCCGTCCTACTGCTGATAACCATCCACTGCAACAAAAGAACCCCACACATTTCAAGCCTCCATGCGCTCCCCCTTCATCGGTGTTAGCTTGCAAAGCAAAGTAAATCTACGTGGGGATTTTAAGTCCAGTAGGTTTGTGTTTATTTTAGAAGGCATTGCTCACTGTTGTAGCGAGGGCTGGGATCCTTGTTTGCTGCTGAGACGCTCAGTGGCCAGAATTCACTAATAGCTGGCCTCCGAGCTGTTGCAGCTTGCCTTGGCTTTTTTGTTTCCTCAAGTGACAGTTCAACCCAAGCCCTGTCCTGCAGCCTGGGCATGCACTGGAGCAGTGCAGCTGCATTTCTCCTCCAGCAGTGTTTTTTTTTTTACCTTTTTTCCCTCGTTTCTTCCTTCCCCCCCTCACCTAATCTCCCTTCCCCTTCTTTCCACACTCCCTTCCAAAAACGTCTCCAGTTTAATTCGCCGCTTTCTGAGGTGCGTGGTTTGGTCTGTGGGATTTAATGGTTGCTGTTCTCTCGGTGCCTGAAAAGGGAGGGAGTCAGGGACTGGATGCTCTGGATGCTGAATAGTGGCAGAATGTGGAGAACCCGTCAGGGTGACCTTGTGAAGAAGTTGCGAAGAGTAGAGGAGACCGCTGCTGGTGCAACTATGGTGATTTGAGCCTTCGGAGGAAACTTTAATTGTTCTCCCCGCGACATTTCTGGACGCCGAGCTGACTACAAGCACCTCTTGCATAGTTTGTATTGCATCGCGACTTAAACGTTGCTGTAAGCAGGCCAAGGGCAAGTTTGATGAATTTGAGTGCGTGCATTGTCCACAGTTCTGTGCTCTTGGTGTGTTTTTGTTGCAGTTGCAGGTGTGACTGCAGCAGCAAGGGGCTTCTGAGCGAGGTGTGGTCTGGTGAGGCCAGCTATTAGAAGCAGGAAAGTGATTTGGGGCCATCCCGTGGGCCTTGTGCACCCTGTGCTCGTGACTTCCCTGCTTGATGTGCTTGACCTCAACGTGCCATGGGCTGGCTACCAAGATCTGCAAATACAGGTCCCACTGACACTGTAGTCTTAGCTTTGGTGGAGATGTCTGTTCTCAAATTCCCCAGTAAAAAAAAATCAGCAACAACAAAGAAAGAGCCTGGTAAAAACATCCCTTCAGCCTGAGAGAAATCCTCGCTAGGGCAGTATAAAAACAGGAGAAATCTAAACAGTGGTTTCAAGTGAAACTTATTTCTAGGGAGAAAAATGAGTGCGTAAAACCCAAGGCTTCAACGGAATAGCCTCACAAAACAAAGCAAACAGGGCGAGCAGCGTGGCTAGCTGGCGGTTTGAGCCTTGCGCAGCCTGCAGTTCTCCCTGCGTGTTGTGAGCAGCGTAACTGCAAGGATGTAGTGGGTGTGAGATGTCTCCTCTGCGGGGAGCCTCTCCGTCGTAAAGGAGATTCATGGGAGAAGCGGACTGTCTTTTAATAGCTTTTTTTTAATTGCCCCAATGCATCTGCTCTTCCTTGTCTGTGGGCTCAGTTGTTTTTCCCTAGTTCTAACTGGTGTCCTTGGCTGCTGTTTAGTGTAAGAGGCGAAGCAGCTACCTCTGGGCTGTGTTGCTAATAATAAGCCTTTCCCTTCGTCTTGCACCTTTTGCACCCGAAAAGGTGGTAGCGCTGTGCAAAACACGCTTGCACTGATCCTTCCAGCACTCCCATGAGAGAGCAGGATCACGTATTCCCTTTTAGCCGTAAGGCTGCGGGAGATGAAGCAGCCATGGGAAGGTCGCGCTGGAAAGTCTGCGGCAGCCTGGGGAGAAACTCCAGGACTCCTGCCTCCAGGTCCCAGGTCGTGCTCCCTCCCGGATTGTGTCCTAGGTATGAATCGAGGCAGATTTCAAAACCAGGAACGTTTCAGATTGCATTTGTTTACTTAAACAGTAAAACCCAAATGTTTGTGGGATATCTGCAGTGAGGAAAAAAACAGAGGGTGCAGTCTTTCTCCATCGTTGTTCCTGACGTTAGACATTCAAGACCAAAGCTAAAGATTTTTAGTAGCCAGGTGTTGGAAGGGAAAAGACGTTGTCCATATGCTCAGTGCCGCGAGCGTCTGTGTACTCAAATGCATCATTTGAAGATCATCCATCTTCTCTCGGTAGCATTGAAGTGTCTGCTGCCATCCTCCGAGCTCTCGAATGGACTCCGGTACCTCTGGGCATGTTCTTCGTCCTCGGCGGGCCGTTTTCCCGGCAGTGACGGGGGCTGAGCTCACACGTGTCTGCCTGCATGTGAAATTCAGAGCCCTCAAACAAACTTAAAGTTGCTCTCTGAAGCCAGGCATGCCTGAAAGGAGGCGGTTCGCTTCAAGAAAATTGAATATTGGGGGGAAAATATCTACTTCTGTAGCAGTTAAAAAGAGCAAATTTGGAGCACGGCTGTGGCTGGCAGGGGCTCGTGCTTCAGAGAAACGCGGCGCCGGGGCTGTTAGGCAGCTGTCAGGGCACCAGAGGCCGGGCTGTGAAACAAAACACTTGAGACATTTGTAGCTCTTGGTGGCACGGTCTGCGTGTGGTGTTCCCCTGGTGGTGGACCTCCAGCTCAGCCGAGCGCCTCCACCAGAGGATTCCTTCCATCTCCTCCCCAAGGTGAACTGGGAAAGCAGTCGAACTGGTCCCAGTAAGACTCGAAGAAGGGCTCCCCACGTCTCCGACTTGTCCCCAAAAAGTTGTAGCCGAGACTCCGGCCGTCCCAAAGGGTTGAAGCAACAGCGTCTCGCCCTTCCTGCCTGCATCTTGCAGATGACGGTGTATTTTATTCCTGCGCCTCCCGCGTTTGCTGGCCCTGGCCCGCCGAGTGTTTTATTGCTTCAAGCTGGTGCTGCGAGGATTTATTGTGCTCTATTTAGCCCAGTCGCTTCTTCATTGTTCCGCTCAGTGCCATCCTACCCCGGCCGACCGCAGGCATCCCGGGCCCCGCGTCAGACCCACTCTCGCTCTCAGCGTGCCGACCGCCGCCGCTCGCCGCGGTGCTCCGCGCCGGTAATTCCCGCATGTACGTCACCGTCCCCACGGGCTCCCCGGCAGATCGACTCTGATTACTTTCAGGCACTGTTTGCGAGAACCATGAAGTTTAGTGTTGCAAAAACTAAGCTGCTTTTGAGTGATTTGGAGGAGAGGTTTTCATCATCTGTGATGGTTTCTCCTGGCGATTGCTTTCTTTCAGCCATTTATGTAATTGCGGTACTTGGTTTCCTGTGGATTTTTATACTTCATTTGAGATTCATCTGAAGATGGCATGTTCCCATCTCTAGGAATGGGGCCAGATTGAGGCATGAGCTGCCTAAGCTGGCTGCTGAAATTGCAGGCCATATTTTTGTTTAATCCTGAGATGCTGTTCTGATTTTCGGAGGTGTCTAACTCTTCCGCGGTGTCTGCGGTAGCCGTATAATTTCATGGGTGAGAATATTTTATCGTCGTCCCTCTTCCCATCATACTCTGGTTCTTGCAGTAGCTTCTCCTGAAGGCCTGTTAGGAGTTCTGCTTAGGTGAGATTTCAATTTCTTTGTCAAATGATCGCTCCAAAGGACTTGTGCTTGCACGCGTGTGCATGAGCAATGCCTCTCCTGATGGCTGCTGAGTGCTGCAGAGGCTGGAGCCTGGTCCTGCTGCATCTGCAAGCACAGAGCTCGTTGACCAAGGAATTGGAGGAATTTAACACCGGGAAGGGCATCGCTTTTCCTAGGTAGTTCATATAGCCATCCGTGTAAGGGTGAGGGATGTACGCAAGGTGGGGAGGAAGGTTCCTACTGGCAGAAGTCAGGGGTCTTACAAGTCCGCTGCACAAGGGATTGCATTTTGTTAATGAGCGGGAGAGTTGCACCGAGGGGATGTTAGAGAGGGAAACCTAAGAGATCGTGGACCTTTACAAACAGACTGGTGGGTTAGTGTTTTTGTCAGAATATCTTCATATTAAAACGTGATTGTGTAGTTGAAGAGCCTAGCAGGCTGTTCTAGTAAGGCGCTGTTCTAAACCATGGTGAGCTCAAAATGTTTTTTAAAAAAAAAACAAAAACCTAGTGTTTTCAAGGCATGCTAGGCTAAGGCCTCAGGAGAGAGCTTGGGTTCTCCCAGCCTTCCCTTTCCTGTATAAATGATGTACATGGATAATATGGATCCAGCTGAAAGTCCAACCAGTCACCTACTGGTTTGAATGGATGTTTTATTGCATTTTTATGAATGTAACTGCAGCATGTTCCAATGTATTTTTTCCAAACATAAAAGACAATAATAAAGCAACTATTTGGGTTCTGTTTGGAAGAGTTGTGTTCCTCTTGGCTAACTCTGCCTGTCCCGTTCTCCAGGGCCACCCGTTCATCATGCAGTACAACGACGGGAACGCAGAAGTGGTGTCCATGTGGGTGTGCAGGATGCTGGAGGAGCGGCGATCGACGCAAGGACCACAGTGAGCTGGGCGGCTCACGGCGGCGCCCACGACTGCAGCTCGCCGGGGACTAGCACAACCAGTCCCTCGCTTCGGACTCTCGGTCTTTCTGGATCATATTTTGCTAAAAATATTTTCTAGAAGCATCAACAAAATCTTTCAGGATGTTTGTTGATGCCTTCCTCCCTCCCATACACACATTAAGGAATTTCCTTCACACATTTCTTTTATTGCTGAGCAATTTAATGTCCTCAAATTAATCTTCAGTTAAACTGTACACAGCCTTAAAGCAAGTATTTTTATCTATATTTTTTGTTATCGAATGTACTGTATATTTCATGGCTCCAGAGTATTTTTTAACTGTTAGTCTTTTGCTATTGTAAGAATGACGCGCTGACGGTTTGGAGGATTTCGTAAGGAGTTGTTGGCTGTCTTCTGAGTGCAGACATCCACAAAAGGCTTGTTTGAGATTGTTTGTTTTTTTAAGGAAAAAAAAAAAAATAAGAAAGTGTCCGGATTTGCCCATCCTGCGAGGAGGTGAGGGAATAAAAGCATGTCAGGTGTATCAGCAGTCGGGCTCTCGTGTGGCGGGCGGCGCTCTGTGCTCCCGGGTGCTTGCTGCTGTGGCTCGGGCTTGCTAGGAGAGCCACGCAGGAAAGGCAGCGCCCAGCTCTGCGCGGAGAGCACCCAGCCGTGGCTTGGGCACCTCGGGGTGCTCCACGTGTGCAGGAAGGTGACTTCAGCCCCCGCCCCACCGACGTGGTGGCTTTGCGGAGGTGCAGAGGGAGCAACCGCGGGCAGCCCTCTCCTACAAGGGGAGCACCAGGCGGGCACGGGGAGCTGGCAGCAGCGCAGAGTGGCTGTGAGGTGCCGCTGCCGCATGCACGAGGAGGCTGAGAGCATGGCACAGGCTCACGGCATCCCCTGACCTCGTGGGGGAAACAGAACTGCACGGAGGGGCACGAGCCGTGCTGTGCTGCTTGCCCTCAGGGCCAGAGCGCGGGCTGCAGTGTTGTACTGATCATCACAGCAGTTCGTGGCTTGCTTGGAAATGCCTCGCCTCTCTCCGCTCTACCTTGATCACTTCTTTTCTTATGCCCAAGCAGCTGCAGGATGGGTGGGGGGAGCACCCAGCAGCCCCAGCCACGCAACAGGAGCTGCTGGCGATGTAGGACAAGGCGCGAGCAGCAGGGGCGAAGCTGGCCCAGTGCTCCCCACGTGCCCCCGCTGCCTGGGCTGGGGAAGGGGCTTGGCACGGGGGGGACGAGCGAGCGCGGTGGCCGCCAGCAGCCGGGGAGCACCGCTCGCCGCTGCGGCATCGCTGCCACGGAGCAAAGCTCCTGGCCTTGCTCTTACCGCACAGGAAAAAAGGACGATCGCATTTCTGCTGTGTTTGTCAACCCTGCAGCGTCTGTGTGTGTTTTCACAACAGGTTGGCACCCGTTTAATCACTCCTTGTGTTAGGTGCTTCCTGCAAAAACACAGCAGAGAGGAGGAGGGTGACAGGCAGGCTTGGTGTGTAAACGGAGGGTTAGGTCAGCAAATCGAGCACTGGTGCGACGTGGGCAGGGGAGGAGGTTGGGGGTTTTGTTTGCTTGTTTCTGCATTAGAAATAAACTTTTGCTAAAAGGAAAGCTCAGGTAGTTTATTATGTACCAGCAGCCTGAAAAACACGCAGTGAAAAATTCCCACCGATCCGCTACAAATCCTAAATGTTACTTTGGAAGCAGCCTGGAAAATATTTGTTTCCTTCCTTGGAGGGATCGTTTGTCTTCTTTTGATGTATAGAGGTTGCAGGCATGAACTTATAGACTAAAGTTTGTCTTAATTGCTCTGATGTCACAACCTCCCTGGCAGATAACAGTACAATGAATGAGTCGACAGGACCAATACCTTCAGGTCCTTTTTCTAAAGTGAGACAAATTTCTTCCCTTTGAGCCAACCAGACTACAAGCAGCCCTTTCATTTATTTATCTCTAACAGTTTGCATTAGCTTTCTCTGGTTAAAAAGTCTCTCCCTCAGATTTAGTTAAAAAGTCAGTAAAACCAAGGCTTTTCCTCTCACTCGTGCTGGCAGGGAGGTCGGGAGGGGAAGACGTCGCCCTGAAAACCTGCGCTGGATGCCAGCTGATGGAGACGTGAAAAATCTGCCAGCTAGCAGAGTGACAGTGTTGTAATTCACCGGCACGTGTATTAACCTTGCCGTCTTCATCAGTGTACTTAATCAACCCAGCGATCGTGGGGGAAGTGTGGGGCCTCTGTCCTCTTTCCCTCCCCAAGTCCTTGAATTCGGTCCTGGCCTCCCCGAGCTCCCTCCTCGTGCCTGGGGGTGGTGGTGGCTCTGGGTGGCCGCGGGGACCCGGGCACCAGGAGAGCCTGGTCTGGGGTCTGGGTGGCTGCGGGGCCCCCCGGCACGGCTCCTTCCACCCCATGTCCTGGCCCTGCTTTGCACGCGCGTGTGCAAGCCCTCAGCACCCAGAGCACCCAACTCGAGCAGTTCTGTGCCGTTCTCACCACCGCCCACCAGCGCCAAGGGGCCAAAGTAGCGGGGGGAGCGATGAAATCGGGCCAGGATCTGGGCGGATGGAGCTCCGCTGGGTGCTCCCAGCCGCGGCAGGTGGGTACCTGCTCCTCTGGGCTCCTCTCCCTGCAGCAAGTGGGTGCTGAGCCCACACCGGTGCTGTGTGGGGCAGCGGGAGCTGGGATAAGCCTGGGGGGGGGCACCCATGCAGAGGGACAAAGGAGCCCCCCCGGCATGCACCCTGCAAGCCGCCGTGCTGCATTTCAGCCGAGGAAATCCTGCCTCGGCCGGGCTCTGCGCGCACGCAGAGGTGACTTTGCTCTCAGCAGGACACGCACAACGTGCTGCTGCGAGCCCAGCCCCGGGCTGCTCTGCCTCCAGCCCTGCGCCTAACGTCATCCCAGCCCTGAAACCCGCTCCAGGGATGGGAAACGAACAGGCAGGGAGAATTCCCCAGCCACAAGGCAGAGCTCGAGGCGCTGGGTGCTGCTGCAGGCGCTGGGTGCTGCCCTCCGTGCGCGGGGGCTGAGCTGGGGCTGCCGGGGGATGGAGGCCGCTGTTCCCCTTTGCTCCTCCCTGCTGCCGCTGCCTGGGCTCTGCCTCGGGGCTTTTCTTGGCTGAAAACCTTCTGGAAAATGCAACACGGATACACCCCACGGCCAAGTCACAGCAGTGGCTGCTAGAGGTGCGTTAACCCCCTCTTTACCCCCCCCCAGTCCCATTCCTCATTTTACCAGCTCATGGGGACTCCACCGGCGGCCCCACACCAGCCCCGCCGTGCTTTGTCGCCTCTCCCCCTAAGTCACAGCGGTACCGGGGGGGGGGGGTATGGGGAGCCCCCAGGCTCTGGGAAAAACTGGGCATGCCCGTCGGTGCCAGGGCCTCAACTTTTCCAGCTTTCTCTGCCCGTGATCCTTGCCAGGTGAAGCTCATCCTCTGAGACGAGCCCGGGGTGGTTCGCCCTTAAACGCGGCGCAGAATTAGAGAAGATTTTGTTCCTTGTGTCCTGTGGCCAAGTCCATCCTGCTGTCAGCTTTCCAAAGGCAAAGCGGCAGGCTTTGTTTTCTGAATAACAGCCTGAAAAGCTGCCCGTGTGTGTCTGCGTGCACGCGTACATCTGGCAAAGACACCACAAAGTGGGGACCGCGGCCGGCTGCGGCTTCGAGGGCTGCGTGCTGTCCCCAGCCCGTCCCTCGCCGTGGGCTTTTAACGTCTGTCGGGCAGGGACAGCACCGACCTGCCGCCCGCTCGGATTAATAACCGAGCAATCACTGGAGACAGCGCTGAGGAGCTTCGTTTGATCCTTCTGACATCAGAGAGCAAAAGGAAACCGGAGCGTGGAATCCGGGAGCAGGTCGTGGAGCTCTGTGGTCCTACAGGGAAAGTTCAACTGGAGGCGGCAAGGGGAAGGGGATGGACCGCGGGGGACCCTCCCCGTGATGCAGGGAGCATGGGGGGCATGTCTGAAGTAAAACCTGGGGATTTGGGTCTTTGTGGCAACAGAAAATAAAATAATCTAGCCTGCAGGGAGCCGAACCTGCTGGCTGAGAGCGAAGGCTCAGGGCAGGAGCTGCAGCCTGGTGGAGGGGGGCTTGGGCTGCCTGGGGGGGGGGGGGGGGGGGCAATGATGCTGGTGCTGGTGCTGCACGCTCCGCGCTCAGCACCCATCCATGCTCCTGCTGCCTTGGGGCAGGATGGAAGAGGGGAGCCACCGGCATCCAGCCCCCAGGGCTGCACCCAAGGCCCCCAGGCAGGCTGCGGCCTCAGCCGGAGAGGAAGAGGAGGGAGGAGGCAGGCGGGGGCTGCTGCAGGAGCCACGGTGCCCCCAGCCAGCAGTCGGCTCGGGGGGGGTCACTGTCGGTGGCTGCTCCCTGCAGCGCAGGGGCCAAGGGCAATGGAGGCACCCTCGGGCTCAGGGAATCGGAGCCGCAAATCCTTTGCCTTTGCAGGGATTTGGAAGCAGGCGGCCCCCGCGCTGCTCCCTGCAAGAGCTCCGCAAGGCGCAGAGCGGCTCGGCCTCCCGGGGACAAAGCGTCTTTGTGCAGAGGCTCGTCCTCCGCTCGCACGAAGGTGTGCAGCCAGCAGACCCCACGGGTGAGACCCCCACGGGTGAGACCCCCCGCTTAAGGAGCACCGCCAGGAGCCGGCCTGTGCAGGGCTTGGCACCCGCTGGGCTCCGACGGTGCCGAGTTAGAGGCGTTACAGACGTCCCCAGCACCTGGAGAGCCGCAGAACAACAAGCTCCGGACTCCCACCTTCTCCAGAGGGTGCTCAGGGTCCCTCTTCGGTTGCGTGAGGTTATTTGTGGGTGGCTTTCCATTGCCCGCTGCGGCACAGGAGCAGGGCTGCAGCCCCGCACAACGCCCTTTTGTCCACTTTCCCTCGGCCCCCCTGCCCCGCACAGCCCCCCCCTGCCCTGAGCAGAACCAGCCTGACCCCAAAAGCCCCAGCCGGGGGGGCAGCAGCAGGAGCCGGGCCCTGGGCAGCGGAGGGAGCTCTGTGGCCCCGAGCAGGAGCCGTGCCCCGCAGCGTGGCGGTGGGGTGCTGAGTCACAGCAGTTATTTTTGGATAACCCATCCTCAGCCTCCGCTGGGGACTATTTCAAGCTGTGGGACTCGCGGGGCACAAATCCAGAGGGATCCGAGGCTGACCCCGCTCACCCAGCTTGGCGGTGCTGCAGTGCCAGGTGGGTGAAAGTCTGGTGGGGGAGGAAAAAAAAAAAAATAGAAAAAAAAGAAAAATCTCCAAATATTTTGGGCCGCAGGAGGCTGCAGCGGGAGTGCTGCGGTGTGGCCGCCGCGCTGCCCCGGGGCTGTTTTTACCTCCAGCCAGTAAAGGGACGGCCATAAAGCACCGGGGGGCGCCCAGCCGGGATTTATGGGGTGAGCCTCACTGCCTCCCCGAGCGGCTGCCGCTTCCCCGGTCCCCCCCCCGCCACCGCGGCTGCTCTCGCCGCGGGGTCCTGCAGCGAAAGTTCAAGGTTTATAAGGAGCCGCTCAGCCCCGGAGCCGCTTAATGGCAAATGGGTGGCGGGGGCTGGCCGGGGGCTTGTTGGGGCGCGGGGGGGGGGGGGAAACTTCGTGGCAGCGGAGACAAAGCTGCAGGGGCGGCGCCTCCCGGCCCGTCCCGTCGGGGGCCGCAGCTGCGGGGTGCCGGGAGCTCGGGAACGGCCCCGCAGCCCCCGAAGAAATGAGGGGGGGGTGGTCCCGAGGCAGGGCCCGAGAGGTTCGGGGGGGTCGCAAAGGTGAGGGGCAGCGCTGCCGTCGGGGGGCGAGGTGGGAAAGCAGAGGGGGGCGAGGGGCTGAGGAGCATCAATAGGGGTGCCTGCGGGGGGGGAGGTGCAGAAAGGGGGGCATCGTGGGGGGGGGAGCAGCCGGGGGGGGTCACAGTCAGGGTGCTGGGAGGGGGCCCCGGGGGTACCCCCGCGCCCCCCCCGCCCAGCGGGAGCTGAGCACGTCGGGGCGGGCGGAGTGTGCCCGGCTTGCAGAGAGCCGCCGCCCGCTTCCTTTGTCAATGTCCAGTAATTAAAATGTCACCGTTTAATTTTCAGGCCTCTCGGAGCAATCTTTTCCTAATAAAGAGTCTAATCGAAACGCTCCTTCCCCCCCCCCCCCGCCTCCCCGGGAAGGGCCGCGGAAGAGGCTGTAAATGCGCAGAGCCGCTGCGGATCGATAGAGAGAAGCCCGGATTGATCGGCCTCTAAAATTAAATTTATTGGGGTCATGGTTTTATATGGTGCTGATACAACTGTTAAATGGGGAACATTCATTTCCAATAGGAGGCGTTTATTAAACTTCCACTGAATTAGACCGCCGTGATTTATGTGGCAATCTCGGCGCAGCCCTCCAGGAGAGAAGGGCCTTTCGCGGCCGGCCCCGGGTGATTATTTATTTATACACCCGTGACACGGCTCCCTAAGTTTTAACCTAAATTATCCGCCGGCCTCGCCCGCCAGCGGCACGGGCGCGGGGGTCCCGTCGGGGCGCAGCTCCCTGCCCGCAGCCCCTCGGCGGCCGCGCACCCCCGGGCCGGGGGGGGGCTCCCGGGGGGGGGGCCCGGGGCGGCGGCGGCGCCCGCAAACGTCCCGGCTCTCGCGTGCGGCGATCGTTGAGCGTTAATTAGAAATTCATTACAATTAAAAGCCGCGCGCACACGCCTTAATTACATCTGATTTTTAATTCCGAATCCGTGTTTACACAGTAAGCGAGACGTACCTCCTGATTATCCCCAATACTCTTTATACTGTACTAATTATGTAAATTAAACCTAATTAACTGACAAAAACTGCAGTCAATTCAACTGTTAAAAGATACGGCGAGGAGCGGGGCGCCGGCGGGGAGAGCGGCCGGACCGGAGCGGCGGGGCCGGAGCGGAGCTTCCCCGGCCCGGGGCTCCGCGCTGTCGGGGCGGCCGCGGCCGGCTCCGGTGCGGGGAGCGGCGCCGTGCGGGGAACGGAGCCCTGCGGGGAGCGGGGACGGCCGGGGCACGGCCGAGGGGGCCGGGGCACAGCCGCAGCTCCCGGCCCCTTGGGGACCCCCGACGTGCCGCCCCCCACCCAGCCCGGGAAGGGGCCGCCGGTGCCTCGCAGCCCGGCGAGGAGCGGCAAAAGGGACCGGAGCCGGGCTGCCGCGGCGCGGAGAGGGGGGGGCTCGGCAGGCACTGCGGGCATCCAGCCCCCGGGGACCACCCGGAGCCGGCGGCGAGAGGGGCAGCGCCGCCAGGTCTCCCGCCGCCGGCTCCCGCGTCCGCCCGGCTGGAGGACGGGGAGCGGATAAATAATTAAAAGGCGAGGAATAATTACCGGCTCGGGTTGCCATCACCGCGGGAAGGCCGCGCTGCAAGGCCCGGCCGGCAGCACCCATCCCGTGTCACCCCCCCCACACCCCCCGACGGGGCGTCCCGGCCCCCCGGTGCGGCGGGGCCCCGGGGGCAGCGGCGGCGGCCGCGCTCCGGCCCCGTGCTGCGGGGAGCGGGGGGCGCGGAGTGGGGTCGGCCCCGGCCCCGCAGCCTCCGGGACCGCGGCATCGGCGGCTCCGCACCTGCGTTTCGCTCCGCGCCGGCTCCGCCGCATCCTCCCGGCGCCGGGGACAGAAGTGATAGCTGGGGGCGATCCGCGCCGTTATTAACTTCTGTTTGATCAGTGTAATTGCGCCGATCGCGGCCGGACGCGATGATTAATTACAGTTTAATTAACGTGGCCGTGACGAACGCTGCATGCGGGAACCCACCCAGGGCGGAGACGCGGCTGCGGGGCCCCCTCCGCGCCGGTAGGACCTGGGGTCCCCCCCCCGCTCCGGTGGCCGCCGGTGCTGCCGGCGTGGAGGGGGCCCCCGGAGCGAACGAAAACCCGCGGCCGTGCCCCCCCCGCCGCCTCCGCCCGGCGATTTCGTTGCCGGCCCGGTGCCCCCCCCCCTCCTCCCATCCCCGCCCGCATCCCCCCGCGGCCGGTCCCGCAGCCGCGCAGCCCCGGCGGAGCGCTCAGCCCGGGGGCGGCGGCGGCGGCGGGGGGGGCCCGGCGGCAGCAGCGCGGCGGCGATTTCGATGGGGCCCCTCCGCCGCCCCCCCCGGGCTCCTCTTTTCGTTGCCTCCCTCGCCCCTCGCCAACTCGCAACGAGCCGCGGCCCCCCGCGGCTGCCCCCGCCGAGCCCCTCCCGGTGGCGGCTGCCGGGGGGCGCGGGGGGGGGGCTCGGCGGGGGGGGGACCCCCGGAGCCCCGCGCAGGTGGGGCCGGGGCCGGGCCGCGCTCTTACCTCGGGCAGCCCGGGCGGGTCCCCGCTCGGTGGCGGCCCCCCGCGCCCCCCCCGTGCCTGGGAGCCGCGCCGTGATTGACTGGAGCGCGTCGGTGATTGACGGCCGCGGGGTCCCGGAGGCAGTTAATGTAAATATGCTGGTGCTAAGTGGGTGTGTCTTCCCGTTATTTTAGCTGTCACCGGATCAATGTGCGGCGGCTCCAAGTACGGCTCCGGATCCTCCCTCGGCGGCGCGGCTGGCCACTCGCTCTTGTTGCATCTCGCCCGGGCGGACGCGGCGCCGGGGCGGGCGGCGGCCCCGGAGAGCGGCCGGGAGCCTTCAGCGGGTGCCCGAGGCCCGCCCGGCTCCCCGCGGGGGCGGCTCGGCGGGGCCGGGGCCGGGGCCGGAGCCGGGGCGCCCCCCCCGCCCGCCCGCCGCTCGGCGGAGCGCGGCCCCCGGCGGATGGCGGCCCCGGCGGCGGGCAGCGGAGCTCCGGGGCTGCGCGGCGGCCGCTAGCCCCGAGGAGAGCCCGCCCGGCCGCCCGTCCAGCCGGGCTCGGCGCCCCGGTAAGTGCCGCGGGGCGGCGGGGGGCCGGGGGGGGGGGGTCTCGCGGGGCCGGGCGCGTCCCGGGGAGCCGCTCCCGGCGGTTCGCGTGATGGCCGCGGAAGCCGCTTAGTGCCCGGCTAAGCCCATTTGTTGTCGTCCCCCCCCACCTCGGGCTCCGTGCGGAGGCTGCTGCCCGCCCCGGGCCCTGATCCGCCGGCACCGGGAGAAGGGGCGCCCGCCCCGCTCCGAGCGGCAAGTTTCGGCCCCGCCGCGCCGGGACGCGCCGGGACCCACCGGCAGCCTCCGCCGGTGCCTTTCGTTGGAGCCCTCCCGGGGCTCCCGGCAACGGCCCGGCTCGGTTCGGCTCGGCACGGCTCGGCGAGCCGGCACAAAGGGACGCGGCACGACCCCCCGGGGCGAGCAGCGGGGTCCCCCCGCACCCCCCGGGCCGTCCTTGCCCCGGGCGGCCGCTGCCCCCCCCCGGGCTCCCGGGGCCGCCCGGCTGCGGCGGGGCCGGTACCGGCGGCGCTGGGGATGCGCGGCGGCCCCGGGCCGGGCCGGGATGGGGGCGGCGGCGGCGGCGGGGCCCCGGGAGCGGTGGTAACCCGCGCCTTTCCCCGATTTTGTTTCGCAGGGGCGTTTTGGGGGGAATGGAGGCGATCGCCAGTCAGATGGGAAATGGGAGAGATGCAAGCTCCTCCCCAAATTCAAAGCAAGAGCTGCAGCCGTACCAGGGCTCCAATACCCTCAAGCCCAACCAAGTGGGTGAGACCTCTCTGTACGGAGTGCCCATCGTGTCCCTGGTCATCGACGGGCAGGAGCGGCTGTGCCTGGCGCAGATCTCCAACACGCTGCTCAAGAACTACAGCTACAATGAGATCCACAACCGGCGGGTGGCCCTGGGCATCACCTGCGTGCAGTGCACGCCGGTGCAGCTGGAGATCCTGCGGCGGGCCGGGGCCATGCCCATCTCCTCCCGCCGCTGCGGCATGATCACCAAGCGGGAGGCGGAGCGGCTCTGCAAGTCCTTCCTGGGCGAGCACAAGCCGCCCAAGCTGCCCGAGAACTTCGCCTTCGACGTGGTGCACGAGTGCGCCTGGGGCTCGCGGGGCAGCTTCATCCCGGCGCGCTACAACAGCTCCCGCGCCAAGTGCATCAAGTGCAGCTACTGCAGCATGTACTTCTCCCCCAACAAGTTCATCTTCCACTCGCACCGCACCCCGGACTCCAAGTACACGCAGCCCGACGCCGCCAACTTCAACTCGTGGCGCCGCCACCTCAAGCTCAGCGACAAGACGGCCACGGAGGAGCTGTCGCACGCCTGGGAGGATGTCAAGGCCATGTTCAACGGCGGCACCCGCAAGCGGACCTTCTCCCTGCAAGGCGCCCCCGCCGCCGGCCCCGGCGGCGGCTCGCCGGCGGCCAAGGCCTCGCTGCACCCGCCGCCTCCCGCCGGCCCCGAGCTGGCCCCGGCGCACAAGAGCCTGCGCTGCAGCGGGCAGGAGCCGGCGGGCGAGCGCGGAGCGCTGGGGCTGCCCGCGGCGCACGGCGGGGCGGCGGGGGCGCACGGCGGGGCGGGCGCGGTGCGCAGCTACCCGGTGATCCCGGTGCCCAGCAAGGGTTTCGGCATGCTGCAGAAGCTGCCGCCGCCGCTCTTCCCCCACCCGTACGGCTTCCCGGCCGCCGCTTTCGGACTGTGCCCCAAGAAGCAGGAGGACGCGCTGGGCGGCGCGGGCGGCGGCGAGCCGGGCAAGGGCGGCGCGCTGCCGTCGGGGATGTTCTGGGGGCCGCCGCACCCGCACCCGCACCAGCCGGCGCAGCCGCCGCACCAGCCCGGCGCCGCCAAGGACGGCGGCGTCTACCCGTCCTTCCCCATGTTCTGGCCGGCCGCCGGCAGCCTGCCCGTGCCGCCCTACCCGGCGCAGAGCCAGGCCAAGGCGGCGGCCACGGCCGTCGTGGTGGCGGCGGCGGCCGCGGCGGCGGCGGCGGCGGCCGAGCCGTCGGGGCTGGCGGGGCGGCACGGCGAGCCGGAGGGCTCGGAGCCGTCGGGCAGCGGGCGGAGCAGCGCCACGCCGCAGGAGGGCTCCGGGGCCGACGGCGAGCGCTGCTCCAGCGCGCTGTCGAGGGCGGCCGGCGAGGAGGAGCGCTCCGGGGACGAGGCGCTGCTCGGCCCGCTGCCCCTGCCCAGGAAGGGCAGCTACCTGTCCGCCTTCCGCCCGGTGGTGAAGGACACCGAGAGCATCGCCAAGCTCTACGGCACCCGCGAGGCGTACGGCGGCGGCGGCGGGGCCGCCCGCGGGCCCGGCTACCTCTCCCCGGACTTCCTCAGCGAGGGCAGCTCCAGCTACCGCTCGCTCTCCCCCGGGGGGGACACGGCCGAGGAGCCCGAGGTGGACGTGGAGTCCAACCGCTTCCCGGAGGACGACGACGAGGACGCCGCCGCCGCCGCCTCCGCCGCGGCCCCGGAGGAGCGGGAGCCGCCGCCGCCCCGGCTGCTGGCCGGGCCCGAGGAGCCGCTGCCCGCCGCCGCCGACGGGCCCGAGGAGAAAGCGGGCGAGGCGGCGGCGGAGGAGGGCGGCCAGCCCCCCGACGGCAGCCCCGAGCGGAGCAGCAGCGGCAGCGCCTACGAGGTGCGGGGCCGGCCGGGCTCTGCCCCGGGGGGGGGGGGGGGGCGGGCTGCGTCCGGACCCCCCCGGCCCTGACTCGCTCTTTTGTAGGTGTACGCGCCGGAGCGGGGGGAGCAGCACCTGCAGCCGCTGAAGACCGCCGCCTCCCTGGGAGCCTCGGCCGCTTACCTGTGCACCCCCGAGGCCAAGGGTAAAGCGCGCCGCGGGGGCTGGGGGGCGCCCGGCCGGGGCCCCGCGGGGGGTGGCGGCGCGGTGCCCATCGACGGCGCGGCCCCGGGCACCGCCTCCCCCCGCCGCTCGGCCCCGGGGGGGCGCCCCGGCCGCCGCTTTCGTTTTGGGGGGCTTAAGGGAGAATAGCGAGAGCAAACGGTTTCCGGAGAGGGGCCGGGCCGAGGCCCCCCGCCGGGCCCGGGGGTGCCCCCGCCGGCGGCGTCGGACGGGGCCGGGGCTGCGGGGCCGGGCTGCGGGGCCGCGCGGCGCGGCGGGGCCGAGCTCCCGGCAGCAAGCTACTTTCCAGCGGCAAAGCGATTAGGATGTCCGCTAAGAAGGCTTTAACGAGGGCTTTGTCCTTAATTATGTAATTAAGGATATATCAGGACCATACTTTCATTGCTTATGGTTGAAAAGCGGTTTATTAACTTTAAGAGCAAGATAAAGAAGACAATCACTCGACGGCAGAGGATTTAGAGACCAGAAAATCCTATCAGGACCAAAGGAACGTCTCGCATCCCAGCCCTGTAAATACCGACAGAGGTAAGCGCCGGCCCCTCCGCGGGGCTCTGCGCGGCCGCGGCTCCCCCGACGGCGGCGGCGCTGACCCCGTGCGCGCCCCCGACCCCGCAGGAGAGGACGGCCTCGGCATGGACGTGGCGGGGACGCAGCTGGTGGAAAAGGACATCGAAAACTTGGCCCGAGGTGAGGCGGGGGGCGGCGGCCCCCGACGGGGCGGGCTGGGGGGGGCGGCCGCTCCGCGGAGCTCCGCGCCCCGACGGCGCCCGTTGCGGCCGCCCCCTCCCGCCGGGCCGGGGGCGGGCAGGAGGGACCCCCCGGCGTCTCCTCGCGGCTCGAGGTATTTAGGTTTTCGGCAGGAGCGATTAACTCCTGTGATTAATGTAACGTAATGCGATTAGCGCCGCGCTGAGCCGCCTCCATATGGGAAGGCGCGGGCTGCCCCCCGACCCCGCCATGTATTTTTAAACAGACGAGTTGCAAAAACTGGTCCTGGAGCAAATGGAGCTGAGGAAGAAGCTGGAGAGGGACTTCCAGAGCCTGAAAGGTACCGGCGAGCCCCCCTCGCTGCCCCCCGCCCGCCCCGCGCCGGGCAGCGGGAGCCGGGCCGGGGGCGGGCGGCGCTGACCCCCCCTGCCCCGCAGACAACTTCCAGGACCAGATGAAGCGGGAGCTGGCGTACCGCGAGGAGATGGTGCAGCAGCTCCAGATCGTCCGAGGTATTTTTTTTTCCTTTTATTTATTTTTTTTTAATTTTACGCCTGTTTTTGTTTCCCTCCGCACCCTTCCGTGCGCTCTGATTCCCTCGGCAGCTGCGAGGCGCCGTCACGCTGCGAACCTTCCGAAGGCAGCGATCTCCCTCCCGGCTTCAATGCCAAAAATTAAAATCCGAGCCGCAAAATGAGCCGGGAGCGGTGCCCGGCCGTCCCCCCCCGCCCCCCCCCGGCGGCCGCGCAGCCCGCTCCCCCCGACGGGGCGGTCGCACCGCGCTCCCCCCAGCCCCGTTGTGATGCTCCCCCCCCCCCCCAGATACGCTGTGCAACGAGCTGGACCAGGAGAGGAAAGCGCGCTACGCCATCCAGCAGAAGTTGAAAGGTACCGGGGGCAGCACGGGGGGGGGGGGGGGCGCGCAGCAGCCGTCTAAGGAGAGGGGAGAGACCCCCCCCCACCCCCCTCGACCCCTCCCGGCGGTGGGGTGACGGCGTTGTCGCTTTGCAGAGGCCCACGACGCGCTGCACCACTTCTCCTGCAAAATGCTGACCCCGCGGCACTGCACGGGGAACTGCTCCTTCAAGCCGCCGCTGCTGCCCCAGTGAGCCCCCCCCCCCCCCCCCTCCGGTGTCCGTCGTGTCCCGTCGCCCCCCCTCCGCCCCCCCCCCGAAGCCATGCGCCCTGCGGCGCGCCGCAGCCGAGGGCAGAGCCCACACAAGCCATTTCCACGAGGAGACACTTGTACATAGAGGACTCGGAGCTCGGCCCTCTCGGACTGGCAATACGGCGGGGAGAGGCCCCGGGACGGCAGGGGGGGGGCCGCCGTGCCCCCCCCACCCCGCCTCCGCCCCGCGTCCCCCCCGCTCCGCGTCTTCCCCTCCTTCCCTGTGTGTCCGCTTCTTCCACCACCCTCGTCCAGACTGGAAACAAAAGTGGCTATGTGCAATGGATATAAATGTACTGTGATTCTCTTGGTACAGTATTTGTTGGATTTTAATTTATTTATGATGTATATTTATTTTTCGCCCTCCCCCCCCCATCCCTCCATCCCCCCCCCCCCCCCCCCCCCGTACGTTTATGGATGTAACAGCACTTTAACGGGCGGTTCGCGACTCCGCAGACAGAGACACCACCGCGCTCGCCCGCCCGAGGGAGAGGCACCTCTGTACGCGGTTTGGGTTCTTTAATAAAAGCCGACTTTACGAAGCCGCCTGGTCCGTGGGGCCGTCCCCGGGGGTCGTGGCCGTGGGGTCCCCGCGGGCACTGCGCGGGGAGGGCGGGGGGAGGGGGAGGGAATCGCGGTGGCCCCGCACGGCCCCGGTGCGGAGGACGCGGACGGGGCCGCCCCGTCGGGGCGCGCACCCCGGGGGCTCCGGCGGTGCCTCCCCGGGCCCGGGGGGGGGTCCGGCTCCGGCTCTGCAGCCTCGGGGGGGCCGCCCGCTCCCCCGCCAGGTTCCCCGCTCCCCCTCCTCCTCCTCGCCGCAGCCGGGAGCTCATTAATGCCCATTTATATGCTCGTTTCACACATGAAAGTATTACGTTAATGAGCTCCGGGAGCGGGCTGGGAGGGGGCTCGCACACCTATTAGCCCGAAATACCTGCTTCCAGCCCAGGATTAACCTAGCACGGCCCTCCCCCCCCCCCCAACCCTCCCCCCCCCCCGGCGGCAGGGGGTCGGGGGTCGGCCCGGGGAGAGGGGCTGCGAGCCGGGGTCCCGCGGCGCCCCCGGGCTGCGGTACCGGGAGCGCCCCCGGGGGTCGGGGCCGGGGGTGGGGGCACCGACGGGGCCGGGGGTGTGTGTATGGGGGGGGTGAGGGGGTGTTCGGGGGGCGGGGGGGTGCGCCGCGCCTTGCCCGGTCCCGCAGCGCGGAGCTGCCGCAATTAGCGGCTCGCACTCATTAAGCATCCCGGGATCCGCGGGGCTGCGTCGCCACCGCGTGGGCAGAGCCGGCGGTGCAGCCCCCCCCCGGCGGGCAGGGGGCTTCGGGAGAGGCTTTGGGGGGGTCCGGGGGCTCTCCCCACGAAAACGACCGGGCCGGGCCGGGCCGGGACAGGGCAGGGGGGGGGCGGTGCCCCCGCACCTGCCCGGCACCACCTGGGGTGGGGGCGACTGCGTACAAAAGGGGGGGTCGAGGGGGGTGGCTGCCTCTCCTGGGCTCCCCTCGGGGCCCCAGCGAGGCTCTGAGGGACTCTCCGAGGACTTCTCCTGGGACAGACCCGAGCAGGTGCCTGCGGTGCGGGACCCCGGTGGGATATCTCGGGGGGGGGGGCGTCCTGCTGGGGCGCAGGAGGGGGGCTGAGCTGGGGAGGCTCTGGCAAAGAAGTAAAGAGAAAGTTAGAGCCGAGCTCTGCACGTCGAGAGGTTGGTGGCTCGTGGGGATGGGGTGGTTGGGCCTTGGGAGCTGGCGGGGGGGGTGGCTGAGACTTTCCTCGAGTGCCTCCCCTGCTGCTCTCTGGGGTTTGCTGCTCCCCCGGGGGCTGGATGTGGCGCAGGGCGACCCTAGGGGGGAACTGCGCAGGATTTTGCCCCCAGCTCCCATCCCTCGCTGCGGGGAGAAGCGTGCCGCAGCACCCCCAGGGGCTCCTCTTTGGGGTCCCAGGAGAGGGGTGATGGAAGGGCCCCATCCCCTCCCTGCTCCTCTTTTCCCAGCTCCAGGCACCCGGGGCCGTGTCCCTGCTGCTCCCTGGCGCTCACCTGCCCCGCACGCTGCGCGTGGCACCGGCGCATACCAGCGTGGGTGCAAAAATCAACTCTTGCCTTGTATTAATATTTTCACACTACTTAGCTCTCATTAAAATGTACTTTGCTGAATTTAATATGCGACTTCAAATGACACAACGTATTAAGTGCTTAATATACTAGAAATTATGAAACTATTATAGTCTAAGTAATATGAAATAATTAGAGTGAATTAAACTTCAGTAGCAGAATGAGGGAGAGGCTTCAAATATTTTTTTTTTTTTTGGTCTTAAAATAATTGAACGCAGTAACAGTCCATGAAAATAAACAGTCAGAGTTAGGATTTTTAAATAATTAAAGCAGGAAAAAGCCTGGAGTGTCTGTATTTGAGCCTGTGATGAATTCTGAATTGGGGGAAGCAGAAGGTCTGCTTGCTGCAGCTGATGGAGTTGTTCTTTCAGGCCAGTGGCAGAGCAGCTCCAAGGAGCTGATCACCAGACCTCCAGCCTTGCCAAGGCTTCTCCCCATATGCTATTTCCCTCTTGTGCGAAGGCTGTTTGTTTGGAGGCAAGCAGACGTGATGGCTCCCAGTGACGGAGCGGCGCCTGCTCTGGGTTTTGCTGCCACGCTGCCTCTTAGCTGAGAGCCCCCCTTTGCAGAGCCGCTCTCAGAGGGGATGCAAATGCCAGAGACCCCAGCGTTAAACTCCTGGCAGCTGGCTGGAGCCTGGCCTCGTGTTCCGAGAGGTGCTCAAAGCCCTCGGGGTGAAGCTGGGGTGCCACCGCAGGTGGGAGCGTGGGCGCACGCCGGGGCTGCTGGAGGCCCTCGAGCAGGTCTGCGGCAGCGATGCGAAGCATCCCGGACATCCCCTCTCCGCTTCAGGCTCCCGCGGAGGATGCGGGATGTTCGCGCTGTCGTGCGAGCGCGTGCTGGGACCAGCCGAGTGTCCCCACGTGGCGTGGGGTCCTTGAGCTTGGCCACCAACCTGCGCGCAGTGGGGTCAGCTCAGCCGTGGCTGCCTCGCTGGCTGGAGGCAGAGGACGCCAGGAGATGGCGTTCCCAGCGCCGCGCTGGGCTGCTGCTCGCTCCTGCCAGGGCTCTCGGCCAAGGGGCTCTGCAGGCTCCTTGGAAAAATACTAAAATTACCCCTCGAGGAAGCAGCCTGGGCCTGGGGGGGAGCAGGCAGAGCACCCCGGCTGGGCAGCGCTGGGCCATCGCCCCCGGGTGAACAGCGAGGGAGGTGTCGAGTCCCTCCTGAAGCAGCTTCAGGGGCAGGAAAGGGAATGGGGGCACAGGAGCTTGCTGTATGTGGGGTTTTGGGGTGATGGGTGTTGCCCCTACGATGTGGGGCAGCGGCCATCAGCGAGTAAAAGCATGCTTGTGAAATATTCTGCATGAGGGGAGGAAAAAGAGCAGTGGGTGGATGTAGGTTCCTGTCTGTGCGGTGCTGTGCTCCCTGTCCTGAGAGGTTCCTGCGTCCCTCACGGGTTTGCTGAGCCCCCAACACCTCAGAGAGGGACAAGCAGCTCTCCTGTGAAATGCTGGTGTCAGGCGAAACCCAGGCTGAACCGAGGTCACGGACCTGGCTCTGGGCATGGCCCAGCAGTCCTGCTATGGATAACTTCAGATTCTCTGTCCCCAGGTGAGGAGTGATCGTTCTTTAGTAAGGGTATTAGGCTCCTAGCAGATCTGTGGAGCAGTGTCAGAGAAGCAGTGCTGTTCTCTAAGTCAAGTTAAAAGTGAAGAAAATGATCCTTAATTTGCCTTCTTGGATTATTTAGGTTCTACCAACTGTATCATCAAAAGACATGTTTGCTTGGAAAGTCTAATCATTAAGTACAAAGAACTTGCCGGCAAGCATCTTAGAAGTGTTAAATTTTTATATATGGCTCTTTGATTTCCAGCTCCTATTTGCTGTTGGTGACAGGGAGGAAAAATAATCACCTGTTCTTTTTTTTTTTTTTGAAAATGAGTCGGTCTAATCTTCAGCTAGCGTGGTATGCTTCTGTAAAGCATAAAAGAGAGGTGCTTGTAAGATTCATCCGACTTGGAGTGTGCCCTTCCCGTGCAGTTTTACTGCTGTAGGAGGTGCTGTCCCAGGCTCTGGGCCCATGAGTTGCCTCTCACCATGCTCCTGTAAGAGTCAGGCTCCATCTCATCTGCACCCTCCCATTTGGGACGCGCGGACAGCAGCGAGCCCTCCCCTTCCCCTTTTATTCTCTGGGCTGAACAAAGCGGCTCCCTCTGCATCTCCCCATCCATCGTGTGCTCCTGCCCCGGCATCACGTCCCACCGGGACCCTTCCCGTGGGGCTGCTCTCCAGCCGCTCACCCCCAGGGGCAGGACGCGGCGTTGGCCTCCCCGAGGCCGCGTCACTTCTCCAGCCTCCCCAGCACCGACTGCTCCTCCCGGTTTGCTGTCACCTGCCGGCACGGTGGCACCCTGGCACCGTGGGCGTTCGTTTGCCTGGGTGGCCACGGCGGAGCCGAAACCTGCAGCTGCGGCAGAAACGGCCCTTTTTTTTAGGGGGAAAATCCCATCTAGTCCAGGGTCCGGTCCTTGCCGGGCTGGAGGCTGCTCCTGCCCTCATCTCGAGTGCTTTGGGTGAACCAACTTGGTCTGGCTTGTGCAGGGGGCGTGTGGCTGGGCTCCTCTGGGTTTAAGTCAAGTATGTCAGGGACAAGTGTGAACAGGACGGCCGTGAGCTGTACGTAAACAGGCTGGGGCGTCCGCGTGCAGGGAGGAATGGCTTTGATTAACTTGGCGGAGGTTTGGGCGCAAACAGGACTTTGCGTCGTACGGATGAGAGGCTGGCGCGTGGCAGCTCCGCGCTGCTTCCAAAATCGCACGTTTACGCTCATGTAACAGTGAACTCTGCGGTTTCTTGGAAACTTAAAACATGTTTTCCCGTTTTTTTTTTAAGCTGAGAACTCCTTCCTTTGATCTCCTCTCCGACTCGTAATGAAGTTGCAGGCTCTGACATCCCGCGCTGTGCCCGTCGTATGCGCTTCACTTCGCTGCCTGCGCGCCGCGGCGCTGAGCTCGCCGCTCCGAGCATCTCACACCTCCCAGCGCCGCCCGGCTTCAAAGCGCGCTGCAGACACCGAAGGCCCACGTCGGCACAGGTGAAGGCCAGGCTTTCATTGAAGTCCGTACGAGGTGAACACGCGCATCCGAAGGCATAATTTGACACTAACAAATTAATTCTCACTATTTTTTCTGTGCGGGAATTAAGGCGCTGCCGCCCTGGTGTAGGTGGATTCCCGAGGAGGGGAGGGCTGGGGAAGGGATGCTCTCCAGCTCTCCAGCCCATCACGCGTTGGATGCAGCAGCAGGATGACTCTGACAGTGGCTTCTCTCCCATTGCAGCTAAATTAGTGCTAATTGCCCCCCTAGGAAACGAGCAGCGGGCACCGTGCATTGCGTGGGGCTTGCACGGAGAGCTGTGGGGATGTTGCTCCTGCTTTGCTCGTGGCCAAAGCCCCCTGTGGGGGGACTTCTGGTTTGCCCCCACCCCTGGCCTGTCTGGGGGTGATTTGTGGTGGGTTCCCCATCCTGAGTTGCCAGCAGGGAGGACACAGGCTCACGGTGCCACAGCAGCTCTTGCACCCAAGGCAAAACCCTTCTGGGAGAGGAAAGGAGTGCTTTTAGGGAAGGCTTTGCTGCTCCTGCTTGTGCTATCCCAGCTCTGGAAGAAAGAGCGGCCTTCAGCTGCTAGGGCCGTTAATGTCACCTTTCACGAGTGCTACGCTTGCAAAGGAACCTGCCAAGTATAGCACGTTTTAATTTGCTCTTTTCCCATGCATTCCTGGATTTATGGCTTAGTTTAGTCTGGTTACTGCTTGCTGCGGAGATGTAAAGCCCCTCCAGAGGGTCGCTCCGTGCTGCAAGCCCCGTGGGTTCCCTGGAGGAAACCCATGTGCTATTCCCTGAAGGGCGTCCACCTAGAAAGGGGGTCCGCGTTTGATTTTGCAGAAACTTGATCTTAGAAAGCTGCCGGGGAGATGTGTCTATCCAGTGCTTACACCTAACAGCCTTCTGTCTGAACACTGATGTGTTACTCTGCATTCTCTCCGTGCCTCTAAATGCTTAGCTGTTTTTAGGTAGTACGGGTTTGGCAACACGTTAATAATGTGTAAAATGACGAGGAAAACAGCTTAGACGAAATGCGTTTTCAGTGATGCCTGCACCAGGCTGGGAAGTACATTTGCAGTTGCCTGCCATCTGTAGCAACTTGTCCAAAGCAAACATTACCAGTCAGTCCAGGTTTGGCTGCATAATTGCCATAAACCATCGCAAGGGCATCCAGCATAGCACAGCCCTGGAACTACTTCTAGGATTAGGTCCTACTCCCTTGAAAAATAAACCTTGGCAAAACCTCAGTTCTCCCTAATAAAAATTCCATTTTCACAGCTCTAATCAAGTTTTCCAGAGCTGTGGTCCAAATTAGAAACTGCATGCAGAATATCTGACCCAGGAGAACAAGATGGAGATTTTCATTTAAAGCAGTGCCAGGCTGGAAATTTCCAAAGTTCTCAGCAGTTCACCTACAGCAAGAGCACGGACTGTGTCCGAATAACCCCGTCCCTTCCACGGCAGAGCTCTGGCAGACCCAAGCTCCTGCTCTCCCGTGCGATAGTCTCCGCGGGGGGATCCTCTATGAGAAATGACCTCTCCCCTGACAGCACTGCAGCTATTTCTGGACTGATGTTGGGGCCAGCTGTTCATGGCCTTTTGAACGGGGGGGGAAAAGGGGTGATGGAGCTGAAGGCACCTTGCGGAGCAGCAGTGGGCATACCAGGGTCAGGCGCACCCATGGGTGCTGTGCTGAACCCTGCCTGCCCAGGTGGCGCTCAGCGTCACAGACCTCCGAGATCCACGCCGTGGTTCCCTGAGCCCTCGTCTGCATGAGATGCTGCTTTTCCCTTAGGATCCCTCCTCGTTTCTCCCCCACCCGCCTTCCTCGCCCAGGCGCTGGGGTGTTGCTGGGGTGTGATGAGTGCTGGCTGTGCGTGCTGCCCCCAGCCTGGCTAAAGAGCAAATCCCCACATTTTCTGGAGAGGGACGTTCAGAAATACAGGGCTGTCTCCCGGGAGGGTTCCGAGGTTTTTGGGTAGTCATCTGGAGCTGGGAAGCACCGAGTGTTGTAAGGGCTGCTCGTCAAGTGAACAGCAAGGGCAGTTTTATATTTCACCCCCAGAACTGTTTTCTACCATTGTCTTTCCAGCCTTAGGTCCAACTGTCCATCAGCAGCTTTCAGAGCAAATGTATTTTGCTTTTAACGTGGTAAATGCTTGTCTTGCAATAATTTCCGAACAACGAACCTGTTAGTGTCTTGACAGATAATCCAGCTATATGTAACCGTGGGGTAAATCTCTGTTTGTTCTGGTGAACAGCGCACAGGATTCAAACAAAGTATGTTTATTTTTTTTAAATGCAAATGCAGAGGAGATCCGTGCTGCACGGGCCACAGTTGAACTTGGCCGTCAGTAAATGGCAGCGTAGTTTGCAGCAGAGCAGAGGAAACCGCAGCCACAGCTCATCTCTGTATCTTGGGCTGGCTGGGCTGAAAGATTCGCAGAAAAACCCTGGGCAAGATCATTGCTTAAATGCTCACGTGGACTCCTAATTGTGGAAACATGCTGAATTATGTGATACAATGCAAAGTTATATAACACCTTTTATGAAATTCTTGGCAATAAAATAATGCATAAAAATAACAGATGTGGCAAATCACGACCACGTTCTGAAATCTTTCTGTAGTTCAGTTTAGTGAAAACAATGGAGTTGATTTAAGTGGATTTTTTTTCCCTTTCCCCAAAATGTCCATGGGCAAAGAAATATTTGAAAGAAAAGCGAAAAGGCTAAAAGTGCAAGCGGGGTTTCTTGTAAAGAAATCTGTGCGCGCCTGTTAACTCCAGCACAGCGCAGGGAGGGCTGCGGGAGGGAGCAGAGGCTCCAGCCCTGCTCGTGTGGCTCCTGCTCCCTTCAGCGTGGCCACCCTCGTGGGCCAGGCAAGGGAGTTGCGTCCCCAGTGGTAAACTGGCACGAGCACCCTGAGCAACACCGGAGCGTGCAATAGTCTTTGTAGGGTCCTTGCTTCAGCCAAACCTAGCGGGGTGCCCGAGGCGAGCTGTGGGGGCTCCTGCAAGGGCAGAGAAGGGCTTGCGGGGTCAGTGTTGATGGCTGAGACCTGGTGGATTTCCGTGGGTTAAATAACAAGAGCTTTGCCACGGTGAAAGGGCTGAAGCTGTGGGCTGGCTACCCGATTGCGCAGTGATCGCAGCGCTGGCTGTGGTCAAATGGGGCACGCAGCCCCGGTGCAGGGCCCTGAGGGTACGCGGGCCTGATCCTGCTCTTTGGGGGGGAAACAGGTATGTGAAATAGGGGCTCTCCATCTTCCTATTTTTAGGACGGAGCGCCCTTTGCCGAGCTGCCGTTTGCGTCAGGCACTAAAGCAGTAGAAGGAAAGCCTGGTGCCACCGCAGCGCAGATCCACTGCCGAGGAGCACGCGGGGCTCTGGCTGTGCCCTCGGCCCCTCGCCGTCCCCAGAGGCTGCCAGGGGGACACCAGAGGAGGGCTGGCGGTGCCCCAGGGGACAGGTCTGGGGCTCAGCTCTGCCTGTGCTGCTGTGGAGCTGCGTGGTGATAACGGGCTCTAATCAGGGCAGCATCTGCACGCGAGCGAACGCTCTGAGACTCCACGGAGCTGATAAAGAGGAACAGGCCCCAGTTAAACACTGACCATTTACTCCTGTTTGCTGGGGGACACGGTGTGCTGAACACGGACAGCCCACAGCTCGGGAACGCCTAAAAGCAGACCCAGAGCTTTAAACCATGAGGCAACTCTGTGCCGCTGCTGTGCATGCGGGAGGACATCGAATATTGCTGATATTTATTGCTTTATTATTTTTTTTAATCCTCTTTTTTGCTTTTTGGCTATTAGCCTTGTCTACAGCTGATTTTAACATCAGCTCAAGACCTGGCCCCATGCGGGACCATCCCTGACACGGTATCTCCGCAATAACCGTGCTTCCCAAAACAGAATTTGGCCCCAGGTCTGCTCCGTGGTGTCCCAGTAGCACCCTGAGCACTGCCTGGCAGCCCAGATGTGGGCACAGGACCGTTTCTGAGCGATCTGCCTAAGAGGTGCCAATTATTTCTTGGTATCATTTTAAGAATTTTTGTTCCTAGACGGAAGAAAACGGCAGGACATCTTCAATGAAAGAGGGGAAAAATGGTATTAATAGCTGACTTTTAATAGTGGAGAAAAGAAAGACCTTTCGGTGAAAGGCTTCCAACTTTAAAAGAGGAAATTTCAACCAAAAGAGAGAACTTACTGTTTTGAAAGAGTTTGCTGGGTGGAGACGTCAGAATGAAAGGATCTTGTGCAACCCTGCTTTTTAGGCCTAATACTAAATTCACCCATTTATTCCTTTGCTTCGCACAGGAAAATCACTGCGGAATGCTACGGGGAAGGCAGATTTCTGGTCATGTTGAGAGCACTTCCAGGGTCAGGAAGGCCACGCAAGACGTGTGGGGGGTGCTCTGTGCAGGTGGTGGGAGCTGGGGGACTGGGGCACTGTGTGCCTGCCCCTAACCCCGAGGATGGAGAGGTTCGTAACGTGAGAGGCGCTGCTGGTGCAGGGTTTCCCCTTCTCTGCCCGGCACGTTGAGCTTTGGGCTTGCTGCCCGTCCTCCCCCTTGCGCCACCCCAGCGTGGCCCGGCTGCCAGGCTCTGATAAGGCTGAGGGGAGATAAGAGGCTCGTTGCCTTCTCCCTCGTCTGCAGCACCGGCGAATGGCGAGGGTCAGCTCTCAAAACCCTGCGAGTTCTGTGAAATACAAGGGAAAGTGGCTCCCGAGTGAGACGGGTCACACACAGCCCAGTCTGTGGGGGACGGGTTTGTTAAACACAAAGCCTCGGTGAAAGAATTGAAAGGGGAAAAGGAATTAAAGGGCACTAGAAGAGAGCAGGTTCCCCTTTTCCCCTGCACACCACCACGTCCCTCAAGAAGACGCCTTGAAGCTCCGGGACGGTTTCACCTTGAGCAAAACCCCAGGTCGCTGGTGTGGCAGAGGGGCGAAGGCACACCCTGAGAGACACAGGTAGGAATTTGGCTCTGGAGCTGTTTCCGCTGGAAAACAAAGGGGTTTCTGTGACAGTAGGGAACGAGTGCCAGTTAAAGGGCATGAGCTCCTCTCGTGCTGCGTTCAGCCGCAGAACCTCAGCAGCGAGGTTCACCCAAGCCAGCAGCAGCCCTCTGCGCCCTCCTTCCTTAGGCAGGCTGAGCGCCACGTGGCGCTGCGCTCCAGCAAGCTGAGAAAGCTTGCTTCTTACTGCCTCTCGGCTTCTTCCTCGGCAGTGCGTTTTTGGGGTGACTGGGAAAGTCCTGTTCTCTGCCCAGAACACGGCGTTTCGCCGCACTGCATCCGCGGCAGGGCTTTAGGGAGCAGCGCACACGGAAACGGCGGCGGGGCGCGGAGCTTTGGGGCCAGTGCGGTTTCTCCTGCAGCACGTGCTGCCTCCCGAGGAGGCACGAGAGGCAGAGCATAAAGCAGCAGCAGCTACGGACTGCCTGGGGTCTTCCCTGCCCTGAGCTGTGGTGTTGGAGGCTGCTGTCGTTGCAGTGCCCGTGGCGGTGCCCGTGGCACCAGCGCCGGAGTGGATCGGGTTCAAGGGCTTTTTGCCAGTAGAGCTGCACAAGGGATGAATTATGATGTCAAAACAGAGCGATGTTGTCACACAACCACCTCCCCTCCTGGGGTCAAGGTCCTGTTTTATAGCTTGGGAGCCCATTAGTCCGTTTAAAAGCATACGGCCAAGCACGGCCACAAAAATCTGGTGTGTTTGGGTCGGAGCTGCGGACAAAAGGCTCTTTGTGCGAAGAGCTGACAATGACAAATAAAGAGGAACCTGTTGATCTAGGAGAGAAATGGAGGATTATGAAAAGATCACATGGTTATAAAAAGACCTTGGCTGTTTGTCTGGATGTCAGTCTTGTCTGTCATTAAACTGCTTTCTGCAGCTATTTGCTAATAGAAATACTGTCTCCTGCCCGTGCGTTTTGTCTGTCCTGCAAGATGCTACCTGTGTCTAAGCGTGCCAGCCTCGTGAGACCGCATCAGAGAGGAGATATGCTCTTAACTGGATCCTTGCCATGTGCTAGGTGTTGCATAAAATAGTTAATGCTTGCAAATTCTTCTGAAAGCCCTGGTAGTACCAGAAACAGTAAATGCTAAAAAACAGCGCCTGTCCAACCGTGATACATCAGCACAGGACACACGGACACACACACAAAACACCAATAACAAAACCCTTATAATTCAGCAAAGTTATTGGAGGCTAAACCAAGAGCTATGTCTAATGCTAATAACAAGCATATTTCCCAAAGGTAACATTTGATTTCTATCCAAACCCAGACATATTTGAAGCTTTGCCTGAAAGTCGTTGCATCGCAGATTAACTGGGACAATGTACTCTGTGAATAACTTTGCAAAGCCTTCAGCCAGCTCTGAAGAAACAGCAATACAGTCTTGACGAGACTGGGCTACAAAACACTTCACAGGTAATGTGTTTTTTTTTTTTTTTTTTCACAGTAAGTCTGGAGAAAATAGAGAATTGCTTTGGCTTTGTGGGACACACATCTGGCAAGTGCGTAGTTCTGATCGGCGTGCAGAAAACACTCTGAACAAAACCATTTATATCGAGCATTGATGGGCTGCCTAAAATGACCTCCAGAGTCTATGAAGTGCAGCATAGATTTAAAAAAAAAAATCTATTATAGTCCATTATGTTCTGGAATGTATCCGAGCACATCATGCTAGAGAATGCAGCGACTCTGTATTTCCTGGAGTAAAGGAGACCCATGGAAACGTGTTTAATTCAAAATAAACGGGGTAAAATAACAGAATGCCTTTTCTCTGCTTTTATTTATCTTTACAGCTGAAGAAACTGAGAGGGGGAAGGTGGCTGGAAGTTGAAGCACAGAGGGAGATGTCCCTTGCTGTTCTTTAAGCACTGGTTTGAAATCAATGCAGATAATGCACTTGGACGGACTGCCTCATTTACTGGTTTTCAGTAAATTGCTGGGCTGTGTTTCCCAGTGATAACGTGATAGTGATGTCTATGCCGGTAAGAATATACTTTAGAAAGAAAAAAAAAAAAAGTCTGCAATTCCTTGCAAGCAACGTTTGGCTAGTTTAGTCTGGGATGCCCTGAATTCTGTACGTTGACAGTAAATATCTAGGGCTGCTGCATGTCGCTCCCGGTAGCACAACGTGCTTCTGAGTTATCTGCGGCTTCTTCCAAAGACACAACAAACCCTGTTTCAGCACAATAGCCTCCTGCAGTGTCAGGCAGCGAGAAATGCCGTTGCCTGCTCACTGCAGCCTTGCACAACCCTCCCCAGCACAGCAGAGGTGTCTTCTAACCAGGGCTCTTCCTTCTTCCTTAGTCCTGATTTTTTTCCCTGGAAGTCAGTGATAAACTCCCAGTGACTTCACTGCTGCTGGATTAGACCTGGGGTCCAATTATCCTCCTTAAAAGTACAAACTAATAATTCATAGTTCTAAGTAGGCTTGCTATGGACAGCACCACTAGGGATTTAGTGCACAACACTGGCGTTGGTGCTTGTGTTTTCTCCTAATAATATTTTTTAACTGGAGGCAGGTCTATTTATATATGCACTGGGAGAATAATTTTATGAGTAAATATGACCTTCATTAATATTTTTTTGTTAATTCACTGATGCTAGTAAAGAACTTTGAAGATGAAAGCACTGTATGCAATAAACATTAAGATTATTTGAATTTATTTTAATGTTGCCAGCATTCCAGCTCCATCATCTTTCATCCAAGAATCTCAAAGTACTTTCCAAGTGCTAATAAATTTTCTCTCAACAGTCCCGGGAGATATTTATTATCATCATCCCCATTTCATAAAGGAGTCCTTCTGAGTGCATTTTACTTGGTCAAAATCGGGTCGTATGGCAGGAATCTATTTGGGAAGGAGCCAGCAATCCCTGATTCCCATTCTCCTGCTCTTGCTGCTAGACCACATTCCCTTCTGGGGAGTGTGGTGCGACACTCACCCGCGGCGCTTGCCTTCCTTTGTCAGGTGGTTGCTCTTAAAACAAAAAAATAGACAACAATAACATGCCCCACCCAGGATGGGAGAGGAAATGAGACTCTGCAAAGTCAGAATGATCGCAGTCGTTCATCGCACCCGGTGGGCTAGGGTGAGGTTTGCTGGGAGTCCTGGTGCCCACCCGCCTGCCTGGTAAGCGTGGGGACGAAGGGGCTGCTTGGAGGGACAGAATGGACACGCGTCCTCTAACGTGCAGGAGTAAACCTTAACTGGAGGCTGTTTTAGAGCCCTGTTGTCATGTCAGAGTCTTATAATCCATACTCAAAAGACAGTTAAAATGGAAATGTTTTCTCAAACATGGCATAGGTGAGGGTGTATAGAGGTGGAGAGTGCAGCCAAGCATAAAAGATCTGGGCTAAATAGCACACGGTGCAGCTGCGCTTCTAAAGCGCTCTCCCCAAACCAGAGGCTAAGCTAATGATGAGAAGACCGTTTAGAGACAGCATGACTCCAGCAATCCATGAGAACAATGCAAAGTTCAAAAATAGCAGTATCGACTGGTGGAAAAACAGCATACATATAATTTTCAGGTAATTACTATAGTATAATTAGCTCTGTTGTTTTCATAAGAGCCATCTGAAATGAACTCTACTTGCTACTGGAACCCAGCTTTATTTACAGCGTTCCCAGGACTAAAGTGATTCTTTAAAAATAGAGATTAGGTTAAAAAAAAAATAAAGATGCGAGTGCTTTGTGTGTGATACCATCTGCATGCAGTGGGTGGAGGCTACCTGCTGACGTCTCGCTCAGCGTTTCATCCGCCCTACTCCGAGCCACGTTAGGCAACACGAGAGCTGAAGGACTGAGGAGCAGAAGCAAAATCGACTCCTAGGCTGTCCGTATGAGGGGGAGTAACGTGTAGCATCGTAACAGGCACTTACTCTCAATGCTACGGAAAATTTAGCACCTTGATTTATTTCTTTTTATTTTTTATTTTTTCTTTGCCACAGAACTTTGCTTGTTAGGAATTATTCAGTATCAGTAGAAAGTAACTTCTTGAGCGCTGGGGCCTTGCAGTCTCACGTAAAAACACTTTTTATTGGAATGAAAGAGTTTGTCACAGTTAAAACTTGTTTTTTTGTCCGTGTCATAAGTCCGTGCGGCTTAATTATAAACCTGCCTCACCTCTCTGAAGATATCCTGGAAGTAGATGTAACTTTCTGTAGTTTTCTGTCATTGTGTTCGAATTGTTCTTGGCCAGTTTTGAGCTCCTGAACGCTCTGACACTCGAGGTGGTGCTTGGCTTTGGTACAGCACTGCACACTTCACGGCTCACTCTGAATCGGTTACGGCCTGCTGCAGTTGCTTTACTCTTTCGTCTTGTACTGTGCCTACGTGTTATGAAAATGGGTGCTAATGGGGAAAAAAATCACAATTGTGACTCAGTGAAGTGGAATTTTGTTGACAAAATCCGAATTCAGCTCAGCCAAAGGAAATGCTTTTTGAAGTGTAGATGAATATCTCAGGAATGACCATTTCTTCTAGCTTTCATGGAAAGAAAAATAAAGGAAAGAAAGAAAGAAACGCAAATTCAAATAAAAGACCAGAGAAAAGTGAGAAATGTATGTACAGAAATAGATCCACTCCACAGGGGCAGTTTTCCTCGGATACAAGCTACAGAAGTTAACTGTTGGTAAGTTAATGTTGGAAGGCCAGTGGGATGCTGTCACCTTCTTAGCTAGGACTGTCTGTAGCTCCTGTGCCTCCTCTCAGTACAGACCACAGTTCTCCTACGGCATAAAATCACCTCGTGTAAACACGTTTTGCTGTTGGGACTACTGTCATCCTGCACAAAATCCAACAAGGCTGCACGAATGCCTTTTCTTGTGAACCCTTGGCTCCTGAACCCTTTTTTCCCCCCGCACCTTGCTTTATGAAGGTGTAAAGCCCCAAACGCCCCAGAGAGCAGCAAACCACCGCTGGGATCCGGGGGCTACGTGGTGCGGTGGGACTGGTCCCCAGGGAGCACCGCGGGGAGACCTCCTCCTCTTCGGCCTCGCCGAAAACCGTGGTCTCCGCTTGACATCACCGATGCTTCCTTTGACACAATCCAAATATAGAATAGGTTAATTATGAAGGACGGGCCTTAAGGACATCAGCAGGGCTATGAGCAAGCACATATCACCCGCTGATATTAGGGCGGAAAGGGCTAAGCAAATAGTTGTAGAGAATGGGCTAATTGTTGTGCCTATTACTATTGTCCTGCAGCTGCAACACTTTGTATGGCAGCAAAGCACACAGGGAGCCGGGCTGGACTTGGCATCCGTAATTCCAGGCAGGGAACACAATATACAGGGCATTCAAATAGCAGCGAGCACAATTAAAATTTTGAAAGATTAAAGAAAAATTGCAATGTGAAAAGAGTTTTGTATCATGGCCAAGGTAGGCTACGGGTGCTTGGTGTTGTAAGCTGCACTCGTATGTGTACAGTAATAAGGCAAGGTGATATTTAGGAACTGAAAAAACAGGAAATACGCAGATGAAGCTTGTATGTGTCACACTGTAACGCTGCATATGTAATTAAAGATTATAGTAACTCATTTACATACGCTTTCCATACTGCAATAACATTGTTATACTAGCAAGTCTAAGGATATAAAATAGGTAATGTTAACAAAATGCTTCGGTATCTTTTTCTAATTTAGGATTTTAGGTGATTAACTACCTCTCTGTAAATTTTAATAACACTGCTGGCAACGATGTAGTGAATGTTCTTTTTCTAAATAAGCAGCAGCCCTTGTTTTTGGCCTAATTGGAGAGAGGGTGATACTATATGATATGATATGATATTGCACTTGGATGTGCATTTAGAAGGAGATGTGTATACCAGCTGAATTTGAGTTACTCTACCTTGTTGAACTTATGGTATAGCACATTGGTCAATTCCACGTGTATTTCATGTAAAGAATTAAATGGACTTATCTTATAACCTGATGTACTGGCTACTCCATTATTCAATTTCTTCACATATATTGAAGTAATTTCCACTAAAATGTACCTCTGCAGCCTTTTTATTTTTATTTTTATTTTTATTTTTATTTTTATTTTTATTTTTATTTTTATTTTTATTTTTTCACCAGTGACACATCTAACAATTTTTTATGCTTCCAATAATCTCAGGAATAAAAGATGGTTTTGATTGTTTTTAATGGCTTGATTGTGTTTTTTCTATCAAAAAAGACAGTCATTGAGAATCTTTCTTTAAGTGACTTTTAACATTTATATTTAGGACCAAAAATGCTCCCCCTCCTCTGCTTTTGAGCAGAAAGCAAGTTTGGACTACTGGAAAAAGGGGAAAGTCTTGGAGACTCAGATTAATGAAAACAACATGTCAGTAGAAAAACTGCATATCTGTATAAAAATGTTATTGCACCTGAACATGGTTCTCAGAAGGTGAGTTATGTGACATGGAGCATTTTTGGGAAGGTTACAGAGTAGGGAAATGGAAGATATCAGGGTGAAAGGTATATTTTGGCAGTCATTTACCGCAGTCTGGCAAAAAGCAGGAAATGAACTTCTGAAAATTGAAAATTTTAAATACCCAAACTTTGAATGTTTGAGGAAAACCCTTGATCTTCATATTCATCTCTCTTCTCCTCCCTTGGCGGATGTTTGTGTGTGTGTGTGAGGTTAAAAGAAGGAAATATTGCAGTTTTTGCTCAGAAAAACAGAGGTGACTAACAAGTGGAAGTCTGTTTTGTAGGTGTTCTTAACCTGCTCTGGTAGCAGCCTTGTTGCACTGCTTGAGGGCCATGTCCTCTTGAAATGAAGACAGAATTGTGACAAATCTGAACGTTGCTATCACTGACAGAACTGCAGTAGAGCTGGAACAACTGAGAGCATCTCTGGAAATTACTGTCTGTTGACAAAGTCTTTTCTTGGCAAAGAAACCATCATTTAAGTCTCAGGAGTAGAGAGGAACAAAGTTTCATTACTTGTAAATAATTGTGTAAAAATAGAAGCACAGATTGTTTTTCACATTAAGTTCCTTCTTCAAACCAAAGTCTATACTGCATTAAAAAAGAAGGGACTATCAAAAGTCTTAACTCAAGAACAAAGGGCCTGTACTAGCTTTGTTTGTAAAAATACAGTACTTAGGGAGGACTATTTTGAACTGAATATTCTGTACCCTCTCATTTAGTTTGCTTCCTGATTTTAATGTATCTGAAGACATTCTCAGCCTGTTTTATTTAAAGCGATTTTTGAAAGAGGACACGGTGGTTTATGGCCATGTGTCAGGTTTGATAGTGTTATGCCATGATTTAGCAAAGCACTTAAGCACATGTCCACATCCCACTGAATTTGGTAGGAAGTGAAGAAGCAGAGAAAAAAACTGTTTGCTGTGCAGCAAGCTTCTTTCAGGGAAAAAATAAATGAAAAGAGGATTCATCTTTATATGATTGTAGATCTTTTTGCCAAATTCTTTAAATTAGACACAAACTAACATATTAAGATCGTGTTTATTAAACATATTCAATCAATTGAAATGAAATATTCTAAACTGGGCTGGTTCAGACCACTGAAATAGATCAGCTAATTATGGTACATGTGGGTGTACTGGGTAGTCATCTGACTTTTATTTTTTTAGATATCTTGCCTAGCGCCCTCCCCCTTCCCCAAACCAGCCTTTTAGACACCAAGATAACTCTTCATTACATGCAGTATTAAGCCAGAGTATCTGAGTATCACTTATCAGCCTTTGCTAATTGCTCCTCATTTTCTGAATGTTTTATTCAATATGCCAATGCTGAACACCAAAAATGGTAAAAGAAATCAATGAAAATGGTGGCTACTTGGCGTATCTGCAACAGAAATGGGATGTACACATGACCTGGAGAAGAAAGTGGGGTACCAGAGTAGTCAAAAAATGCACCCGGGACTTTCTGTCAATCTGGTCTTGAGACCAAGCTAGGTAATGTTTCTGGATGAAATGCTTAGAAATTAAATGTTTGTGAAGAGATGGAGGTTGTTTTCCCTTGTTCAGAGAAACAGGACTTCGCCTATATTCTTACCGATAACAGGATGGTATCAAAAAGCTACTTAGTAGAAAGATATTTGATACTGCTATCACATTTTTCCCTCAGTGGAAACTGCCTAATTTTAAATTGTGGCTAACTATTCAGGTCATATGGGAGATATAAATTATAATTCAGTAATAATCATGAGTGGTAATCTCTTCACCACTGATTCCCTGTGTGGCCTCAAGCATGCTTTCTTCAATCTGTAGAGTGGAGACATTAATGCTTTTATATCTGGCAATGCAGATAATGTGAGTGCTTTCTGAATGCATGATGATGAATTTTATAGAAGCTATGGAAAACTAGCAAATTTGGTCTCTATCGCACACTTAAAAGGATGTACAATATTGACCTTGTGTTCCAGAAAACTTTTTCATCCTATACTCTGAGGTGAAGGCCAAGTGGAGAAAGTGTCATGGTGATCAGTAATTAGAGTAAGCCACAAGTAGAAGGCAGCCGAATCGAGGTAAGGTGCATGACAGATGCTAGCGTTGAAGCTGATTGACTTCACAACTGCTGCAGTCATCTTGTCAGACAGCATTTCTGGTGTGTATTTTTCCCTCTATATTATCTGGTGTGCTGTTGTACAGCTTCTACCCCAAAATGATATGACATGGTCAATTACAGACCTTAAAGCTCTGCTCTGGTTCTTTAGGCCTTCCTAAAAAGATGCGAACAGCAGGCACTCGTCGCTTTTTGCGATTTAAGAGAAAAAGCCAGGGAAGCTTGTATCGATTCCCCAAACCTCCTGTGCAGTGGCTCAGGAAAATAAAACGATCGTGTCCCCTGTTTTCGGATCCAGGTACTGGGGGACGGAGGGCAGCCCCAGCAGGGCACCCCGCTCCCTCAGCCCGCAGCTCGGCCGCCAGGCTTTGGGCTCCCCGGCTCGCCCCGGGTTGTTTCACTCCTCAGGCATTTAAAGCCGCCGATGAAGTAGCAGGAAGCGGAGTTGCGAATTCCAATTTTAATCAACTTATAACTGCAGGAACGCGTATCCACCTCTCCCCTCCGGTGCTCCGCTTCGGGAGCCCCAGCACCCCGGGGGCGCGGGGGGGAAAGGCTCTGCCCGGCGCCTCTGAGGAGAGCCCGGGGAGCCCTCAGCGCCCCTCACGGCACCGGGGGGGGGGGGGGGCTGCATTGCCGGGGTGTGTGTGTGGGGGGAAACTTTCCACACTGGGCTCTGCCCGAGGGGCTGGGGGGGGGGGGGGGCTCATCGGCCTCCTTCCACAGACCCCAGCACCAAGAGCGGGCACCCAGGAGGGGACGGTGTGCGGCGAGGGGGGGGGTGCTGCGATGGCCGCCCCCCCCGGTGGGGAGGCACAAAATGGCGCCGCGATTCAAACGCTGCGTGCCGCCGGGGGGGCGGCGAGGCAAGGCGGGGAGGGGATGGGGGGGGGGGGGGGGGCGGTGTCCCGGCGGGGTTCACTGCGCCTGCGCCCGGACTTGCAAGATGGCGGACAGTGCGGAACTAAAGGTAGAGCGCAGCGCCAGTCCCCCCGCCGAGCCCCCCGCGGCCGCTTCGTCCCCGCTCCGTGCCCCGTGGGGGGGGCGAAGCGAGCCGCTGCCGGCCGAGCTGCCCCGCCGGGGGGACGGGGGGGCTGTGGAAGGGCCCTGCCGGCTGAGCGGGGGCTGAGGGACGGAGCGGGGCGGGGAAGGAAGGGAGCTGTCCTCCGCTCCCTGCCGGGCAGTGCCCCCCGCGCGCGGGGAGCCGCTGTCGCCGGTGGTGGTGGTGGTGGCGGCGACGGGGGACAGTGCCTGAGTCGCTCCGGGCAGGGTGTGGAGGGCGGAGGGGGAGGTTGGGCTCGGGCCGGGCCGGGCAACCGGGGCGAGGGCGGCGGCCGGGAGCCCCCGGGGGCGGCTGGTCAGGGGGTGGCGGGGTGCGGGGGGGGACACCGGCACCGCTCCCGGTATCCCCGTAAAGTTTCCAGGGGGGGCTCCGTGAGCGGCCCCGGGCCGGGGGAAGCCTCCGGGCAGGGGCCGGTGGGCGCTGACAGGCGGCCTGAGCCGGGGATGGGGTGGTGGGCAGCCCCCGGCGGGGTGTCAGAGCGGAGTTATTCGTGCCCTAAACGCCCCGAAACAAAGTTATTTCTGCCCTAAACGCCCCGGAGCGAAGTTATTTCTGCCCTAAATGCGTGAAACTTGGCGGGGGCCGCCCCGCTGGGCGGCGGAGGCTCGGTAGGAGCCGGCCGGGGATGGAGGAGAGGATGCGGCTCGTCAGGGACTTAGAGCGGGGTGGGTGGCGGGGGAGACACGCTGTGCGAGGGGGGAAAAAAAAAAAGAAAATTAAAAAAAAAAAGCAAAACTTTCCAGTCGCTTTGCGTTGGCGAGGCGGGGGTGCGGGCTCTGTCTTGCACGCATGTGTTGGAAAGTTTGAGAATTTCACTGCGGTTGTCGCAGGGTCGCTATTCGGCAGGAGGGCTTCGTTTTGGGAGCCTTAAAGTTAGTGTGACAGAAGACGCGCAGATCAGAAGCGTACCAAACATAGCACGGACTTCAGAACCTATAAAGTATGAGCAGGGAACCCTTTGTCTTTCCCTAGAAACTCTCAGCTCTCTGCACCAGAGGTCCTTGTGCTTTCATTTTGAGGTGCTTGTAGAGCCGGCAGGATGTAAAGAAGTAGAAATATTGTGTGCGTGTTCCACCTTTTTGGGGTCTGTGTCTGCCAGGTCAGGACAAACGCTTACAATTCCTCCTCTGTTCTTTGTTTTTCAGGGTGTCTTGCAGGGTATGTTGCCCCCGAGATTTTTTTTTTTTCTTTTAAATTATGCTTCCCACATAATGGGATAAAGGGTTGAGGTTTAATTCCAGCGTTAAACTTTTGTTAATCTTGGCATGCCAAGTGGAGTAGTTTGTTTTGGTAGCTGGCTCTAGAGCTTTCGGTGCACAATAGCTGGTTTGGGTACGCGCGATGCCTTTATGAGCAAGGCTGACCTGAGTGGAGCGAGAAGAGGCAGGAACTAGGGGATGAAGTTTTTTCTTTTAATATGCGATAAGGTGGCAGGATGGTGGTCCATGGACAGTGCTAAAAGGCATGGTTTTACTATGAAAATCAACAACTTATTGATCTCGGGAGCTTTGAAATATGAAGCCTCTCGTCCCTCGCAGGGCCGCCGGGCTCTGCGTCCATCTACGTGTTGCAGAGCTGTCTGCCAGCACGGCGGAGAGGAGAGGCCCGTCCTGCTCTCCCTCTGCAGTTAGAGCTCTCCTAGAAGTGTGTTTGAGTCCGCTTGTCATCCCTGACTTCTTTATTGATCTCTTTCTGAAACCTGCTTCTCGAGAACCAGTGGAGGGAAGTTATGATTTTTTTTTTTTAAAGTACTGTTGCTACCTCAGGGAGCTGAAGGGTAAATGTCAAGCTGACTAGTTTATTTTCAATTTCGCTTTGCTGCTCAGGACATTTAGTGGTACTTGCAAGCTGGGACTGTAGGATGGTAGCTCTGCGTTCCGTGAAAAGATGTTTTTTGGTAGCTATGAGGGCTTGGCAGTTTACATAAGGGGGGAAAAAAGTTAGTTCGTAAATCCCTACTTGAAAGACTTCAGCGTGGAGGGGCCTGAATGCATTTTTTCTCTAGTCTGTACAAATTAAAAGAGGCGTGTGGATGTGTGCCTGCCTGGGGTGTGAGGAAAAGATGGGGGGCATGATGCTTCTGCCCAGAGATGTGGCTGTCACATACCGGGCTTTCCAGAATTAGTCCAGCTGGGTTATCGGGCACTGGGTGAGGTGGGTGATCCTTGGAAAAATGAGGCTAATGGAGAGCTGTTACCTGCTGCACCCAGCTCCGAGGTATTTGCAGGCAGGAGTACATCCCCAGAAAGCGCACTTCTACATTTTTTGGGTTTTGAATGTTGAAAGGAGACGTAACTAGGAGAGGGTTTGTGATAAAGGCTCTGCTATTTGAAGAATGAACGGCAAATTCCTTTCATTATTTTAATTTTCTTAGGTAGAATCTTTCCACATTTCTCTTCTGATCAATTAGCGAGCGGCATTGATTTTAGATCTAGTGACCTTTAAAACTAAAATCAAAGGTAAGAGCTGCACGGCAACTCACTTGGCTGGGCAAGGTAAAGTTTGTCAGAGAAACTTGGTCAAATTTTTGTCTCTAAAACTTTCTCGTCTTCCTGTGTAAAGAACCGTGGGGTAACGTGTGGGTGTAGTGGACGTGTGTAAATAGGAGAATGACATACAACACGTGTTGTATGTCAAATGCACAAGGTAAAATAAAAGGTTTTGCTTCCTCGAGGAAGAATAGCAGTCGTTCTTGCTTGCCACAATTTTAAATCACAAAATGATGTTTCCTGTAATGTATTCTTGCCATGATCAGGAGTGTTTCAGCGTTTTGCCCCGTTTGAGAATGTTTGTCCTGCTGGAAAAAGAAGAAAATGAGATAAGATCAAACGTACTTTGCAGATCCCAGACTTGTGAGGTTGCTGAATTCCTTGGTACTCTCGAAGTTTTGGATTAATTGAACCAATATGTTTTCATTATTGTTGATGAAACAAGGTAACTGGAAAGTCTGTTCTTCTCAGGATTACCTTCCTAACTATAGGCAGAGACATATGTGAATTTTCCTGATCTTAATTACTATTCCTGTATAATTGCATACAGACTCTAATTTATCTCAAGGTAAGCTATTTAAAGCTCTTTCTAATTGGAAGGAGTATACTTGAGTGATTAAATCTTTCCTTCAATATTTCTTACATCTCCTTAAATTGGTTATTAGATTGTTGTGATCTTTGCCTTCTACTCAAGTCTTTTGGAAATCATTACACAGTTTGCAATAATCAATTCAATTATACATGGATCAAAGAATGAAAAAGAAAAGCTAATGTTCCAGTATTGTCATTCTTGATACTGTCCTAAGAAGCTGGTTTGGAAAGCACATGCTGGGAGGTTTTCTCCTTTGTTCTCTCTCCTTTTAAGAAAGTGCCTTTGGGGATTGAAGAGATCCCTGGTGTGTTTCTTGTTAGACACAATTTATACTTTTAAAAAAAAAAAAAAGTGAGCCAAGAGTTTGAATGAAAATTCATAATAGCATTTCCACACAATGGTGATGAAAACAAGCCATTTAAAAGCGTGCGGTTGGGAAATACCCCTCCCCTAAATGCAGGGGAGCAGTTCGGTGAGGGGAGCGGCCAGCTGCCTGGCTTTCAGGTGGGGGTGGTGGTGGTGCCAAGTGGATCTCCGGTATGGAAATGCGTTTGTGCTAGACTACGTTGTCAATGCTAATAAGCATAAGCTACCTATTTCAGCGTTCAGTTAGAATTTTACTCTTCTGTATTATGAGCTATTTTTGCTTAATCCTTTTATAAGTTGCTGGGGTTGCGTGCTTCTGTGATTAAAGGCAATATAATCCACTTTTCATTGTTATGTGAGTCCACGGATTACGTTACTTTCGTTCCTATAATTTGGCGTGTGCCACTATAATTGTATTTTTAACTGTATTTTGGTCTAAGTATCTTTTTTCTGTGTTTTTTGGTCTTCAGTGCTGGAATTGCAGATATCAGACGACTAAAATTGGCAGCTGTGCATCACTGTTTAGCTGTCAGATTCCCAATCCATAACACTTCTTTATGGCCGATAAAAACAGATTGCTTATTGTACACACGTAAATACGGTGTCAGCACATTTCTCGTACAAACCCCTCCCAGGCGCTAGGGGCCATCCTGGAAGTATTTCTAGGCTGTGCAAATAGAGTTCTTATTTATTGCCACTTGTGAGGAGGAGGAGGAGGAGAGGTACAACAGCCAGTCGGTCAGAGTAGTGGGCTTCTGGTTGGTTTGGGTTGCAAAGGTATGTAGTGATCACGGTTAAAAAGCTTAGGTGGTAAGAAATGAGCAGGTAAAAAGGCACTTCGTTTAGCTTTATGCCGTTAAAAAAGGGAAAAGTGCCACCCTAGGTATTGGAGAGGCTGAGGACAGCTTGTCTGCTGGTGAGGATGGGTATGGATCAGCCACAGAAGAGCAATATTTGAAAGCATCCCTTGAAGCAGCATGTAGATGTTGAAGATGTCTTCAGATACCGGGGGTATTTGTAGGGCGGCAGATGATCGGTATGGTTCAGACTCCGACCCGCGCTTGTGCGGAGCACACAGATAAGCGCAGACCTGTCGCTAATGTGCTTGGCACGGCGGGTTTTGTTTCCTGTCATCTCTTCTTGTAGAAATCAACATCTGATCATTTTTCTCTTTAGTGCCATTATAGTGAAAAACAAAAGGGAGCTTCTGAACGCTTGAGACCTGAGCGCTGCTGTAATTGTTCTGAGATACCCCGGCCCCTGCTGCGCTTCCCTGGTCCTGAGCCCCGCGGCCGCTGGGCTCCGTCCCCTGCAGCAGCTGGTTTTGGGGCACTTGTACCTGTCTTGCTCTGACTCAGTGCTTTGGAAGGGTTGCTTGTGGGGCCTCGGGGTTGCCTGTTGTTCAGGGGATTCGTGGCTGGGAAACGGATCGGGTCTCTTGCAGCTCTTCTCTTACACCGTGATCCTGGTGTTTGGCCCTTCGGCTCCACGGGGAGGGCGTGCTACCTGCAGGCATCGAGTTGTCTCGGAAACGTTTGTTTGCTGCTGTGCTTCCACTTCAGAAACTTCTGCTTTGATGTAAGACGTTACAGGTGCCCTTCTAGAGGAAGGCTCTGCTTTATTGGCCTCCATAAAAAGAAATAAAAGTCTTAAGAAAGCTGTGAGTTCCATGAAGAATGTGGATGTGGTTTTATGTTAAAGAGTGGTCGATATTTACTGTGTGCGCTTTGCAGTCCAGCTGCCTCAGCTCGGGCTGTCCGCGGTAAGTGGGAACTTCACCGTTGGGTAACACACAGATGTGCCTGCAAGAATCAGAAGTGTTTGTCCTGGTCTTAACAGGAGATAAAAGGGAAATTGTGTTGTTTGGGTGGCTGCTGGGACGTGCTCGAGCAGCTTTGGAGTCCTCCGTCAAGCTCAGGTACTGATCGTCTCGTTGCTCTGTCACTATTCCAGCTCTGTGTAGACCAGTAAGTGCGTGGAGTGTGGATTTGGGCTTTTTGAAGTGAAACTAGCTGGATTTTACAATGCAAAAATTGCATATAGTACCTTCATGAAAATAAATGCTCGTCTTAAAAGTAGATTCTTTTGCTAGTAAAAATGATGGGGGGGTGAGGAGAAGAAAGGACTTCAAGTACTTTACAAAAGGGTGTTCATTTCTGTAGCTTAACTCGATGCTATCAAAGCTATTTCAAACAACTACCGTCATTGCCAAACTTGTGGCTATTTCAGAATAAATTAGAAGCTTTGGGGCAAGACAAAAAGTGGAGGATGTTAAAACCTTTGAAAATGAGAATATACAGAGGAGGATGCATGGGATGGGAGGTGCTGGCTTATCCAGACTTGCTCAGATCTTCCAAAATTTTCAGTAGCAGTCAGGACCAAATTAAACCAGGTAACGTTACACCGTTGCTCACTGTGTGCTGTGATACGGGCCTTTATCGTCGTTTCTGTTCTTACTCCTTTGCTGATACGCCTGTGGCTGTTACGGTTTTATTGATCCAAGAATTTCTCAGCTAGTTGCTTAATCTTATTCTCCTGCTGGGATTAGGGATGCCACGTCCCTGCTGTTATCTTCTGTCCCTTAGCATGTACTGGAGGGACACCAGAGCCTCTGTAAACAAGCACCGCATCCGGAGACTAAGGAGGTGCCTCAGTCTACTCGTGAGTAAGGCAGGCGGCAGCAGGAGGTGAGTATTACGGGGCTCATCTAGCACAAGTGAAGCAAAGAAATGCAAAGCTGGTACAGAACTAGCCCAAAGGTCAGCCTGAGCTTGACCTTTATGTCTATAGGAGACGATAGATGAGAGATTTATACAGGAATTAGAGTGGTAATTAAGGGAGAAGGAAAAGGAGCATCTTAAATCCATCACTTGATGTGGATGGCGCGTGAGGCTGTGCAGCAGAGCAAAGACTGCGTGGATGTGGTGAAGTTTGTTCAGCAAGGCAAACGTGGTTTCCTTCTTCAGAACATCTTTAGAACAGCTTCTTGGCTTGCTTGCTTCCACTCTCTTGCCACACAAAGAAATTTACCCTCACCTAGGGTGGGACGGTCAGTTGGGAATCATTCAGAGCCGAAACCTCTTGCTTAACTTCATTTATAGTCTTCTGCAAGATGTTCCTCCGCTCCCTTTGTGCAGTAGGGTCTGAACTTAATCAGGCTCTTCGACTGAAAACAGCGCTTGCTAGCAGGCAAAATGCAACGTAGGATGGAAATAGCGGTGAGCCTGGTTTTGCTTGGCAATTTAGCATGGGTGCAGCCTTTTTAAAAAAAAAAAAAAAAAACAAAAGAGACACAAAAGCAGAGGTTAAATCCGATAGGGATAATATGTTTGGTTCAGGTAAAAGCTCGTAATCTGAGCTGCAGAAGTGTGCCGTAAAAAGTTGTGTGGATGAGAAAGTATGAGGAATGAATATATCAGAAAACAGTTTCTTGAGACTCCCCTGACAAAATGATCTCACTTTTGTGCAGATGTTGTATCTCGTTTCCCTGGTGCAAAATAAGAGTCTTTGAAAGAGTCCAAGTATTTGTGTAGATTTTTTTCAGCTTATTGAAAAATCTGTTGGAGACAGCTCTGCTCAGGCTATCTATGGAGTTGTTAGTACACCTATAAATATATTGCACCAAAACGAAAAATGTAGGAACTTGAGCAGTGGAACAGAAACAAAGCTGTTCTTTTTCTTCGCTTCCATGTTGATTTAGCAGTATCTCCGCAGTGAATCTGCTGAGGCCACTTGATGGCAGGACTTCAAATTTTTTTTAATCAAGTACCAGAGCTATTGTCGGGTTGAATTGCAAGTACTTGGGATAATATTTTTCTAAGGGGTGTACACCCAGGTTTTCATGCAGTTCTGAACTTTCGCTTCTACCTCTTTGTTGCTAAAACTCGACTGTTTCAGTTGAGAAGTAGCATTTTTGAGAGCTCTTGACAGTGTCACTTGGAAATGGCTAAAAATAGGCATGGGTTATAAACAGAAGTTTAAGAATATAAGGCCGAGTGTACAGCTAGCCCCATGCTGTCTCCTTACAGCTTGCAGAAGTGAATGTCTAGGGAAGGGCGAAAGAGGGACGAGCATGAGAAATAATTCCCCTCTCCCAGGCTCAGTGCTCTGAACCTGCTGGGGGCTGCGAGCGGGGCAAGCTGTGGCAGAGCTTTCCCCAGTGCTCGTAGGGGTTCCTCCCGAACCTTTACAAGCTGCTTTTTTGTTCCCAGCATTTTGACAGGCGTTTCTGTTGTTCTGCTGCTGGCGGCGTGAAGGCCCTTCTCGTCTCGAGTCTTCTCGTTTGAGCTTCATGCTGCTCGCTGTTTGGTGGGACGACGAGGCTGAACAGCTGATCCCTGTCCACTCTCCTTGTGCTCTGTGGCTTTATAAATTGCTGTCATGTACATCCCTACGTTCTCTATTTTCAAGGTTGAGTAGTCTTAGCTTTTGCCAGATGACTTCTGTCATCCTTCTGTGAACCTTGTCACTTCTAAACTTTTTTTTAAGGTGAGCCCACCAAAGCCACCTGCGCTTTGCGATCTGGGTGACCCAGGGATTTGCATAGCGTATAATGATTTATGGCTTGTTCTGTTTCTTTTTCTAATAATTTCTGGCAATGATTTGTGTGCTTGACTGCTGCTGAGCTGATGTTTCCGTCTGTCTATTTATCTTGGGTCCGGAAGCTTGCTCTAGAGTGGGAAAGGTCACTGCGGAGCCCATCATTTCGCATGGAGAGCGAGGGCCGTCTGCCTCCACGGGCATCGCTTTCCCTTTATGTGCATTGTATTGCTTTCGGTCTGAGGTCTTTCAGTGGTTCTTCAGCGTGCCTTCATCCTTACAGCCACGTCGTAATGTCAGCAACTTTGTCAACCCACTGATTGCTTCATTTTCTAGGTCATTAACGAACGGGTTAAGCTCCATGCTCCAGCATAGTCCCTGCAGAACTCCCCGCCTGACCTCTTCCTCTCTTGTTTGGACAACTTGGACACATTGGTGATAGAAGAATTTTGAATAGCAAGCTGAGGATCTCTGGACTGTTATGTTGTGTTTTTTTTTTTTAAATAATGCTCTAAGAATACCTGGTTTGTACGTGCAGAGTAGATTTCCATCGTTTCCTTCAACCTGCACTATTCTGTTGTTTTGAAACATATGTACAACTCGGAGGTGTTGCCAAGCTGTTTTAAGGGGAAGCAGAGATGTGTTGGAACTTGTTTCCCATGTTCAGTTAATTAGATAAGTTTTCTTTAAATGTACCTCATGTTTTCCAGCATGCATTCACACAGCTCAGTAAAGGACTTGAGCTAAATGTTAGTTGAAGCACTGTCCACTTCATTCCTTGAGGCCTTTGTTACTGTTTTTTTCCTGATACAAGGCTGCTCTTTACTTCTGATATAGAGGCTGAGCAAGGTTGTGAAATAATACGATGCTTACAACTTCTTTACCTGGAAGTGGAAGCTATGCGCTATCGAGTGAGTGCGTCAGGAGGCAGAGGGGTGAAGACACTGTACTAAAATGCTGGGCTGAAACCCAGAAGATGCTTCTTTTGCCATGAGATCCGAACTCTTTATTTTCCTTACTGCCTTTGACCTGTATCTGTGAAAAGGGACAGGCAGAGTACAAGTTCATGGACGTGCGAGAGTCACTCGGGTGACATTAATGAGCTACAAAAGGCTGGTGTGTATGCAAATTCCTGTTCAGATTGGGATTTGGACGAGTGCGGCTAATGAGGTGGGGCAGTGGTTTGGTGGCTGGAGCAGCGTCCCCCCTCCTGCCCCCTGCCTGGGGCTGGGAGGGCGAAGGGAGCTCCGTGTCTGCGGGCGGTGCTGCGGGGCCGCCCCGCGCCCTCCGCTTCCACTTGCTCAGGATTTCCGTGGAAGTTTCAGTTCGCTATCAAAGTTTTCTTAGGCAGCTCTTTCAAGTCTGGCTGTTCTCGTGGGTAAAGCCAAGTTAAATGCCGGATCGTTTCTGGAGTTTACTCGCAATGGTTTTAATGTATTTTAGATCATAGGCGTGGCTGGAACTTGGCTTATAAAAACCTTCATTCCATCATGCAGCTCGTTTCCAGGCAGGGCAGGGGTTATTGTGCGAACAGATTAATTTTGTTCGGTCTTATTTTGATCCTAAGAAAAATGTGGTGCTCGAGGGATGAAGCAGCAGGGCAGGTGTCAGTGTGCCCAACTGATGGCGCAGGGAAATGGGGTGTCCCTCGTCCTGCTGAGCACGGATCCGTAGCACGTCCCCGTAACGTGCACCAGCATGGTTTTGGAGGGAGTGCTCCTATAGGCCCCATCTGCGCTGTGTGTGCCAGGAAAATATTGCATAGGGAATGTATTCTTAGCCTTCTTTCTAACTCACTGCTGAATGTTTTGTCCTGGGATTAACCATTGCTAACTAATGGGTTCTTAAGCACTGCGTGCTCGTCTCTGAGCGTGTAGGTAACACGATGCAGCTAACACAAGTGAAAGTTCATTTTTCTGTTGTAGACAACCCCGGGAGGCAGGAGGACAGCACCTCGGATTCTGCGGGGTGAGGTTGGGTTGGGGGTTTAGGGTCAGCTCTGTGAGGAGTCTGGATGCCTCTTGGCAGTCTGTGGCTGTCTGGTGGTGTCACTTGAAGCTTTTCTTTATCCTCGTCTGAATGCAGAAGAAAGGCAGGAAGGTCTGCTTCCTCTCCTATTATTCCATCATCTCTCTGCATTTTCGCATAGTGAGAAGAAACCAGTCGTCGTGGGGGCTATGAAAAACGGAGCTTCCTGCTTGCTCTGCCTTTGTCCCCTGCCTCTTTTAGAGAGATGGCTTTCCCAGGCTCTGGTGGGCTGCTGCCCACCGCGCTGAAATTGCCGTGATTCCTGGCAGTCGTGTGGTGGTAGCGCCGGGAGCAGCCGCTGCAAAAATCATCCACGTCTCGTCTCTGGACTCAGCCGGGATCCCAAACCTGGCTCGGTGGGGACTAGGTTGAGTCTGACACAGGGAGGCTGTGGAGGCAGGAGGTGAGCTGCCGAGTTCGGCATCTTCACCTGCCTTCGTACGAGTGACGTACGGGTTTTGTAGCCAGGTACTGATTCCGCCTCTACAGTAATAAATGTATTTTGGCACTTCAAAATTGATCTGCCTCTATCTGATGTAAATGTGAATTCTGTGTCATGTTGTTGCATGCAATAAATAATTCATTTTTTAAATGCGTCCCTACAGTTAGGAATGAATTAGCTTTTAGTGTACATTCAACTGCTCTGTAACTAGTCAGACCTGTGATTTGTGTTTCATCTTGTGCTGTGACTGACAGCGGTTCTTCGGCGTTTGGAAAACTCCCTTCTCTGGAGTTACTGGGTGGCCACGTGTGGTTCAGGCACAGCTTTCCTGCTAGCACCCTGCCGATCTGTTGCTTCTCTCTAGATGCCTTGCTGAGACAGGGCATAAAATGGGTGAGAGTGACTTTACTGGGTGACTCTCGGGTCTGGTCGGATGCGTAGCCCCGTGCATTCCTCCAGTAAGTGTCACTGGTCCTGTTCCAGTGCTGGACCGTTCCCCGGTTGATGCCCTCTCCTCCTTCGCTAGAACATGCCTGAAATCAATACCTCATCGAAGCAGAGGAGAACGTACCGATAAGCTGTGCTTTGACAACACCGATACGCGGACTCGAGGCTTCCTCGGCTTCCAGCTGCGCTAGGCAGCCTCTGCAGAGCCGGGGAGATGATATTTCACTGCGTGGTGCACCTTACCTGATACTCCGAGGAACAGGAAAAGGAGAATTTCTCAGTATTCTTCAAGCTTTCAATTCATCCTGATGACTTACTGCTATATGCCTACTTAAAGAGAGTGTGTGCTTTGGCTTCCTTACATACTTACTATGTACGACTCTGAAGACCACAATGGGAGACTTTTAAAATAAAGAAATCATGTGCAGAATGACTAGCTTTTTTTTTTTTAATTAAGGAAAAAAGACTATAGTGATGCCAGTATGATTGCTCGATGGAATATTTGTTTTTCGGTTTATTGACACAGTGGGAACTTTTGGCTCCACTGCTTATTTCTGCCATAACAATTAAGACTAATTGTTAGTGGTAATAAATTATTATCCTCGGTGGACCAGTATTAGAAGGGAATAGGGTATTTGGGCAGTGTATTTCGTAAGTATTTGTTGTCAGGAGATTTATTTCCTTTGGGTTCCGTTTCTCCCTTTGGAACGGGAGATCTTTTAAAGATAAATCACCGAGTGTTTCCCATACACAATGTTTCATCTGATCTCTTATTCTCGTGTTCTTCTCCCTTCCGTCTTTGCTTCCTCCAGAGCTTCCTTTTCCCAGTTTTCGTTCTTGACGGACTTACTGTTGTGGCAGTCCCTTGTATGCTCACATCTTTGCAGATGAAAGCACCGAACGTTTCCATGCCTTTGGTGAGAAGGAGGTGATGCTGCTTTGTGGCGCACGGTGCCAAGGCTGATGCAGCTGTGGCGCTGCCTGAGCAAGGGCTTCCAGCCGCCTCTGTCCTTAGCGCTGTGCACGGATCCTGCCTGCGTGGTGCAGCTTGCTGCCTCCCGGCCGCTGCTCCAACATGGAGTTACAAAGCCTGGGAGCGCGTTTTTCACAGAGGAGCTTTCTGAGGAGGGTTGCTTTAAAATCTAATAGAAGATACTAATTTTATCGCATGCTGTTTTGGCTTTTTTATTTTTTATGTTAATGAGAACTGTGAACGGATTATTCCAGTTTTTAAATTTCCCTTCTCTGGGGGCACAATTGGTTACTTTCAAGGGAAAGGAGAATCAATTACGCACTGGCTTCAGTCTGCTGTTCAATATTCTGCAAATCGTTATCCAAATTTAATATGGTTGCTAATGAAAACTTTTTTCAGATGTCAGTATGAAAGTCAGTCATGATGCAGCCTGTATCTTGTATTATGTCCTAGGAAAATGGGGCAAATGAGGGAGGAAAACCCCCAAACAACGAAACGGTAGTTCACAGAAGTCTTTTTCTAGGCATCTCTCTGTATAATTTCATACCCTGAAGTGTTATCTCACACAAAGCTAACTCAGTAGCGAAACTTGCATTATTTACAGTGGACAACTAACTCTTCAGCGCTCGCTGATAACTTACGGCGTGTGCAGAATAGAGCTCTTTGCGGTTTTGTAATGTACAGAAATAGTTTTTTTTAAAAAAACCTGCATCAGTCGTGGCAATAATCTGTTTTAATCGAGTGATGCCGAAGTTAGCTGGCACGCATGAAGGAATAATGCCTGTCGATGCAGCGCGGGCTTAAATAGCTGCTGCAAGCAAGTAGCAAAACCGAATGCAAGCGTGGAAGCCTTGAAGCTGTGGCGTGGCCTGCTGCGAGGAGGTTCTGTGAGCTGCTCGAGGAAGCCGCCTCTTTATCCTTGCTGCAGTGCGAGTGCATTCATTGCATTCCAGGTACATTCTTCTCCAGCTCTCCTTCGGCATCGACTTCCAAAAGCTACATGTGCTTCAGGCAGATATTTTAGATATTTAGAAACTAACCAGAGCTTAATTCTCTAGCGTTCTGCTGACACACGATAGCTGAACAGACCCTCGCTTAGTAACTCAAATCTGTAAATCCCCAATCAGTCAAATTGTTTATGTAACCATTGTTTGGTTTAATTGCATATTTAAAAGAAAAAAAGTGTATATTTTTTAACTTAAATCACTGGGTTTAGGAATAAATGTGTGTTGATGTCCCATGTGGCTTCCAGAAGCTGAAACTTCTTGGCCCTAATTGTGTGTGGGTTTGGGTTTTTTTGGTGTTTCTTTTTTTTTGGTTAAGCGAAGAGATAATCTTTTGGACTATTGTTGAATGCTGCAGAAGTTATATTTTGATTTTATTTTTTTCTTCTACCAGTGTAGGCTTTTTGCGTTACAGCTTAGGTTATAATAGGGCACTCTGTGTTCGGGCAGGTCTTTGGACAGCTGTGTTTGCGGCTGGCTTGGGCTCCGCTGAAGTTTATTGCGTTGGAATTAGCTCTTCTGTCAGCCGGTTGAAAGGCTTAGTTAAGGATAAGAACACGGTTAATAAAAAGTAAATTTGTCTGGCAATGACCCTCTCCCAAATAGCTGCAAATAATTGTCTTCATAATTAGCCTTAGGTGTAAGCTGTTTGTCTTGAGAGGCGTGTTGTTTTGTATCCAGAGATTGTCTAAACTAGGATTTCTGCAATTACTTGTCATGAAAATTATGCTAGCGCATAGCTCTGTAAAAATAATTCCCATCTGCAGGGATAAATACACGAGGGACAATTAAGTCTGAGCGCGGCTGAAAAAAACCTTTGAGTCTCCAAGACCTGGAATGAAGATTACTACTGTCAGCAATCTTATTTAATAGCAAAAGTACTAATATAGCTCACCTAGTGGATAAAATCCCTTGAGAGCGATAAAACTTTTGTTACGGATTAAGGTAAAAATGTGCCTTGCTTTAAATCAAACCCGGCTGAAACGTGATGGAAGTGTCGGGCGGGCTTCCTGCAGCACATCCAGCGTGCTGGGGCGCTGCTGTGCGGGACGCGGCGGGGTTGGCACGTACCGTGTTAAAACAACAGCAAAAAGAACTCGGGGTTTGAGTGTTCGGGCACCGAAGCGGCGTTTTGGGCACACCGTCTGTTCTGCTGTTCTCTTGCAGGAGCACTGGGAAACGGGATGGAGGGGGAGATCTGGGGGCATCCCCCTGCACCAGGGTGTGTGTCAAGGTTTTAGAGGGTATGTCACATTTATGGTAGTGTAACAAATACTCTACCACCTCAAAAAAAAAAAAAAAAAACCAACACACAACCATGCCACCACCTAAAAATGAAAACCAAACAACGGGTGAGGGAGGCAAAAAATAAAAATTAAAAAAAAAAACAGCCATAAGCAACTTCTAACATGTGGTGATTATATTAAAAATCCTCAGCTTTGCCTGCTTGTTGTTACCAGCAGCCAGTTCGGTGAGGCCAGATCTTAGTGTCTTCCCTCCCGCTCTCCCAGTGAGTTTTGCCGTTGGGCACTGTGGGGTTTCCTGTCTCCGGTAAGCAATGGACACGGAGAAATTGGTAACGCTGCTGCTGCAGGGTGAGACGGAGGCCTCGGGGGGCTGCAGGGAGAGCTCCGACTCATTGGTGAGCGCGTACGGAGCAGCACTGCTGTCACCAGGCTGGCTGAATCTGCGGGTAGTCAGGTTTGAGAGAGTTGGGCGGTCGTGGTGCTCTCGGGTAGTGGGCACGTGAGCCAAGTCCAGGGGGACAGTGGCGGATGCAGGACCTCCTGTCTGGAAGCCCTTTGGGAACGAAGCACTGCAGCGAGTTTCCAGGTGACCTGCTCGCTGCAAGAGAGGGGTTCCTGGTGTTAAAAGTTGCTTGAAGCGGAGGGAGGCTGGTTCCAGGGTCCTAATGTTTGTACTAGAAGATACGCAGCCGTGTCAGTAGCGAGGGAGCACATCGTCAGCACGCTCAGGTAAGTAACACCCAGCAGCTTGAGCTTTGCATTGCGCTCACTTTGCTAGCATGGGAAGAAATACGTGAGCTGGGGGAAGTCATGAATACAGCGTCTGACCTTAGGAAGCGCACAAAAGGAGATAAAACCGGCCTGGATTGACTGTTAGTGGCATTTGCAGCGTGTGGTCGTCATATTGATGCACTCCGAGTGGATTAAAATGAGTTTGTATCGCCAACTAGGTGAACGTGTAGCTTTGGTCATGCAATTGTGAAATGTTCTTTATGAGCACAGATATACTGGGTAAACATTGAGTGCTTCTTAACCAAAGAAACCCTGTCTCCCTGGGCATGTAATAAAAGGCAAATAAAACTTGTACCTGCCATTGGTTTGCACCTATTCTTTTAGTGCTGCCCTGCTTGCCAAGCCGTGGTGCGTACCACGCTGGCGGACAGCTGAGTTTTTCATTATGAAAACCAATAGCCTCCTGAAAGGCTGCAGCGCGTTGCATATTTACGGCTGTTCCTCTGTGCTTTTGCCTCCCTTCCCTCCTGACTTACGGTGGCTTCAACCTTTTAGTGTTTCGGTTGCGTTAGACAAATGCAGGGAGTTACAGCCTGCCACAGAGGCGCTTGAGCTTCCATGAATTGGTGGTTTCACTCCCTCTTGCAGCTTTTCTGTAGACTGATTTCTTTTTTTTATAGTCTAGCCTTGATAGTTTCCGTGTGGAAGTCTTGCAGATAGAAACGAGGGGATGTGCCTTCATAAAAGACGGGAATATTTTTCCCTTCGTGATCTCTCATTTTCACAAATCTGAAGTGTCTAGGAGCCCAGGAGTTTAGTCTGTGTCGAGAGCTGATGTAGCTCATGTGCAGCTTCCTTCTCCAGAAGATTTATGTCACGGGTTAAAGAGCCCGTTCATGGCGTGCAGGAACTCTCCTGTATTTTTACAGCTGGATGTTGGAAACACGCTGAGATTAATTCAAGACCATTTCCATAGTAATCTAATGCTTCCTAGTTGCTTTTGTTAGGGGGGGAAAAAAAGAACAATGCCGATTCTTTCTTCTTTTTTCTATCTTCTGGCTAGTGCGAGGTGCGTTCTCTTTTTCTCCCTCCTTCAGCATTCATGTTAATGGCTAGGGAGCCGTGGCGGACCTGTTGCATAGCTCTAGGCACACAGTGTGGTGTGGTACCCGGCCAAATGGTTCTGGTTGTCCTGGCAGATACTTCGAATGTGTTTTGGAGCTTGTTCACAGCTTCTAGTTATCACAAGCATCCGGAAATAACTGAAGTTCTCCAGATAGGTCCTGGGGCTGATTCCTGGCAGTCGAGAAATAACCCTTTCCAGAAAGCTTTCGTCTGACGGATGGGGCTCTAAACGCTGCTGGTTGGGTCGGCTGCTCTGAAGGGGGTGCCTCGTGTGCTGGGCTTTGTGACCAGTTGTCAGCGTTGTCTACCCGAGACCTAAAAGCCAGGCAGCTTTAAAGGTATCTTAGCTCCCAGGTAAATCCTTCCCCCAAAAAACAGGAGGGGAAAAGCGAAGGCTTGCCATCTGTGGTGCTGGGAAGGGCTGGGCTGCGCTAGCCAGGAGGCTGCCGGCCTGGCACTGTGCCTCGATGGGTGGGCTGGCTCGTGGGGAAAGCCCTTCTGCAAAGATTGCTCCGCTCTCCTCTGTTCGGAGAGAAATCACGGCGAATTCACAGTAAGTGAGGCTTAACGTCAGCGGCTCCGGTGCTTTTCTACACGTTTGTTCTCTAGAAGTTAAGGTTCCTAGGAAAGCGGTTTTTCTGCCTAAATAGCACTCACAAAACCAAGTGGTTCGGTGCCTGGTGCTCTTTGTGTCATAGCGCTGTTGTGGATGTCTCGGAAAAAACACCGACTTGTTCCTTTTTACCCCAGGTGTGTCTAGATTTTTTGTTTCGGGGACTTAAACAGTTTTCACAGCTGGTATTTTGGTGTAGCCATTAAAGGAGCAGCAACTCGTGAAGGAGCTGGAGGCAGAACGCCCTTTCCTATCGCCAGCCCCGGGGGAGAAGTGGGTGGCTGACGAAGGATGACGCCCGTGGGTTGCTTTTGCATCCTTAAGCTGCTTTTTTTTTTTCAGCCCTGGCCGGTTACCTGAAGCAGGCGTGGAGAAGGATGCGTCCTCGGTTCCGGATGAGGTGGTTGAGCTTGGTTTCCTCAGCGCGCGGGAACGGGGCCGTACCCGCTCGTGCAGCAGGAACTGGATCGAATGGTTGGGCTGCTGCCACCTGGCAGCCAGAGCCGTGGCCCCGATTCGGGAACGGGGGGGGAATAAAGCGGCCTCTGGATGCTTCTGTGGCCCTCCTCTGTGATATATAAAATGTGGCAGCCTGTCTCGGGACAGCGAAGGGCTCTGCTGGCTTCGGGAGGGATGGACGGCGGTGGGGAGCCCTGGGCGAGGGGCTGTGGGTTGTGTGTGTGTGGGGGGGTGTATGCAACCAGCCAGGCAGCCTGGTGACTAATGCAACCTCTGTGGGGGAACGCGTGGCTGTGTTGTGCCGTCGAGCAGGAAATGTCAGCTGTGTGTTTACAGATCGGGGTTACCTTCTAAACTCTCTGAAGGTCCTTTACAGGGAGTCAAAAAAAGCGCTCTGCTAAACGGCGATAAGTCGAGGCTCTGTGCAGCTGGTTTTGACTCTTCTACTCCTTGAAAATTTTTCCCGTTTTGCTCACCCTCTCTTCAAATTTTTGGATGCCGGGTATCGAAATGCACGCTACCATCAGCACAGCCCGTGTGTTTGATGCCGGGGTTTGCTGGCTGCGCAGCTGCCTCGCAGTCGCAGTGCTGCTTCTCACGCTGGAGTTACGCAAGCGGCAAGCGGCTTAACCTTTTCTTGGCCAAATGGCATCGATTCCTCCTGCACCGGTGCGACGTCTGGGGGAACATGGGTGTACTCGAGGACGTGACACCTCGTTACCTGTAACCGCACTTCGCAAACCATCTTTCAGTCTCTGATACCCGTGTTTAACTTGAACCAACCTTGATATTTTTTTTTTTTTGCCTGTTACTTCCTTTAGCATTAGGAAAGAGAAAACAAGCGTCTTGATTGCGTTGATAAACAGCCGGCGGCAGGGCCGGTTCCCCGCTGCACACCGTCGTGGTTATCCCAGCGGCAGGAGGCCGGGTCTCCGGGGTGGCTTTTGCAGCTTGCTGCAGCTGCGCTGCCCCAAGTGAGCCGTGGCCGCCCCAGCCGGCGGGAGGACCGACAAGGCTTCCCGAAGCAAAACGCCTCGTGGTTTTGCCGATGTAGTTCAGCCAGCAAAGGGCCTGAATCGCCACGAGGTGCGGCAGAAAGAAGCGTATGGGCTGGCGCTGCCTGCGGGGGGCTGCTGCCCTGGCAGGGAGGCTGGCCAGGAAAAGGAAAACCGGAGCGAAACCACAAACCTCTGTTGCTGCTTGTGACGGACTGTTTCTAATTGACCGATCTGTTAGTGCCCCTAACGTTGCAAGCAAAATTCTTCTCTGTAAGGACTGTTTCAGGGTGGGGAAAATCGGAGGAATTTTGTTTGCTTTGGTTCGAGAGCCTGGCTGCGCGATGGGCCCTGCTGTCGGTGTACTTACTTCTTATTGCCTGTAATTTAAAAAATGGAGAACTTCCAGAGCGTAGCAGGAGTTTCTCATTTAGCTCAATTATTTCTTATTCCTCATCATTTTTGCAAACGGGGCCTGTAAGTTTATAGCGAAACAAGCCCACGGTGCAGCTCCGGGAGCCGGCTGCCCAGGAAGGGATGTTTGATGGTGACGGTCACGGGCGGAGCCCTTCACTGCAACTCCTCGTTCTGCTGAAGAAATATTTGTTAAGCATCGTAGTGTGCTTCTCTGTGTTTCAGAGCTGTTTGTTTCACTTTCCTTTCAGCTGTCAACACTTCAGCCCGTAACAGAGGTGTCTTGAAAGAGTAAGGCGTTGCGGTTCTTACGGAGCGCCTCGTCTGTTCCCGTTCGTAGCTCCGTGGCAGGCCCATAGTTGGAAGTGTGAAGTAGGTTTTCGGGGCTTGGGGAAGGGATGTCAGCAGCCTCCTGTGGGCAGGGGATGGCAGCAGGCTCCTGTTAGAGCTGAAGTCTTCGTGCCGGTCTGCAGCGAGGCTTCTCCCGGACTTGCAGCACGGTTGTTCGGTGCGGTTCGTCAGAGCACAAGGGTTGTGGCAAAGCTAGGTAAATCTCTCTGGGTGCACGCCTCATTAAGCACATGAATCATCTAATCTAGGGCCATTAAATAACGTGACCTATTTCAGTGTAGGGAAAGAGCTCCTTTGGACACCCTTTTAGTGAAGACCTGGAGGTTTCAGGAGCTGACAGGCGTTTCAGGCCGTTTTTGCTAAAGCGGGGATTGTGTGCTCCCTAATAGGGGCACTTCAGCTGTAAGAATTGATGGGCAAAGGCCTTGAGTAATACATGTCTGAGTATTTAACGCAGTGAAGAACTGGAGAGGATGAGACCGTTTGTACTCTGAAGGCTGTTTGCAAACGCACAGGCTGAGTTTGGTTATTCAGCAGCGGGTGTGTTGCAGGACCCCGATATGCCGAATTAACTGCTGTAGCGCACACAGCATACTGCGAGTACTATTTAGAATTTGATCTTTTGGAATCGATGACAAAGTATTCAGGGTATTTAATGGCTTCACGCGGAAGGTCCGGATAGCCACTTGTGGCAACAGGCTGTAGGCGTTTTACTCTCATGGGATTTTTTGCGAGTCCAAAATTCCAGAGGAATACCATTTCAGCCCGTGTCGTGGGCCTTGTTGTGGTGAGTAAGCCACTATCAGGCGCTGAAACAGGCTTTAAAATAGAAACCAGGCTGGTAAGCTGACTTTCTGGCTCCTGCTTGACCGGCGGGGAAGTACTTAGTGCGCGCAGGCGATTGCTGGTTTCACTGCTTTGCATAGTGCTTTTCTCAGTTCCTCAAGAAGTGAAGCAGTTTACAAGTCCTACCAGTTGGATTCATTAGCCCATACTGGGAGACAGTAAAAGACTGCAAATGAAGATGTTAATTACCAGAGGGCAGAGCCAAGCTCCCCTATCCAAAACAGAACATGCGGCTCTGATGGGAGAAGAGGAGTTAGCAACTCGAAACTGAAGAAGTTCCCTTTAACTCAGTAGTGGTCATATGGGGTTACACATGACTCAAGTTATAATTTTTTTTAGCATCAATCATTTCTCTCCTTTCCTTTGAACCTGTGTGGAATAGTTATGCTGCATGGCAAAAAGTGAGAGAGGGACTTGAAAGTGAAGTAGGGTCCTGGAGTTAAGGACTGGCGCTGCTTCTAAGTGCAAGTGCTGGAAACTTAGATCTTGTCAATCTGTGATTTTTTTTTTTCTTGACTTTCAACTGGATGAATAAAATTGTTAATGTTACAGATGTTAGCAGAAAACTGATTAGAAAATAGTTCTGCTTACAAGTTTCATTTTTTGTACTGGCAAGTTGTCCCTGCCTCAGTTTTTCACCAGTATTGCGGTCCTGAATTGCTTATGGCAAATGAAAATCCCTTTAAAATTGCTCGTTACAGACTTTGGAAGTCGATGCACCTCTCTGTGAGCAAGTCCTGGTTTCACTACATGTCAGATAATTAGTGGGAGAAGAGCAGTGGTGGTGTGCCTTGAAAAATGTTATGCTTAACAGGCGTAAGCCACAGTCTGATGTTAGTGTTGAAGATGATGTAACTCGAATACTAATTTTTTGTTTTGTTTCTTTTAAGCAAATGGTTATGAGCCTTAGAGTTTCTGAACTGCAAGTACTTCTGGGCTACGCGGGGAGGAACAAGCACGGACGAAAACACGAACTTCTCACAAAAGCACTGCATTTGTTAAAGGCTGGCTGCAGTCCCGCTGTACAAATGAAAATCAAAGAACTCTATAGGCGAAGGTTCCCTCAGAAAATCATGACGCCTGCAGACTTATCTATCCCCAGCGTACACTCGAGCTCCATGCCAGCAGCTTTGTCTCCGTCTACCATTCCACAGCTCAGTTACGATGGCCACCCCGCCACGTCACCGTTGCTTCCCGTTTCGCTCCTGGGACCTAAACACGAACTGGAACTCCCCCACCTCACATCTGCGCTCCACCCTGTCCATCCCGACATAAAACTCCAGAAGTTACCTTTCTATGATTTGTTGGATGAGCTGATAAAGCCTACCAGCCTAGGTAAGGATGCAAATAATATCTGAAGGCTTTTTAAACTAGTAATGGATGAATTAATCTGCTCATGCAGTAACTGGTTAAATATTGCATCACATCGGTGTTTAGAGAATTGCTATTTTTGGTAACTTTTGGAACAGATTGCTCTACATGGAGAAGCATCTTACGTAACGCTCATTAGTTGCTTTAGCTGAGCCCCTAAATGTGGTTCAAAGTTCTGTTATATTTAAGGGGTGAGTTTGAGAGGAAACAACTGAACCTTAGAAAAAGGAACTTAGACAGATGTGAGTTGTTTTTTTGTTTGCTTTGGGTAGTTTTTAAAAAACGTGGAGCTTAATTATAAAAAAAACAAACCTTGAGTCCATCAGGCCCGCAAAAATCTTCTCATCTGTGCTGGGAAAGAATGCCAAGCTAGATATTTGCTGTGGTTCCTTAGGGCCTGGACATCGAGTTCAGGATGACTTATGGTTCTTTCGCCGTTGTAGCGACTCTTTAAATGTTTTTTTGGATTAAGGTATAAATCACTCGTGTAGCTGCTGAGAATCATCTGATGCTTACAGAGCGTTATGTAACAATGGGTGATTTTTCTGCTGTTGACTCCGTGTAGCACTTAAGAGCGTGGCTAACTTTTAATACCCGTAACTACTGCTTAAATACAACAGTCCTGTTGATTCCCGGAGGGGCTGCTTGGACGTTGGAGCCTTCTGCTGTCTTGAAGCCCTGCAAAAAAATCTCTGCGAATAGCTAGTAGGAGGAAGAGATTTGACAGAGAGGAATGGGAAGGTGGTAGGTGGCTGAAAAGATCGTCCTTTGCAGAAGGGACCCCTCGTAAGCCAAAATGAGCAGGTAATCCACACTAATAACTACACCAGTAGTCTGAACTGCTGCAGGGCTGAAGGAGGCCCGATAGCGAGCGGTGCTGGTTGTCTGCAGACTTCGGAAGCATTGTGCACAGTTGTCGCATGTGTTTTAACTGTTGCATCTGAGACATTGTGAGGAAAAATAGATTGCTTTTGATAGTCACGCATTCCGGTCCAGGTATTCTTTTCGGAGGTATGCTGTATCTATTTAGCTTTAGCCTAAAACCTGATTGATGGATAAGCATTCCAGGCAGTGCTGGTGGTACGGGATAATTAGGTACTTGGAATGTGTTTCATCACTTTTACATTATAAATACTTAAAAATAATGCTGTAATTTCAACAAGACATTCCAATACAGGAATTATGGCATGCATTTATTCCTAGATGCGGTAAGAACGCTTGGCTGTCAGCACCGTGCCTGCCAAACCAGCCCCGAATTAAGAGATCATAATTCACGCTCTGTCATTGCTTAGTGCTTGAGGAGTTCAGATACAATAGGAGATTTTTTTTCCACTTTGTGGACTCTGAGTGCTAGGGTAAGAAAATGGAAGTGGATGAAACTCCCACCAAGCACCTTTTAAGTAATCTGTTTGGTTTTTTTCAGTTAACGTTTGGGGTTTTTGTTTTGCACGTGCATTCTTTGTCTTTCTGTTTGTCTGAAGCAGTTCTATTAAAAAGCTGATTTACCCTGTGCTTTTTGGGGAAGAAAGCTTCAGTGTCCATGCATGTGAGAAACATTTGTTTGTTTCCTTTTGTAATGGAAAGTAACGTGGCTACAGACTGTAAAATTGCTAACTGTAAATGTCATGAGGGTACTTTAAAGTAATTAATGTATATGTTAGTGACAAAAACTATTGGATTAATAACCAGCGATATGCATTTTTAAGCACTTTCAGAGTACCCCCAGAATGGCTGAGGTTGGAGGCACCTCTGGCTCCATCTGGCCCTCTCCAGGTGGTCCAGGCAGGGCCACCTGTAGGGGTTGCCCAGGGCAGAACAACTTGGAGCAGTGGGCTGTGCAGCTCTGAGGCTTTAGATGGGAGTGCAGAGCGGACTTGGATTTCTAACTACAGAAAATAAGTTTAAAAAAAAAAAAAAACACCTATGATTAATTTTCTCCATTTCTACAGTTACTGGTATTCCAGTTAAAAAGTCCTAAATGGTTTTTTTTGAATATTTACCCCAAATGGTTCGAGCTTCCTCAGTGCTGCAAGCGGTGCGAGTTTCCTCAAATACCGAATTTCGAGGTTCTCCGGCTCTGTTTCCGAACGGCAGATGCATGCTGCACACTCAGAACTTCTCCTTGGCACCTGGCCAGCGTTGCAGGCTCTCCTGCTTGCTTTTCCCCAGCAGATTCATCGTGAGGTGGCACAAGAAACTTTGATTTTACTTCGTTTCCCTGCGCCGCAAGAACAAACTTAGGAGCTGACGAGGGATTTTGGATGATTGTCTCCCTGCTGAAATGGAGCCTGCTGGGATAGCAGAAATGTGTGAGAGAGAATGAGGAAAACCCCACTGGTCTGGCAGTATTTGGATTCTTCTGAAATAATAGTTGTTGCATAGAGATTGGGTGAAGCACATCTTCGGATGTGATTCTCCCCTGGTCTTTCTCTATTCGAGGTAGGGCTGTTTGAAGATTGCCTGTGGTAGTCTTCTGTCTCCTCCAGAAGTAATTGTTAATTTGACAAACAATAATTTGACAAAGCCGTGAGGAAGGGAGTTGCACATCAGGGCACTCGAGCATGCATTCTGTACCCAAATACTGTACGCAGGTAGGCAGTATGCAAGCTAATGTGAATAACAGATAAGGAAATTAAGTCTGCTAACCATTATTTTCGATGCTAAGAACAAAAGGAGGAAATGGATGTTACCTTCTTACACTCGCTTCCTCAAAATGTAGCTCTGAAGCGCGATAAGATCCCCATGCTGGCAGCTAGCTGGGCAGGACTCGCAGCGAGGAGGAAGCGCGGTGCTTTATCACCCGTACCCTGCTCACCAGCAGCTGCTGAGGAGCCTTTCTGCAGCGCGTCTGCCTGAAACATGTGCAATAAGTGAAGGGTAGAAGGCTCCTGGCTAACTTCTTAAATTTTTTTTTACTCTCTCTGGCTCCAGCAGCCCATAAAAGTGGAAGCAGCGAGTGGGATGCTTGCAGAGCTGCCTAGCTAGTTGAGCTTGTAAACTCGGCCTCTGCTACTTCAACCTGCTCGTCTTTTGAAGAGCCGAAAATAGCAACTGGGTCCTGCTGACGGTGGGACTCCTCTCCTGCTGCTGCCCTGCTCGGTTAGCACAGTCCCTTGCTTTGCCTTCCGAGCGTTTCAAGTACAAAACCCTTGCATGGCTCTCTCGGAGCCGTGCAGCTAATGCCGGCAGTCACGGTTGTGCCGGCTGGGCTCGAGGGGTGACGGCGTTCTCCTTGCTCCCAAGAAGACTGTCAGGGGCCTTGCTTAGCTCGGAGGGGGAGCAGTCCCCCCAAATGCAGTGGAGCAGTGGAGTTTGATCCATATTTGATTAGTCATCCTCATTGCAAAATTGAGGAAGCACCCGTGTTTGGCGTTTTTGTGTACAAGGCGATTAAGGATGCTCTGTTTTGAAAATGTGTGGTGGTGGGTGAATCTGTGTAGTGAGCTCGTGCAGCGCTAAGGAGAGCCTGGGCGCACTGCTCTACGGTGAACGATTCCATGTCTATAACTTTTTTTGGAGGAAAAGAGATCCCGTTTGGCCTTGGTGAACGTATGAAAACTGCTTCTCTCCTTTGTTTTCTCTGTAGGAACGCCTTTAAGTAGGAGAAGTTCGGTTGTTACTTTCTCAAGCGAAGCTGCAGCTTTCACTTATTTTTTCCTTATTTTCAGCCATCAGTGAGTGTAGACACACTGCTGATTGGTTGTTTTTTAAGCATGGGGCCAATTTTCTAAAAGAACCTTCTATCACAGATAATATCTCGTGTGTGGTGAAATGTGTTTACTATGAGATGAGTAATGAGTACCCAAATTCTGCCAGATGATTATGGAAGGGACATTAGATCGTTAAACAACATCTTAAAAATACTTCTTGTTATGGCATATGTCATTCCTAATTGCTTTAGCTATGTAGTTGTTCCAAAAAGCGCTGTAACTAGGTTACAGGGCTTTGTTTACCTGTTTGTAATGGGAGATTAACCTTTTCTTTGCAATTTCAGGGATTAAAGAGGTTATGGGCTATGCCGGATACGTACACGCTCTTACAGAGCTGTCTGAACGGCGTAGGGATGGCCAGCCTGCCATTTGTTTGCTGTGCTTCCGTGCTGAGTGATGCGGAACGCGACAGTGGGCCTTAAATCTGGGCCCTAAATCGGAGCCGTGGGGATTGGGCTTTTTGCCTGCGTGTCTCAGCCTCCTGGAAGAAAGGGACAAAAATGGGCCTTTCTGGGGAGTCCGAGCATCGCTTCCACAAACCCGTGTCCTGTCTGCCAGACTCCCGATGGTGCCTCCATCAGGTGAAAGGAGCTTCACTGCCTCTACTGAGGCTTCTCTTGCTTTGCCCAGGTCCTGGTTTAACTTCTTCATCCGTGGGCTCTCAGTTTACTGGAGAAACCCTGTAAATTTCCCTCCTGGTGCCCAGCCTGAAGAGAGTAAAGTTATGTGCTTATGAACATATCCTCACTGCTTATCCTTATCCAGCCTGCTTCTGTCTTGCATTTAGCTCAAAATTTTCTTTCTGCGTGTGATTGATCACGGTTACTGGGACATGATGCGGTCCTGAAGGCAGATCTTGAAACTGAACTGACCAAAAATCATTAGGGTGTCTGTAGATCCAGTTACAGCCGATAAACAAGTAAATCAGTTAGAAATGTAGGTTGGAAGGGATAAAAGTTTTGTTTGGCAAGTGTTTCACCCTTTCGTGTATCAGCGAGCTGATCTGTTGCTGTGTCTAATCAGTATCATGGTTTATATGAAAGTCACGCTTTTACTGTCTTCTATGTTTATTTTTTTTAAACGTGCTTTGTGGGAGGAAGTTCAACAAAATACTCCATTCTCAGCTCGGGCCTGAGCCGTCTGACTTCCGGCTCTACAGCGTTTAATTGTGCAAGAGTGAGCTGAAATCTTAGCTCCTGCTTTGTGCTGTAGCAGAACTAGAACTAGCAGAACTAGCGCTGGGTTTTCTCTTTTTTGGCTTCAGCTTTTATTTGCACGTGGTGTGCTTCAGGTTCACATATAGAGAATCTTTCCATAGACTGCAGCCTGTTTCTCCTGAGTCTGAGGTAGTTTTACCCAGCTGTGTAGCTCTTGTGCTACAAGAAAAGGAGAATTATTTCTTCCTGTTCACCTCAGCAGATTTCTGCCTCCCCATGCTTGGAGCTGAGACCGCCCGGGTTCCAGGACCGTGCAGGATATGGACGCTTTCAGACACCGCAGCTCTGATGTGAATGGATCTAGGAAGCTGCTTTGCTTCCCAAGATCAGATTAGGGTATCTTTTTGATAATTAAAGCTTTTAGTGGAAGGAATTACGGCAGACCACACGGTTGACTCAAAGCATGCGAGTAATCCATGAATACTCGGTGGATAAGCTCGGAGTGGTATCCCGTTGAGTGTGCTGAGGCTTGGGAGTGCTGCTCGCACAGCATGAGGGAGGAAGCTGTGCTATTGCAGGATGTATTTTTAAGACTTCCACTTGCAGCTGAGACATCGGTATCGCTTCACAGATGCTCGAAGCGCTTTGAGAAGGGACTTTGAGTCTTCAACTTGGACTCTTCCAGATACTTTAACCTCCCATTAGGGTGGCTTTTAGGAAAAGGCGTTGCGGGTTGCGCTGCTCGTAGTAGAGAGCTCAGCATGGGCTCTGTTATCTAACCATAAACTTTGTATTTATTGTTTTGCCTTCCTATTAGGATTATAAAACTCGTTGCTAGCTTGTTAAAAAGCATGCTAGAATCGGGGTGGGCCTTGCAGTGACGTGGCAGTGCCAGCTTTGTAGCACTGCTCCCTCGGAGTCCTTACCCGCTGCCCATGCTCATAGGGACAGAAGCTAAGACTCTCCAGCCCGAATGGCAGCAGGGGAGTTCTGGGACGTTCAGTGAGGTGTCTGGATAAATCAAGTGGCTGGAGCAGGGTCTGGAGGCTCCGGTGGGCTCCTTCCCTCCAGCAGCGTGACGGAGGAGGTCTGCAGCGGGGAGCTGTGGGCACCACAGGGGCAGCGGTGCCAGGTCGGTGGCCGCTTGCAGCGTGGGGTGGGATGGCAGGGGGAGAGCCCTGGCACTGACAGTCGGCGTGGAGCTGGGCCCTGTAGGTCGCCAGAAATCCGTGTTGCTCAGAAACGCTGCAATACGTGACCGACGTAAAGAAAACAAAACAGAAACCCCATAAATATCTGTCCAATTGCATGGAGCTTCCAGCTGATCTATTCTTTTTATACAGCATATCATGAAAAGTTATAAAATGCATAATACTTATGAATTAATTGTAGCCCTTGGAGTATTTCCAGGCTATTTTTGTATATGTATATTTAGGCACTGTTTCAAATAAGCTCTCTTTACTCCCTGCCTTTCCCACCCCCACTCTAGCTATGCCTATTGCTTCTGAGTATTAACTGTTAAAAGCGGTGACTTAAGTCAAGTAGAATCTGGAAACGGTCTTAAGAGATGAGTGCAGCAGACTGACCGGAACCCAAGGTCATTTTTTTGTCAGTTTTAAGCCCCAGAATGCGATGCTGTCACTTGACAGCAATGCCGTGCATTTGCGAGGGCAGCTGTAAGCCGTGGAAGTGGGTTGGGAGCTGGTTGCTGCTGTCGAGGGCAGAACGGGTTTATCCGTCCTTAAAACGCTTCCCTCTGAGGGGTCTTGAAGCGCCTCGAGGCGTTAAGGTTGTGTGGTGTGTGCTGGGGTAAGTGGGTGGGGTGAAGCAAAGCGGCCGAGCGGTGACAGCAAGCAGGGGTGCTGCAGAAGTGGCGGTCGGGGACGTGTGGGATGTCAGGGCCTCAGCTTGGGGGGGTTCCCGGTGCCCACAGCACAGGTAGGAAGAGCCCTGTGCATCCCCATGGCCCTGCTTTGACCTGCCTGGCACCAGGTCCTGCTTCAACCGGGGCTGACGCAGCTCTGGTGATCCGCAGGAGCCGGGTACGAGGCAGGAGCTCTCCACCGTGAGGGTGGCGAGGCCCGCAGCGGGTTGCCCGGAGAGGTGGCGGTGGGTGCCCCGTGGCTGGAGGTGTCCAAAGGAGGGCTGGTGGGCGCTGTGGGTGGCCTGGGCCCGTGACAGGGCCTCGGGGCAGGGTCCCTGCCACCCCCAGCACCTCTGTGCCCGCTTGGTGTGGCGTTCGGCGGGGGGCAGGCCCTCGCGGGCGGTGCTGCTAGGCGCTGAAAGGCTGCGGTTAATGGAAAGGAAGTGCTGGCGGATAAACACTTGCATTACCCCCGAGCTTCATAAATTGTGGTGGTTTTAAAAGCGCTAGTGGTGCATCCGGAGATGCTGCGGGTCCCCAGTGAAGGTGTATCGGTGTCTCCTCTCCTCGGTTCTGCCCCACGCAGCAGCTTGCTTTATGTCTCTGTATGGCTATTACGAGGTGCTGTAGCAGGCATTCGGCCTCACCTCCAAAAAATCTCCAAAAATCAGGTGTGCAACTGAACCCCTTTCTGGATCGATGCAAGAGGACTCGGGCGAGCTACATTACGAGTATTTATGTACGCTGTGTTATGAATTTTCTGGTCCTTTTGCTATTGAGCATAATCCAAAGCTTGTCTGAATTTTACCTTTTTAAAAGGTAAATGTTTTCTGTGCCTTTATCTGAGCACAGCAATTTTCTTCCTAGCTTGGAGCCAGCGTATTAAATTTTCAGTGGTGCTATTTGAAAGGGGCTTGAACATCAATTGGTACAACGCCTTCTCTACGAGCTGAAAAGAACGAAAAAACAAAATGTCTGGTGCAACAAAATGAGGCACCTTACGTGTGTGGGGAAGATGCACACGAATATTTATGTAGGGTTGACAGCTTCTACAGTGCTTAGGCTTTTCTGGTCAATATTTTGACAAAATTAACTGATCAAAATTGCGTACTCTATTAGCTCAGTGAATAACCAATTAGACAGCTCTTGTTTAGCTTACAGCATCGAGCAAAAATTTGCTGTAGTGCTGATACTCTTGCTTAACATAACTATTTCTGCTCTCAGAAATAAACATGCGATTATTCCCAATCGTTGGTAAAAGGCCAATTCAGAGAGAGCTCAGGCCAACAGAAAAGCTAAGGTAATTATAACGGTATAAAATGCAAGCTTAATTTTAGTCGGTGTGTTTCTCTGTTAGAAATTAATGTGTTCCCTTCGCTATTTAATAAGCCGCACTCTGTGCAGACGGATGAAGATTAACCTTAGTTTATTGCCAGCCTGATGGCCAGCTGCTGTTGCATTAGGAAGCATCGGCACCTCAGCGGCGCGGTGACTGCAGTTTCATTAAAGGTGTGCAGGTATCTGGGTTTGAATGGAACTTTAAAGGCTGGCTTTTTCCTCAAGACAGCGAGAGGTATTTTACTGCAGAAAGATTGTGTGGCTATTTTTAGCTGTGGGTACTGGTGAGGTGGAACAGAATATTTTTAGAGCTGGAGAAAATGCAGCCACTTGAGCTGCATTCGAGCCACTTCTTTTTTCACTCTGATGCTGTAGATTTTTTTCAAAATAAAGAGTAGAATTGGTAGATTTTTTTGCCATTATTATTATATTCATTATCTTTATATATAAATATTCCTATAGAATTTTAAGTGTTTTAGACCTGTGAATGGTATTCCAATGTATTAAACTAGTTTTTGCTCAAATTTTGAAAACTCATCACTCACGTGAAATGTTCAATAAAATATGCAAGCAGCAAGGCGTAATTGAGTCACTCTCACTTAATGCATACCAATCCCATATGTTCTTTGGATCATTACTTGAAGGAGGAAAGCACGAAATAATTCAGGAGACTGTGGTGAGAGTGAATTGGTAAAAAAGAATTCTTCTGAAGAAGAAACACTGCTCTGCAATGTTTGTGCAACATTTAGGCGTTTTAGTGCGTCTTGCACTGATGGTAGGGACCTGCAGAGGCAACAGATCTGAGCATGTGCTGATTCCTGATAAGTCTATGGACGTGTCCACGAGAAAACGTGCATTTTGTTCGTTGCTTTTCCCGGATTGAAGCTGGATGAATGAAGTAGTAGCAAATAGTTCCCTCCAGCACCCCCTGTAAGCTGAGAAGTGGGTATTTGTATGGCTCGTCTGAAACCGTTCTCGTTGATGCTCATTTAATTATACACGTTTGCTTGGAAAGCTTTTTTCTTATGCACTTTCAAAAATCTACCCTTTCAAATTCCTGAATTATTCAGGAAACTTTCTAGCAGCAAGGTAAAGCGATACTTGCAATTCATGGCATTTTTTTGAAATTCTTTGTTCTTAATATGTAAATGCAGAACAAAACCCATCCGCTAGACGTTTGCGTCGTGCCTCCTCTCTGAGATTGCAAAGGAGAAGTGGCCTATAAACTGCTCCTGCAAGCTCTAGCGTTCAAAGAGTGCTGAAGAAAAGGTTATAAAATTTAATAATTTATAATTATGGGGGAAAAAAAGCTTCTGGCAACTTTTGTCAGGGTGTTCGTATTAACTGTTGCCTCGGCTAGATTCCAGCTTTATTAGATTACAAATTCTGTTTTAATCCGCTCAGTTTTCAGTTGGGGATCTATTTTTGCTTTTCTTTTGTTAAATAATAGTAGCTGTTTGCAGGGCATGGTTGGAGGTTTTTAGCCATTAAAAAAAAAGGATTTTCTAATATGAAACTGTATTTTCTTATTTCTGGTTTTAATCATGCTCCAGAACTGTAAAAATAAACTGTGTTTGTCTCGTCAGGATCTGTTTGGTGTTCCTAAATCCAGCAAATACACCAGATGAAGTAATAGAAATCTGTTATCTTTTCTACACTCTCAAAGTCCAGGCTTCCAATATCTTTTCTATGAGAAATCTGAAAGCCTTAGAAATGGGAGCTTGTACAGTGAGAGGTGAGCTTGGAAGCCTAGCATTGAATAATGGAGCTGCTGAATTAGCTCCGTTTAATTTGTTTTGTTGAAACTTTCATGCATCGTTTGTAGGGTAAATAGATATAGAAATAACAGATAAAGATATAAAAAGATAGCGAGGAAATGCATGGGAGATCAGAGAAAACCACAAATTAAAAAAATAAGGTAAAATTGTCCTTCCCCTCCCAGGAGAGGCTCTCGCTTTGTTTGCAGCACGCCGCGAGGACGCGGGAGCTGTCACCCCAGCACCCCCTAAAAACAGGAGGGGGAAGGAAACAACCTGAAAACCAAACCCCAAACCTTACAGCTCTGCTTCCACGGGCGTGTGGGGTAGCAAAACGAAATAGCCAGCTGGCTTTCAAGCATGGAGGAGTCTGTCTGCAGCTGTTGGCTCTTCCCTGCCGTACCCCACCTCACCCTGCAAAGAGCGTGATGTCGAGGTGCTGGAGCTCGGGCTGGGCAGCGTGGCCGTACGCCTTCCTCCTCTTTCTGTGCTGCTCCGTCTGTCAAGGGTTTTGAAGTCTTTTAAGATCAGCGTTTGGATCATCTTGCTCTAATTAACGAGTTGTTTCTTCCTTCTTTGCATCTTGGCCTTGCTCCCACGGTAATCGCAACGCTTGCTTGTACGCAAAGCAGCAGATTGAAAACGCTGCGAGGGGGCATTAATGCCGCTTCCCAGCTACGGAAGGAGAAGCGGCGTGTGGTGAAGCCCGTCGCTGATCACTGGGGCCCGCAGACTTGTGCTTACAGATGTTAGGATGAGTGCATACGAAGGTAATAGCCACCGTAAGAGGTACTGCTGGGGGCTGGCTTGCTCTTGGAGCCTCAGCTGGCAGTGTTAGGAAGAAACCAGCCCAGCCCCAAAGCCTTCCTCCGTCCCTTTTTTGCTGGAGCTGGGCTCTAGTTAAGGGTCAGTTTGTTAGATGTAACGTGTGCAGCACAGTTCTTGGTAACGCTCGCATGTCTGTGATGTCTTAAAGCTGATGAGTTTCTGTTGCAAAAGAATTTGATTGAAGCAGTGGCTATTCACTGCCTTACTTCTACAACTGCAGCTTGCGAAGACGACTTGAATGAGGAAAGCTCCGTGTCAGCACTGAGGAAGGAACTTTCTGATTTTCTGCCATGTTAACATATAATGCTTTAGCTTGACCGACACAGGAGCACGATGAAACTGAAGCTGGAAACTCACTTCGCAGAATCATAGAACGTCTCGGGCTGGAAGGGACCTCAAAGACCATCCCGTTCCAACCCCCTGCCGTGGGTGGGGATGACACCCGCTAGATCACGTTGCCCAGGGCCTCATCAAACTCATCTAACCTGGCCTTGAACACCTCCAGGGATGGGGCATCCACAGCTTCTCTGGGCAAAATCACACTATTTAACAAAAATAAGCATTGCTTTAATACTAGCCAGTAAAGAACAGAGGGAAGGGAATGTATTTTGGGACCACTTCTGCTGGTCTGCTTTTTGTTCCTCACTACACCAGAAAGCCTTGGCAGAAATTGGTATTAATTAATTAATCTGCCCTTAAATTGGGAATGCTGCAAAACTGGGGCAGGCCAAAAGTTGAGCAGCTGAGAGGGGGGGGAAAAAAAAGATTACTTGGGGAATCTGGTTTTAGACTTTCCTTTTGTGGTTTTTGATAACTGCTGTTTAACTTTCTTAGGTAGGTTTTTAGTGAAGGTAGCCTTAGCTCAGTGCTCAGTAGCCTTGTCCTTCAGTTAAAGGCATTGGAGTTAGCAACAGAAGCTTCCAGAGACCCTCCAGAACTAGAAGAAAACCAGAGCCGCCAATTTCTAGGATAAAGCAAGTAATACATAGGAAGAAAACAAAAATAAGAGATTCAGGCCACCTTTAAACATGTAAAAAAATGTGAAATAATTCATATTCATTCCATTCTCTGGCCCGCAATGCATTATGTAACATAACTGACTTATCTCGTGTTGATTACAGTGCATAACTCTGGTCTTGCCTTTTGTAACTAAAAATAGCTATAACTTTTATTGTTTGTGGTCCACGTATAATATCTTTTATAACATATTGTGTTAAGTTGTGTTTGTATTTCCTGCAAACTTTTACACTGTGATATTACGGCTGGCTGTCATCTTAAGTCCTGCATGTTTTCACTTGAAGAAATGGATTGGAGAATATATTAAAATAAAAATGGTGCTGGATGCTACTGCGGGCATGAGTATAAGTAAACATTCACTTGAGGCTGTGCTGCACCCCAGCCCAGCGAGAGCTTTTGGACCTGACAGCAGAACCTTTTATTAACACCTGTGCTTTATTTCCTATGTATGCACTCCAGGGAGCACTCACAGTATGCCCATTATGGTATTTGTGTAGGAAATGACCAGTAAAAAAAAAAAAAATGTACATAAAAAATAAGTATTTTGTCATATAACTTAATGCTGTTAAAAACACTGACTATAGCTAATATTTTCACCAAAATAGTGGTTCAGTTTATATTGCCTATTCTTGCCCATCTGGCTTTAGAGCAGCTGATAAATGAACTGCATGTGGTTGCTGCATATAATGTAATAAAATGCACAGGTCTTGTAGCACTGTCATACGAGAAAGGTATAAATGTAATTTTGTGAGATCGCTGCTGTTAATATTTATACGAAGTCAGCGTCTCTCCTTTTGTTGGTTCCAGCCTACCACATGCTGTTTTTAACGAAGTATCTGAAGTATCACCCTGAAGTATTCACTCAGCTGTCACTTAAGAATGAGTCAGGAAATGTATTGTAGTAAAACAAAAAAAGATAAATTTGTATTAGGTTACGAACAATTGTTCTGTACTGAGCATTCAAATGTTAAGAATAATTAAATTGAATGGTGAACTTGCTCATCAATATGGCTATTGGAATGAAAGTTGTCACCTGTCAGACACTTCTCTGGGAAGATGATGCTTTTGGTGTGTGTTTTTTTCATTTTCATAGCCACTGGGTATGGTTCTGCTCGGTGGTGGTGCCCGCAGCCCCCCAGAAGGGGTGTCTTTGATATAAGCACTCTATTGGAGTTGCTTACATATTATATATTTCGTGCATCTACCTCCATAAAATAGCTTCTGGAAACGTGAGAAGTTGCACACCTTGTGCTTCAGTCCTTCTGTAAGCTTTTACAGGGTAATCCGTGATCTCATGTGTTAAAGCAAATGAAGTGATTGAGATTTCCTAAGAGATTTCTTAAATTTAATATCAAAGAACACTTAATGTTGAGTTAGCATGATGGTCTTAAGCTGATTTATCTCAGGTCTGCTGTTGTCTGTATCGCTTTTTTAATATATACTTTATGTATGAATATAACATCTGTTTATTGTGTTTTTATTTACAAGAGGGATTAAATGGCAAACTTGTTGGCTCTAAAACTGCTTACAGAAACAGATGTAAGCCAAACTATTGGGCTTGCTATAAAAATGTGTGTATGTATATATAAACGCTTTAATGAAAGGAGATTGTTCTATTAATTATTCCCTATTTGCTGTTTTTAAAGTGATGATCTCTTGTTCTCTTCTAGCATCAGATAATAGTCAGCGATTTCGAGAAACCTGCTTTGCGTTTGCACTGACGCCACAGCAAGTGCAACAAATCAGCAGTTCAATGTAAGTGAGTTTGACCAAAAATGCAGTATTTAAATTTAAAGGGGAAAAAAAAAGCTTGAAAATACCAAACCTAGCTCACCCCACATAAACCTAGCTCACTCCACATCTTTCATTTTAAAATGTGACCTTCAGGAACACAAAGGTATGCAAAGTGTCTCAGAATGCTCGTGTGGGGAATGTTTTTCTCCTTTGCATGGATGCTGATGGAGAAGAAAAGGGTGAGGAACTAAATGCCACCACTGTCCGGTGGTTTCCTTTGTACTGAGTGCTGTATAAATGCAGAACTGCCCTACCCGCAGCCCTTCCTCACCCTCAGTCAGATCCTTTAAGTTCTATGTTGATTTGGTGTAAAGATGTTCCTCATAGTGACCAACAGAATTTTTCTTTATAGTATACAAAAAAAGGTAGGCAGATGAGAATGTAGCTGGATTATTCACCTTGGAAAAATAAAAATTGCGTTGTATCTTGAGTGGTGTTCTGACTGACCAGAAGGAGAGTGTGGCACGTAAAGGGGTTTATGTACATCTTACAGCAAACTGACAAAACATTGAAGAACCTGTTACACAAACGACATGTTGTAACCTGTTTTCTCTCTTTGGTAGGGATATTTCTGGGACCAAATGTGACTTCACAGTGCAGGTCCAGCTAAGGTATGTATTCCTGTGACCTGTTCTTGGTGTTGTTGATTTAGGGAAAAAAAAAAAAGCCAGATATTTACTCCCCAACATGTCAGACTTTCCTTTTTGGAGAAGAGTCTCATCCTGCTGTAAAGCTTGCTGTTGGCCCCCTTGGAAAGAGGGCAGACTTCACTACTTGTCCACTACGTGGATGATCCATCGCTTGTAACAGGAGCCTGCACATCTGAATGAGTCCATTGTTAGGCAGAGCCAGCCTGAGGAATTCGGGACATCTGAGGAGAAACCTCTGACAACCTAGATCCAAACCTGTAATTTTGGGGTGCTTTCCTGCTTAATGATCCATACAGCTATTTTGGGAACTTTGTTTAGCAAGATTTGGCATGTTTTCGCAACACAGTGCGAGGAAAAAAATGTTCATTCTAGCAGGTGGTGGTCTTTAAATTACTTTAGAAATGAATGGTGATGGAAGCTCTTTGCTTTTAGGTTTTGTTTATCAGAAACCAGTTGTCCACAAGAAGATCATTTCCCACCCAATCTGTGTGTGAAAGTAAATGGGAAACCATGCAGCCTTCCAGTAAGTAAGATGTTATTTTGACATACATAATTGGATAGCATTGGTAAGAGCTGTCTGTCAGGAGTTTGCCTGAGAATTTATCCTAACCTTTGTTTTCACGTTTTGGAGCATTTGAATGAAGATGGATAGATGAATGAAAAAGGTAATTAAGTAAATTGTTTCTCAGGAGACCAGCCAGTAGATCAAGAAGATTAATACTCTGAAAGCATGACAGTAAATTTTTGTTTGACAAGCATCCACTGAGTCTGGCTAAAATTGGACTATTTTGGAGGTTGCGTGTGCTGGGAACAGAGCATCAGTGACCAGCAGGACTAAAGAGGCTTGTAGTCCTGGGGCAAAGCACGGGGTTGCGTTGAGCAATGTTAGCTAGGCAGGTTGAATAAGAGCACCGAGAGACAGCAAAGCTGCCTTTTAATACTCCAGCGGGCAGGGTTAGGGTTTGGAAAGTGTGAGGCTTAGTGTAAAGAAGGAGGACTTGTGAAATATCTCGTGTTTTGCTGTCTGGTAGGTGTGTTCTTAAACTGAAGAGGGAGCCTGGTTCAGGTGGGATGCAGCAGATACTGCTGTAGGGTTAGGGGGAGAGGGGAGGGAGAAGGCAGAAGCACCCTTTCTTATTTTGCTGAAATAAAAAGTACTTTGTTTCCTAGGGCTATCTTCCACCAACCAAAAATGGTGTTGAACCAAAGCGACCTAGCAGACCAATCAACATTACCTCACTCGTCAGATTATCGACGACGGTACCAAACACAATCGTTGTTTCGTGGACTGCAGAAATTGGAAGAGTAAGTAACTTTGCTTGGTACATGATGCTGTCTAAAGCTTACTAATTTCTGCTCTGGCATCTGTTTGAAAGATTTGAAAGATAAGCAAGTTTAATTGTGCAGAAAATACTTCATGGTTGAACAGTAGGATGTTCCTCCTTTTGGTTGTATTTCTCTGTTACTTTATCGAGGCACATAGGACATGCTCCCTTAGATCAGCGGTCCTCAAATTTCTTGACAGTGCGAGCTCTCCTTCGCCCCCCGCCCACCTGCCTCTGTGGCTTGGTGAGGGCACAGGTAACAAGTTCAAGAAACAAAACTTCTTTTTGTCCTAACTTCAGGCATGAAGCAATTCCCGACTTGGGGACTTGACAAAAATCAACTTCAATAAGTCAGTCCTTGAATCAGCGCATTGCTTGCGCTGATGACAAAATGCTGGATATGCAAAAATGCTGGATACGCACTGTGGCATCTATATGTGCTTGAAAAATTCTGGCTGTACAATTGCAGCCATGCTGTTTTTTGAAGTCCCGAGAATTGTCCCAAGATGGAACTTTGTCCAAGAACTTGTCTGCGTGTAAAGCCCAGGATTCCTGAACCAGTGTGGAAAAATGCTCACAGCCCAACCATGCACAATAGGCAGCCGTAAAACATCCCGGTGGTATTTCACTCCCTCTGTGTCACGATGGATTTCTTGTGGAGCGTAAAACAGCCTCCAGTTACATCTCAGAATAAATAATGGCAGAATGATTTTTTTCCAAAGTTGTCATTTATCTAATGAGAACCGCAGGTATCAGAAATAATGACTTAAAAATATACCTCTTTTGGTTTGTTGCAGAAGTATCTGCACACAAATTGATGAATCTGATTGCTGCTTTCAGTAAAGAGCTGTGCTTTTTCTTAAGAAAAACACAAATTTAAGGAAAAGAAACGTCAAGTCTGCATGGACTCCAAGCTGTTCCCGTGTGAACTAGCTCTTTTCTCAGCTTTCATAGATATTTCAGCTATAAAGGAATATAATGGCTAACTTCTAACTCACAATATGAAATCAAAGATGGGCAAATTCTTTGTGTACTTGATGAGAATTATGTGCTGGTCAGAACTTTCCCCCTCATAGGATCTAATGCTTCCTAATGTGATTGTTTGAGGCCCTGACAGTTAAATGTGGGGAATTTTAGTTTTAGATGTGCCTGTGTGGAACAAAATTTGAATTCCCCTCCTCCCCTTCCCTTAAGAGTCAGTTGCATGTCTCAACTAGTGTACTCTACCTTTCCTGAAGTCATAATTGTGATTTTTACACAATCTGTTTCAGGAGCCTTCTGTACAAGATGCCTTGGGCAAGTTCCTAGCTTTGTAGATTCAAGCTGTCTGTAAATAATTTCACAATGTTAATTAGCTTTTTTCTAACTTCTATACTAATTGAGGCATTAAACAAACAAGTTAAAGCAGTAGTGGTTTTTAACGATGTGAGAGGCATTCGTTGCAAGAATAAAATATTTAAAATGTGTTTCTGATGCTATTTCCATTTGTGTAATTTTATACTAAGATGTATGACTGAAATCCCGTCTTCAGATTCTGGTGGCATCCTAAATGGTGGTAGATGTCACAACTGTATGGATTTTTTTGGATTTGTTTTGTTAGTGGAACCCTACGTGACAGTTATTGGGGGGGGGGTGAGGGAACAGCCCTTTCATTTTTCAATTTAAAAGTATATGAATGCAGCTACAGGGTTGGAGAACATGCTTTTTATCAAAAAGTAAGTGTGAGCATGTGAATTCTGTCCTTTTTTTTTTCTAGGGTGTGGGGGTGGTAGTGATGTCGCTGTTGAATGCATAGTACAATATTGCATTTTTAGAAAGAGGGTCTTACCTGCTGTTAGTAGCTTGCAAGAAAAATAAAAGCTTCAGAAGCCTTAGGTGGTGGTCTAAGGTCCCTTAGGGATGCCAGCAGGGAGCACCGTGCCGCTCCTGCCTGCCCTGTCCCTCTAGCGAAGGGGGAGCTGGCGGGGAGGTGTTTGCCGTGCAGCTGCCCTGCTTGCAAGCCAAGTCGCCTTCTGGAGTGGCAGAAGCGAAGATCTCCGGCGCTTTGCTGACACCAGTAAGGAACATTTGTGTGGTCTGGTGTGCTGGCTCGGAGGGGGAAGTACCCAAACCCCTGCCAAAGGGGAAGGGCAGACGGTGGGGAGCGGCAATTTCCTGCCCCCCCTGGCTGGATCCCGAGAGTATGCCTTGGCCCCCTGGAACTCCTGAGCCCTTGCTGCCTTACTGCAGCTGAGCTTCGGCAGTGAAGTAGTCGTAGCATAAGTAGCCGTAGCATTTCACAGACAGTAAGTGCAGGAAGATAGGAAAGGAAGGTTGAATAGTGCTTCCAGACCGAGTAGGGGATGCTCCAGATGATGCATCTCAGTTATTACTTTTGGAGAGACACAACTGTTGTTTTTTTCCTATTTTGAAAAAGAAATAAGCTTTTATTTTTAAAAAGAAAAAAAGTTTTGATCATATTTGGTCTGACAGCTTCCCTTGGATGTGTTGCACAGCTGTAGCACCTAACATAATTTATGTGAAATTACCCTTTTAAAATGGGCTGTAGGCTACATGCCCTGATTTAGATGCAAGACTTATAGAAGAGCCCTAAGTGCTCTTTTGATAGCTGAAGGAATAGCTTGTATTGCAGCTAAATCTAATCTCAGTGAAGCCCGAAGTCACTCTTGTTACATCTCTAAAACTGCAGCCCTGTGAGCTTCCTGCAGCACCATGGGTTTTGTTTAGCTTGAAAACTGCCTTCTGACGTTCTCTAGCTGCTTTAGAATTGCAGGGCCCTGTCATCGTGTAACAAAGTGCATAAACATTGCATGAGATGCAAGCTATCTCTTGATTAAAACAGTTTTTACTTTGATTTTTTGTTCTGTTTTCCAGAACTATTCCATGGCAGTCTATCTTGTAAAGCAGCTATCCTCTACGGTGTTACTGCAGAGGTTGCGAGCAAAAGGAATACGGAACCCCGATCATTCTCGAGCACTAAGTATGTCTGATGTACTTCTCGTTTAAAAAGGAAAAATAGCTTTTGTAAACGGAGATTTGAAATAGAAATAGAAATACTAACGGAGGTTTGGACTTCCTACAATTCTCTGAGTTTCGAGAATCTGATAGTGGTGTTCTTTGTATTCAGTTCCAATTCAAAGACTCAGAGGCTTTTGTTTGTACTAGGAGCCAGTCCAGGAACCCTGTTGACACTGTGTAGGGAAAAATGCAAGAGAATCTCTTTCACTTCAGTCGTGCTGGCTTTGTTTCTTCAGAATACAACAACTGTATTTACATAGTTAACTGGTAATTCAGTACCTCGAGCAAGCTGAACTAAATGGCAAATACTGAGCCTTGATGCCGAAGGGCTGGGGGAAGGTCGTCGTCAACATGATTTCTGTTCCTTTGGCACAGTACTGTTGGAGTGGGCTCCTGGAGATGAGATAGAGTCTGGCACAGTACTCCCTCCACTCCCCTCCTTCCAAATTTAGCGTGAGGTTTGCTGCTTTGTTGTTTTCTCTGACAAGTACACAGTGGTATAATAAAAATGCAAACAGAATCTGCTACACACCTTTTTTTCCAAGGGAAGGGATGAAAAGACCAACACCTTCCAGCAGCTGTTGATCAGACTCGTTCATGCCCTGTTGGGAGATGCTCAGATAATGTGCGCTGTGCACAGCACAAGGCCTTCCACAGGAGGGAAGAAATTAGCCCGCCAGTAAATGCAGTGCTACAAAGCCAGCAGTATATAGCACTGGGCGTTAGCTTGTGCTAATCCAGTATGATGCACAAAAATCCAGAGTTTTTCCAGGTGGCTCCTGCTTTTTGTCTACAAGGGGACAATGGGTGTAGGTACGGTTCATAGAGCAGGAAGAATGTGGAACCGTGACTTGTTCATTTAAACAAAAGCTGCTTATAAAACACTCCTTATAGATAAAAATAGAGGCTGGGTAGAGATGAAAGACTTCTGTAGTGTTAGTATTTCACTGCAGTTATTTAAAACAAATTTTGTCAGGGTACTTCTGTAACTTTCTGTTTCTCAATTTGCTCTTCAGTCTTGAATCACAGGATTGCTTGATGAGTATTTCAGAGGTTTACACAGGCTTGTCCACGTTAGAATTACCAATGTTTTTTTTTAATGCTCTTGAAGTTAGCAGTAGTGTTAATGTTGCTCATCTTGTTGATGGATTTTAAGTAACTTCCAGCTCTATGTTTGTGTATATATGGAAAGACACATCTCTGTATAAATATTTTTTTTCTAGGGATCTTGGTTTAAGATGAACTTTTCCTGCTTTTAGCTTAAATTATCATTCATGATCTTTCCAGACAGTAAAGATTACTTAAGTTACATATTCATTGTGCAGGTTTGAAACAGTAGTTACTGCTGTTTGCTTCCAGTAGATATGGCAAATTGCTTAGCACAGAGTTTTAAATTTGTTTTATTTGTCATCTTTTTTTTTAATCCACTATAAAGTTAACTCTTTTTTTCTTCCAAATAACAGTTAAAGAGAAACTGACTGCAGATCCTGACAGCGAAATAGCAACAACAAGCTTAAGAGTTTCTCTTCTTTGTCCAGTAAGTGTTTTTAATACCTTCAGAACTGGTTCTGATTAAAAGGAAAAAAGTAGCTGTTCACAGACAAGTGTTTGGTAGAGGTTAGCTTGCACACTAACTTTGTGGGGATGGGATTCTGTACTGAACTTAAGCATGTGATTTGGCCCTGACCAGATGAGCATTCCCTGTACTTGAAAATGCTATTCAAAATTACATGTAAGCATACATTTAACTCTATCACTAGATCATGTGAGTGTGCAGCTTGGGTCCTTGGTGCTTGGTTGTGATAAAACCACTCAGCGGTAAGGTAGGTCAATCTGTCTGTTAAAAACAGCTCTTCGCTCTTCAGATGGCGTCTGCAGCCAGAGTTGAGCATCTATTAGCTGAAGTTGATTATATGCATGTGTACACTTAGAATATTTCATGATCTTAGGTGAAAAATGAAGCAGTGTTCTAGAGGATGTTCAAACAAAATTTGTCCCAGCTTTGAAGTGGGAGCGTCTAATTCCAGTGAATGTGGAAGTGGCAGGCTTAATGTTTCTTGACCTGTTAATTGTTTAACCAAATACACGCAGGGATAAGCAGTAGTTCATACCTGGGTTTGTTATCGTTGGCTGAACTGCACAATACTAATGTTATGTGCACTTTCTTTTAAGCTTTGGGTCATGGTGCTATTCTTGTTTTAAACATCACGCACCTTCAGAATACTGAATTGTTCTCTGTGTTGATTGACACCTTGTCTTTATTGCAGTATAACTTTTTAACCTCTCGTCAAGATTAAGGATGCATCTGTTTCCTGGTTTGGCTCAATCCACTCAAGCTTGACACAAAATTCTCAGTTCTGAAATCTAAAGAAAGTTGACTTAATTTATTCTTAGAAAAATTATTTTTCAAGTTACTAAATACCTGCTTACACTCTAACAATGTAAAGATAAACTTTTTACGAAGCAAACCTTTTATATCTAAAGGCACATTTAACACAGTGGTTACTTTTTATTCAAAAAAAAAAAGTAGATTATTGTACATCTTTGTGTGGTATTTGCACAATCGTCAGTCTTAAGACTTACCATCAATGTTAATATGGAGAACTGCAAGTAATATGTTTACTTACAAAGGTGTTCTGTCTTTCTACAAGATTTAGGAGTTGCCTTTAAGATAAAATCCTGATCTGTAAACTTATAACCTCATAACTTGAAATCTTAGAAACAGATGACCCTATGAAGCACATCGAAACTGCTGCAGATGTGGAACGCTGAAGTGTTTCAGGTCCACACCTGGTAGTCAGTTTTGCTGAGTCGCTTTAGTTGAATTTTTATTTTGCAGTCAGTACTTAGTTATTCTAGGAAATATCACAATGATAACCCTGCTGCTTTTTACGTCATTCTTCAGGCATGCTGTTTTGACCACTTTATTAGTTTCGAATACAGACAAAAGTAATGATCAATTAGTAGGAATTAAATGACTCTAAGAGTTCAGAAGTACCTACGTATGAACTCGTTATCCTAATCTTCATGCATCTTCTGGAATATTTTTTTTTTGTTTCAGCCACACTTGGTGTGTCAAAACTTCCACTTCATGCAGTCAGGTTTCTGTTCTGTCTTAATTTTCTGACTGACTTCAGTTTGCCCTAATTGTGTCCGTTCGATTTCTAGATGCGTCTTTCTTCTTGCTGACTGTGATTCAGATCAGTTAATATTAAAGCAGGAAGATACAAGATTAGGTATTTGTAAACTTGCAATCCTAAAAACGAACGTGTCAGATTCTACTCTTCTTTATCAGTTTTGTCAGGGATGAAAACAAAATGCTAATCAACCATTAGGCTGTAGCTTATCAGAAGTCCTGCCTTCTTCAGTATTTCCTCTTTAAAATGTAGTTCTTATCTGATAGCCGTACAAGACGGTCTGTGGCAACATATTTGTCTCTGTCATTTTAATACTGTTTACAAAACGTGCGTGCTTGATTTTTTTCCAGCACGTTCCGAATTCTGTGCTGTTTGATCTCACTGTAGCTCTTGGAATAATCCATCACTGCAAAAGCTCTTTGGGACAGAGCCTGGGCCTTTCAAACTGTCCTGTGAATAGAAGGATTGCTAGCAGGATTCAGACTGTCCTCAGGTCTGAATGCGATTTTGTTATAAGCTCCATATTTTCACCTGCTGACTTGTAATCACTTAGCGCAGGCAGAAATTTTGTCTGTATTTTGTGCTCGCTTTCTAATGCTCGAATGGAAAGCGTATGCCTTGAAAGTATGCATTGAATATGTGTTAGTCTCCAACAGCAGAACCAAAACCTAAAAATCTAATGCATCTTCGGGTCTGTTGATGTGAAGATGCCGTTCCTCGTATCTCATTCATTATGGGTGTGATTCTGTCCTGTTATGTACACGCGTGTACTAGCAAAATAAGTGGAATTGGATATCTGGATAAGTGGGGGTGGCAGATTTAGATTTTATAACCTTTATTTTGCCCTAAGAAAAAGCACAGGGCGAGACAGCTTCCTGCGAATGTGTTTTGGATTGCTGCTGAGCTTTTTTTAGCACAGAGGCCTGCTCTCCCTCAGAGACCATGTAGCACAGAGAAAAAGCTGCCCTTAACTGCTGGCTGAATCTAAAATTCAGCAGGCAACTAGGCTGGAATGAATCTGCATTTCAGGAAGGCACTTGGATTCATGTTCCCCCCCTTCCCCCCGGAATAAAAATAAATAAATCCTGAGGCTCTGCAGCAGGACCAAATATTTAGCTGAACAAAAATTCCAAATCTAGCATTTTACTGTAGGTTTTGCAGCGTTGTTTACAAATCCTTAACTCCTGTTCTGGGTGCATTTTTTAACATGAAGAGATAGCAATGTTTTGCAAGCTAGTAAAAAAAAAAAATAATAATGCAGTGTTTCTTTGGCTGATGGGAGGCAGGGATCAAACAATAACAGTATTGGGAAAGAGTTTTTCAAAACTTGGGATGCATCCTTTCTTTTATGACCTTTTTTTTTTGTCAGTTCTGACACAGCTTGGCCAGTGTGGCAGAGCTGATCCGGGATGTTCGGTGCCAAAAATGGGGAAAGGAGGCATCGCTTGTTAACGCTGTGTGCGCTGTTCCTACCCGCGCGCGTACAGCTTCTGTCAAAGCCAACTGCTGCGTGGAAGTTACAGGCACAGTTCTTGTACCAAAAGGTTGTGATTTTTTTTTTCTGGTTTAAATCAGCCTTTTTTTTTTATTTACTTAGGAGTATTTGTTCTCCCTGCAGCACGGGTTTTTGACCTGTTTGTTTTTGTTTTGCATCGCATAGAAGCATCCAAGTTTTATCTCCGCTACCCTTACTCGTGCTCCTTGCCGAGCTAGGAGACTCTTTTTGTGCCCGGAAGACAAATGAGCCATTGACCTGCCATCTGGGAGATGAGAATCCGTAACAGACATGGATCAGGGGGCCTTGCTTTGTTGGGGGTTGATTATGTGATGGAAATAATGTGCTTGGTCATGGATTTGGGGGGAGGGGGTGCCAACCACATGGCACATCCAGCACCTCCTGCTGCCTGAGCTCTCCAGCACCATTACTGCAGACTCCCCAGGGAGTTCTCTGCTCCCCTCCCATCTGGTGGCAAGTTTTGTGACAGTGACTGAAAGCCAGGGGGGAAGAAAAATAAGCGAGATCTTGTAACTGAGCTGAATTTGCTGAGAACAGGGTGGAGGGATTTCTGCTTACAGGAGATGCAAAAAAAAAAAAAAGTGCATCATGGAGGAAGTAGTGGGCTGTGAGGAGAGCCTTTGTTCTTGATATTGTTTTTAGTTTTTTGATATTCTGAGATTGAGTGCCATCCTGTGGCATCCGTCTTGTATTGCTCGTAATCAGTATGCATGACCACATTGCTTGCTTAAGCCAAACCAAAAACACTTCCTCCTTCTAGCTACTGCTGGAACTGGCTGAAGGTTTTCAAATCAAGTAATCGTGTATTTTGGTCAATTATATATAACTTCAAAATCCTTGGTATAAATAATTCTTAATAAATCATTTTTGGTTTTGTTTTTGTTTTTCCCCCACAGAGGGAAAAGTCCTGTTTAGATGTTTCTACTTCTTAGTTTCGGTGAGGTCAGTTAAAGCCCTTCCTAAACTGCAGCCTAAGCACTTCACGAGCAAACAGCTGCTTGTTTTTTGAGGACAAGAAAAAACTTTTTTTAAAAAAAAAAACAAAACTGATTAATGAGAGAGGGCTTTCACTGCCTAATCAGTTTTGCATTCGTTGTAATCATATGTCAGTGTTTGATGGTTTGGGTTGTCATTGATCTATCTAATCCAAGTCGAGATATTCCTGGTCTTAAATTTAGTCTGGACACCTCCTGTGTGTAGCGCTTGTGTTTGTCTGCTCTGCGTAAGCACCCAGCTGGGCTTTCTGTAGTAAGCTTGGCGAAGCTCTGCTGGCCTGCAGACCCCTGCTGCCCTCCTGGTCTTCTACAAACATGAAGGAAGGGTGCTCCCCATCTGAAAGCTTATTTTGGAACTTGTTTTCTCCTGTGTCACCTTCCACTAACATTTGCAGACACTTTATAAAGTTGAAAAGATACGATGTGTGATAGGGGATAGTCAACTGTTTTTTTCTGATGTAAAATACATCAAAATTTCAGGGTAACTCAAGTGTATGCATAGCAGTGGTGTTTATCACAGGGGAAGATGTATAAAATAGCTTCTTAAGAGTTAACAGGTGTGACTTATTTCAAGAGTAGTCACTTTCTGACAGTTCCTTGGAGAAGATAGTGAAAATAGCAGAGAAAAGCATCAGGAAATGAGCTGTAACACTGCAAATGCATTTCTGTATGCTTGCTTCTGAGTGTAAAGTTGAATAGTTATAGTAGTGCCCTGATGGATAGAATGTGGACAGCAGTTTGAATACACTCTGTCAATTGTCAGCTGTGAGTGAATAGGCGAGGACTGACCCACGTTCCCAAATTTTAAAACCCTAATGATCGTGGAGAACTATTTTCTTGTGGTTTGTCCGGGACACTGGTATGCTACAGGTGGTTGGTGGGCTCTGCATGTTGATGAGGGGACTATAGAGGATGTAGTCCTCAGTTTCCTTGATCAAATGTAGTTGAAAAATTGATTTTTAGTAACATTTGTGTTGACGATCAAACCTACAAGTGAGGAAGGAGTAATGTATTACGGCACGTGTTTTAAGTGAAACTTAAATTTGTGAGAGTTCTTAGTCAAGTAGAATTCATCCTGTCCCTGTATCTTTTCAGACAGAAGACTGCTTGTTAACTTAATGACAAAGTGATTCAATCTTGTTTTTTTTCTCTTAAAGCTTGGCAAAATGCGGCTAACTATACCATGTAGGGCCTTGACTTGTTCGCACCTGCAATGTTTTGATGCCACTCTGTATATTCAAATGAACGAAAAGAAACCAACTTGGGTTTGCCCTGTCTGTGACAAGAAGGCTCCCTATGAACATCTCATTATTGATGGGTAAGTACAGCTTAAACCAAAACAAAGGGTATAATTTACACGTTGTGTTCCTGCATTTGTGCAGTACAGAATGCATTGCTCTGCAGTCTTGGTTATCTGGCTATGAGCTGTTTTACGCTACCTCGTCTTTTAATTTCCCTGCTGTTAAGAACTACTAACGAGTTGCATCTTCGTTCAGTATTCTGGAAGGGTTGTGGTGATCAGACTGTTACAAGTAATAGTAACGAAAGATGTTCTTTTTAGTCCCAGGTAGATCTTTTTTGAGCTATTGTGCCTAAAGGACGGTTATTCTTTTTAATATTCCGTATTTCTGGATTTTTGGGTGAAAACAGCACATTCCATTTTTTTCTTTTTTTAAATGGGGCAACTGCACAGATCTGACAATTGATAAGACATTCATGTTAGATCAAATTGATACTGCCACCTTGCCCCCAGGATGTACATACGATTTCACACTTGAGGGGTTGCTATATAGAGAAAGTGACAGAGATTGATTCCCTGGTACTGGCTACCTGCAGAACACTAGGAATGCAAGTATTGGTCTTCATGAGGAAATGCTAGATACAAATTCCTGAGTTTGCAGTTTGATTCCTTAGACAGGAGCCTTCTTTCCACAGTGTGATAAAGGAGGAGAACAAGTAGAGTTTCTTGGAGAACTATCTATGAATGTTTTATGGAGAAGGAAAAAAACGGAAAACCACCTGCCAGCCTTTTTGGAGACACTTAAGGCTTCCACAGGCTGCTTTAGATTCAGGGAGCCCTGGACTTACATGTCCTCTGCTTTGGATCGAGGAACTGTGGGGTTCCTTCTTCTAGCTTTACAGCCTATACCAATAAGGGCTAACAGTAAACAATTAAAACAGTGTATCATCCTTATTTCTTCTCGTGTTGCCCAGTGTGGATGGTGAAGTTTAGGTGACATAGCAGCAGCATCCCAGAGAGAAAGTTCTTTCTAGAAAATCTTTTAATCTGGGAAAAAGCAAACTTTCTCACTAATTAAAGCAACACTCTTTGCTAGGCAAGAACCACATGAATAGTGTTGGTCAAAAGCTGGAATTCCCTCTGGGAGTGATGTTGTGCCAGGATCCTAGACGTTTTAGGAGGCACAGCTAGGAGAAGAGTCTGAGTTTAGATTCCCATGCTCAGACTTTGTTAGGAAGTTTTCACTTAAAAAGGAAAAATAGGAAATAACTAGCCTTGAAATATTCAGCTGTAGGATTGCTTTAATTACTTCCTCAGTTAAATATTGTTGAATATAAATAGGAGTAACTAAGATTTTTTTCCTTCTTCTTTCGTTTTGGGAAATGGAGGGTTCTGTGTTGTGAGATCTGGAGGATCCTACACCTGTCTCTTAATTGAATGTGCAGATTTGTATTTTAAATTTATTTTTTTTTTATTTTTCAATAATTCCTTTTCCTCAAGGAATCAGATGAGGGAAGGTTAGAACAACAAAAGTTCTGAAGTCTTTTTTCAAAAATTATTCAAACTTATGCTAATAATAAAGATACTGAATTTACTGAATTAGAGATGAGCTAAGCTCTTTCTGAGGACTAATATTAAAAGTTTTTGATCGACAGGTTGTTCATGGAAATCCTGAAGTATTGTACAGACTGTGATGAAATTCAGTTTAAGGAGGATGGATCGTGGGCTCCTATGAGATCGAAGAAGGAGGTGCAGGAAGTAACTACATCTTACAATGGAGTTGATGGTAAGTCATGTTTTGGGACATACGGACTGAATGTCATTCTGTTGAACTGCGCAGTTGCTGGTATTCCTTTAACTTTGATACAAGGTGCTTATTTTTGTATGTTGTAGCTTTTCATAAACATTTGTGGGAAAGATTACTTGAATATACCTGTTTAGGGCTGATGTTATTTTAAGGTATAAGCAATATTACATAATATTGTTGTCTTCTATTCCAAGTTGTAAGCTTTGTGTATGAGAGCATATAATAATTGTGATGTTATGATGATTGTAGGGTTGTTGTAAGCTAAAGCTTATATCGTTGATTGACTTTGTGTAGGATGCATAAGCTCTTCCTTGGAACATCAGGTGTCTTCTCACCAACAATCAAATAAAAATAAGAAAGTAGAAGTGATCGATTTAACCATTGATAGCTCATCAGATGAAGAAGAGGAAGAACCATCTGCGAAGAGAAGCTGTCCTTCCATATCTCCAGCATCACCGTTGAATAATAAGGGGTGAGAATTAAGTATGCAGACCAATGCAGAGAGAACATATTCACCATGGAAATACTGATGAATTCCAAGAGAAATTGTATCTAGAAAGTTCCATATTCAGATTATATCCTAAGTTAGAAGTTCATAGCAAAGGAATTCAGTCTCTCCTCGGAAAGCCTGAAAGGATTGCAATACAAGAATGTTACATGTGTTGTGCATAACAGAAGGTATCATACATATAATATTACATATATAAGGGATATACAGCACAAAAAGTTAAATATATACAAATTTCTATAGTTGTGCAAAAGTAACTGAGTTGTTAGGTGTGTAACAATACAGGTTTTTAATTGCATTTGTGAAAATGAGTATAAAACCATGCAAGAGGTGGCTTAGAAGTATGTTTTTGTGGGTTTGAAAGTGGTTTTGTTCTATGGAGAAAAAAAAGCAGCACATTTGGAGAGAGCACTGAGAAACGACCTTGGGTGTGGTATGGGAGTGTGCAGGTTTTGCCAGTGATTACTACCAGTAGCATAGTGATAAAGAATGCTGGAATAACCTGATTGTACCTAAGTAGCCAAGCTGTTAATAGCACCCTGTTTAGACAAACATGTAGGGATGAAAACTGAGGCTGAATCTAAGGGATTGTGCAGACTCATTGAGGTGCTGGAGCACTGGAGATTGTGCAAGACTCATTGAGGTGCTGGAGCAGCATCTCGTTACTTTCTAGTGAAGCTTTGAGATTTAGTAGGGGAGTTGTTGCGCATCTCTCACAATGTTCATTATGTGTATTGAGAAGTTGACTTTGTGTTAAATTTGAGAATAGGTACAGCCTGCATGGGACAGCAATAGAAATTTTCAAATGCTGCACTTTTAGCCTTAAAGTCAAGACTACCTTTTACACTCATAACAATCCCGTGTTTCTTCCAGCATTTTAAACTTACCACATCAAGCATCTCCTGTGTCAAGAACACCAAGCCTTCCAGCTGTTGACACCAGTTACATCAATACATCGCTTATCCAAGACTACAGGCATCCATTCCATATGACACCTATGCCTTATGACTTGCAAGGTAAGCTGATTGCTCACAGCTGTAAATACAGCTCTCTAAGCAATACTATTGCAAAAGGATTTAAACAGTCATTTTACAATCCAGTACTACAAAATACTATTTTACACCCACAGAAGATGAAATGATATTTTAAAAGAAAGTAAGTTCAGGTTAGTGTCTCAAGGTTTTAAAAGCCTGACTTCAGACTCTCTTCATTACCAGAGGTTGCAAGAAGTGTCACCAGTTTTATGCTGATTAAATTTATTTCATTTGAAAATAGGGTGGAAAAAAATGAGAGGTGCTTGTTTTGAGAAGCTGAACTTTTTTTCTTTGGCTCTTTACAGGTTTAGATTTCTTCCCTTTCCTGTCAGGAGACAATCAGGTAAGTTGAGGAGAATCAAGTCATACGGCAGATTTCTTTTCTGACTTTTCTGAGAAGGGCTTGCTGGCATGAGTGTATAGGTGAGGAAGGAGCAGACTTATGATGCAGGTGTGAGTGCAGGCAGGCTGCAGCTTTCTCATATACAGAGAAACTGTAAGCAAACATAAGCATTGCCACCCTATGGGTGTAGGATAAGGCATAAAACAGATGAACACTTGACTTCTCAAGGGTTTTAAGCTAGTCATCTGCAGCTGGGCCTTCAGCCATGGCTGAGGATCGTTCTACAATACACCAGCCACCTCCTGAGTTTTTCAGACCTTACATCTGGCCTTTTGGTGCTTGACTATGCTGGGCCCCACCACTGGGACTCTTGACAGTCCTCCACACAATTCTGAGAGTCAGGGCAGCTCTGTTTTTTCTGAGGTCATTTGCCTGTTCACACTGCCATTTTTTTGTAAGTGCTTACTGAAACAGGCTAGATTGGTGCTGTCTCCTCCAGTTTTGGGTACTAAACGGATCATTCTCAAAGGGAGTGTGGGTTGGCAAGCTCTCTCCTTTGGTTGCTTTTCTCCTGTGCCTTCAAGAAGAGAGGGGGCCTGGGGTAGTTCACCTTCCATTTTGTCCCTTCGTGCCTGTTTTGCAATCCCAGGTAGGAGAATTCTATTAAATGTAGAAGGGATACTTCCATAACGTAACTAATTAGGACCAGAGCCTGTGTAGTAGAACTTAAATTCAGAAAAGCTATCTTGATATTCAGTAAAAACACAAACATGAGAATTACTCTGAAATGTGTACTCCAGAAGTCTGGCATAACTATACCAGTGCACGAGTGTCAGGGAACAAGGCTGAATAGCCTGCTTGATGTTCCATCATAGTGGGGAGAAATATCAAAGGCAAAATTACCTTACAGGTAGATTGCATTTAAAATCCGATTCTTGATAGCTGAAGTTCTTGTGTTTTGGGGGCTGCCTATCAAATAGTTTAACTTCAGACAGCCCTTGCTGCCTTCTAATGGGGCTAAACGTGCTATTTCTAAATGTATTTTTCACAGAAGTATGCTTTCCTCCACCAGCAGTGATTAGCACACAGTTTCACCAGCTGTGCTTGGTGACTTCTGAGTGGAGGAGAGGGATGGCAAAATGATTCTTTGAATTTTGGGGATTTTTTCCAACAAGGAATTTTATGAAGAGGTAAAAGAGTGCTGCTGCTTACAACTTCTGTTTTGGTGTCTTACAATACTGTTACCTTTCTAGTGATTATTCTTACTAATGCCAGTATTTCCAATTTCTTTTGGCTTCAGAAATCAGGGGCTACAGAGGTGTAAAAGTTCACTGCGTCGGCCCACTTACCTTACAGAAAGGTTGAGTAGACGAGCTGGTGTGAAATCCAGAAGCTGTCAGAGCTATAGCTTACAAGTATATTCTCTTGTGCTGGTCTGAATCAAAACTGTGGTGTCTGAAATGTAACTTGAAAATGTTGTTTTTCCCCCCCAGCATTACAACACATCCCTTCTTGCTGCTGCAGCTGCGGCAGTTTCCGCATCAGATGATCAAGAACTCTTACACTCTCGTTTTTTCCCATATACTTCATCTCAGATGTTTCTCGATCAGCTAAATGCAGGAGGAAGCAGTTCTCTGCCAGCCACAAATGGTAGCAATAGTGGCAGTAACAGCAGTCTTGTTTCCTCCAACAGCCTGCGAGAGAGTCATGGTCATCCAGTTGCAAGTAGGAGCAGCACGGACACGGCGTCTATCTTTGGTATCATACCAGACATTATTTCATTGGACTGATTTTTGGAGCAAATGAACTTGTTAGAGGAAGTCTTTGTGCTTGATTTTACTTTATGTTAGAAACATAGACAAGTTTTTTTCCTTTTTTAGGGAAAAAAATTTACATGTACAGAGAACAAAACTATATTTTCAGTTTTACTTTTGTATATAAACCTAAAATGGCCTCACTGGTAAAAATAACAAAAAAAAAAACAAAAACAAAAACAAAAAAACAAAAACAAGGAACTTCAGTTCAATTTTATGGATGCTGAAGATTTTACACCTGTGCATTTGTCATGTGAGTTACTTTTTTTTTCCCCTTAGTTTGGACACAAATGGCATTATGTTTCTTCACAGTAACATAAATGGGAAAGGAACTGAACTTTTGAAGTTCAAACTTGTAGGAGGATTTTTTTTTTTTGCCTCTTAGAGACATTTATATATGGTGGTGGAATCTAATTCCCCCATCTCATTTTTAGTGCAGATTTTATTATGCTTGAAGTGGAATAAACCCTACCCAGACTGTTCCATACCATTCCCTCTGTTTGCAGGACATAGCCTTTCAGGACTGTGTTTTGTCACTTCTGCTTCTATGTGACCCTCTGTTCAGATGACATTTTTTTGGAACTCCGTGCTTTAATCAAGCATGTTGCAAGCTCATTAGTGCACCAATTATTCTTGAGGGCCAGACTCAATAAAATTCTAGGCTGAGAAATTATTTGGCTGTGCTTACGTGGGACAAGACAGAATTTTTTATAGAATCTAGCCCCGAATAAAAGCATTGACATATTTGACTGTAGGTTTTTGTTTCTAATAACTTACTATGAAATCCTTTTAAAATAACTTAAAATTCTAATCGAAATATTAAGCATGTGTCAGTTTTAACTTCGTGGAACTGCTTGTGCTTTAAAGTTAGCCATGCGTGTATAAGTGGCCTACTGAACCGAGGCCTATCTCGTTCTGTCTGGGAAAACCTACTTTTAGCTGCCGTAGATCAAATTTCTGCTTAGAAGTGAACTTTTCAACAAAAGGAAGAAAATACAAATACCAATGCACTATTGCATGGTTTGTGCAGCTGGTAATGGTTCTGGTACACTGTCTCTTGATTTCACATTCATCAAAATTACGTTGATATTAAATGTTCAATGCGAGTCTGTTAAACCAAAAACCAATCCCAAATGCCCTACCCTGCACTTAACTGAATCTCTACCTATTGAAGTCTCTTAGGGTAGTGGGTTTCATATTCAGTTTTCTCTTTTTGGACTTGCAATTACTGAATTCCCAGTTTTTCAGTATGTTTATGTTGAACTTTTGAGCCACACTTACTTCCTGGTTTCTTTTCTGTTTTTTTTTTAGGTTGTGCATGACATAGGAAAATCTTTTTTTAAGAACTGGTGGATCATTTGGGCTGATCCATTCTTGTTACAGAGAGAAATGTGTAAATAGCTGGAATGCAGTTTTTCAGGAGATTCTTTAAAGTAAGAGTGGGGGGAGGGAAGGAGGTGATTCTCTTGCGTCCCAAAGTCCACGTCAGAGAGAGTAAATATTTCCTCTGGTGTGAAAAATATTTTTTTAACTGGTTGAAAGTGCAGGTAACAAGTTTATCAGGAAAGAGAGTAAGGAATACTAAAAATAGCAGATTGTCTGAATTTTTAATGTCCAAAGCTGTTGATTGCAGCTAGTTGCTTTGAGCATTGACAAGGGCCACCTTTTGCCTATGAAGTTGTCTCAAAATCTTGCATTACTTAAAAAAGAAAAAAAAAAGAAAAAAAAAGAAAAAAAAAAGAAAAAAAACTTTAATCCAAGTAGCATTAGGTATTGCTGTATGATCAGTTGTATGGTTATTTGAAAGGTTCACATGATTATGTGGCATCAAAATTGTTTTTAGTGTTTTTACAGCATCCCTCTGCCACTAAATAGTTGACTTGAATTTTGAAAACAAATGTTTGTGTTTATATGTATATGTGTGTGTATATATGTATTTATAGATCTGTGTGTGTGAGTTAAAAGTGAGTTAAATAGTTTTTCCCATGCATGTGTATTTCATACATATCTGGCTGATATATATATATATATATTTCACCATACACCAGTTTTATAATTTATTAAATGTCAGTTAAAAAATAAATAAAAGGATAGAAAATGGGAAATACTTATTTTTTAAACTCAGTCTGATTTTGAAGTGATTAAACCTACATTAGGAATATGTCTCATACATTTTAGTCATGAATACTAACCCGGTAACTTCAGAGCATATGCTTTGCTGTGATACCTCTTGTAAATCTGGGGTAACTCTGGTCCTTCCCGACTGCCATCCGTGTAGCTGGGAGCGTGCGTGTCCCCAGCTGCTGGAGCACCTAAGAGAAATTCTGGAGAGCTTTTGCCGATGATTGCACAACGTTTCCATTGACTGTATTGTTCGAGGTGAGCTGAAAATCAGCTTGCGTCAGTTCTGACGATGGTATTAAAATCTTGTTAATTCACATATAAAATTAATGGTGGCAAGTGTATGGCAACACAGAATCTGGCACCTTTATGCGTGTGTTAGTTTTTGGAAAGTGAGGTCAACTGATGATGTCTTCCGCTTCCTCACAAGTTCCCCCGAAGGGAAGGAAGGCCGCTCAGTTCTCTGCTAACTCATTTCCTAACCTCATTGCTCTACAAAGAAGGGGGAGAAGTGTTCTCAAGGCCTCCTTTGTGGTATTAATCCCATATGCTTTGTGAGTTTTCCTATTTCACGCTAGGGTGTTCTTTATAGTTGATAATTCTCTGTGCCTCTGACCACAGTTAACATTACTTGGTAGAAGTCTCAGTCTGAGTTCTCGAAGTTCCCTGCAAATGTATCTCCAGAAGTTAATCCCCGTTAGTTTGCAGTAACTGAAGGTGCAGTAAGGTGACCCAGCACGTGCCTGGCTTGCGGTACTGCTCGCTTCGCTGTCGCTTCCAAAGCTTCTGTAATCCTTGGACCGGTGGCTTCGTGTCCTCAATTCTTCCCTGGAGGGGTTTGGGGTGTGCACGTCTGCGTGATGTGTGTAGGTACATATACGCATGGCGTGGGGAAATGCTGCTCTTCGAAGAGCAGGGTGGAAGCAGCTTTGAATCACTCTCGTGGGCGTTACTGGTGCATCTTTTGAAAGAAGAACATACGGAACGTACCGAACTATAACCTAGAGCGTGTGTTAAAAGCACCGTGGTCCTTCCACAGTTACAGGCGAGATAGCGATTCCAGGCTTGCCCATCCCTCTCCGTGGCAAGGATTCAGTAAGCCTTCCAAGGACGGGCTGGCTGATAGGTTTGCCTTGGACTGTCCTGGAGCTAAGGACTGGGAGGGGAGAACGAGTCGGAAGTTAATTCTTTGCTGCAGTTCAACATTTCAGGGTTTTAAGCACACTTTAAATATTTTCAGAAAGGATTTTTTTCGTCAGTGTAACTGTTTTTTCTTTTTTTTTTTTTTTAAACAGAGCTTAGATTTCTAACAAGGGAAAATTGCTGGTGGTCCCCAAAAGTGCTGCTGTTAATTGTTTTAATTAACAAAGGGAAAAATGTATATAAGCAGAATATTAAAATTACCATTAATTCCATGAATTTAAATCTGTCATTCATTGCCTTAAAACTTTCTCTTAGTTTCCATACGGCATGCCAAACCAGTAAATGGCTTTTAAAAATGTATAGTAGACCAATGTCAGTTTGTATAAAAGTACCAAGTGAAAATATTTATTATATGCATTGGAAAAAATGGTTTACCTATTGAATGTTACCTGTTTATGTAGAAATCTTTAGATGTAATAAAAAGCATTCAGCTATGTTGTGTTTACTAAAAAAAAAAAAGGGGGGGGGGTTTGCAGGGTGCTTTCTGTGAACTCAGAGTTGCAGAGGACCCTCTTGAGCAGGAATGCTTTGCTTGGAAATGTTTTGTGGCATGGAGTGGTTCAGGCTTGACTCTCCAAGCTCTGACAATGCTGCTTTGTTTTGTGAGTACGTGTGAAGTGCGGTTCCCTTTTGTTAGCTTTTCTGCTTTTATTTGGGTAGCGTTCACCCAGCCAGAGAGGGCAGTACCAGCCTGCTATGATACAGGTGTGTTCTGGGGTGATCCCAAGTGATGCTGAGCTGATCAGTCCCCGCGACATCCGAGCATTTATTTTGTCTGCAGCTGAACAGATTTGTTAATCAGCTGTTCTGGTCAGTAGGGGAGAAATTAAGCGCGGTGTTGGATCTTTTCTAATTTGGCTATTGATGCATATTGGAAACACGCTTCTGAATGAACTCCTTGTTTCATGAAATAATTGCACTCACGCAAAGCGAGTGAGGGTCTTGCTCCCTTGCCCTGGTACGAAGCACCGAAGCTCTGGAGCAGCTCCGGCGGGCGGGAGGCTGCAGCCTGCGGGCGGCCTCGGGGTGCCCAGAGGCCCTGCACCAAGGTAGGTGAGGTTTTGGGCAAGCGTCTTCGAGATGAACAGGGCATAGCGGGGACAGTTACAGGGAAACAGTGTCCCTGCTGTTAGCTGGAACCTGCTCCTTTTCTAGGGAGTCCTGTCTCTGTTTCTCTGTGTCCTGCTTCTCTGGAGCGTAATCAGTGTTGAGCTGCTTGCAGCGTTTGTACTAAACGACCCCGTGCGACATAACTGCGCCTCCTGAGGAATCTGTTCCTACACAAAGCGGTACCGGGGTGTGTGGGGACAGCAAACAGCCACGGGTGTTGCTGACTCCTCGGAGTGCAGCCGCAGGAGGACGTGAACCCTAAACCATACGGCACGCCGCGAGCCGTGGAGCTAAGTGCGCTTTTTGAAATTAGAGTTGTTTTTTCAGCGTGACACATTTGACACAAGGGAATGTTACATCCAGTTTATTTAAATATCAGCTCACACTTTGCAGCAGCGTTTCTCTGGAAATGGGGTGGGAACCTGTGTAAGTGCAATCATCAAGGCAGAACAGGGGTTCTTAAAGGCAAATGATTCCCGAGTCCAAACAGTAAGGAGGAAAAAATTAAAAAAATAGTTTCAGGTCCTGCCCTTATCCAATCCCTTCTGAATTTCAGTAGTCGACTGTAGGAATACAAATGGTGTGGGCAAATTCTTCGTATTTTATTGTTCCATTTGGTCCAATTTTAGCCTCTTTTAGCAGATCATCAACTGAAAGAAAGCACAAAAGAAAATACAAAGATCAGATTTGGTATATAGGAGAGTTGTTGGGATACGAGTGATTTGGGTTTTCAAAGTGGTGGTTTCCAGGATCACTTGGAGGCGCCAGCCAGTTTTAAACTAGAATTGCACTTTGATTTTGGTGTCAGTGTGCAACTTCTTAATAAAACTTTGGAGCAGACGTTTTCATCTCTGAGTTCCTGTGAAGTGTGGTGCCGGTAATGAAGTTCTTGCTGGGTCACGCCAGCTGAAGATAAGTTCCTGAGACTTCCCCATGGAAAAGATTCACAGATTTAATCCAAATCAGTTTATAACCACTCTTGGTAGGTTGGGTCGTTGGGTTTGAATAACAAAATTGTTCCTATTCAATTTAGCTGAACTAAGTGCTTATGCAGATTATATGCCCGACTTTAAGTAGACTGTGTGCCACTTCTAATATCAGCTTTGTGTCTGAAAGCAAAGCATCCCTTCTTGGCTGTGGCTCCAGCTGAAACCTGTTCCTGGAGAAGCGGTAACTGCGGTCACCGCCTGGCAGCAGCGATGCTCCTCGGGCTGGCGTTGGGAATGCCTTGGCGGTGATGTCAGTTATTGGACTTAAAATGTTCCTTTCTGCAACAACTAAACCACTAAGAGGTATTTTCCCGTAAAATAGTAAACGTCAGTAAAATAAGAAGCACATGAGAAATTATGCATAGAAAAATAGTAAATGTTGCTGGATGAAGCTGCTGCTGGGGGTTAGATGCTGTATTCCTTCCTTTGGGTGATGGGAGAGGAGGTGAGTTCCCTCGCTTTGCTTTACCTGTAACATATAGCACTAAAAGAGATGTAAGAGAACCCCGGCAGCTTTTATTTGATAAGGTTTTGGGCAGCAGCTTCCTTTGATAAGGTATTTAATGCAGCCCAGGAGAGGGTTTTGGTCCCATGATGCTGATGTTGAGCCATGTCTCCTTGCTCAAGTGTGTTGCTGGTCTTTGTGCCAGCAGTGTAGAGCGGTGCCGTGATGGGACACTAAGAGCGTGGGGCAGGCGGTCTGCGGGAGGAGAAGCAGGTGGCTTGGGCACCTGCGTTCATTGCTTGATATTCCATCAGCAGGACACCTCCTGGGTGTCTAGAGCCTGTTGATGGACTGTCAGAACAGATGGGTCTGAAGTGGCTACGTGGTAATTCAGTCCTCGCTCTGTCTCCTGCCCGGGCAGGCTGGAGCCACATGTCTTACTGTAAGCAGCTGTGGGAGGTCTGCGAGCAGCACTGCATTTTTTGTGCCTGCTCTCCGGAGTTTTGTGCCTGCTGTCCGGAGCGGTGTGGGCTGAGATGCTGCTCTGCCCCGCTGTTTGCAGCCAGGTATCAGTGTATGAATGAGGGACGAACTCATTTAGCACTGGGCCAGCAAGGAGCTACGGGGAGCTGCAGACACGGAAGGTAAGGAACGATCCCTTGCTTCCAGGAGATCTAATCCTCTCAAAGAGAATATCCTGATGGTAATAGAATGCTTCTAATGGCATAAATTCAAAAATAATTATTCCCAGAACACTTAAAAATAACACAGAAGAAAAACGTGTCAGTTCTCATTTGGTAAGAGTACATTAAATGAAAACGAAGCGCAAGCTTTTCTGGAAGCGCTGTAAATGAAGGTATGTGCCAGTAGTTACTGAACAGCCGCAGATGCTAATGAAATTGAGTCTGCTCTGGCATCAAATATTTATAGCAGCTTAGCAAGCTGGAGTTCAGCGTGTCAAGCCAAAGGGGGAATTTCTTGTTGAGAAGAAGCATCGCTTGCTACGTAGGATCCATGGTGCTTTGTTAGGAGCTGGCGGATGGGCTGCACATTTCTGCACATTTACTCCCAAAGTAATGGGAAATCCCCCCGCGCCTCCCGAAGCTTCTCTGTGTAATAGTGGTTCTTGCTGGGATGCCTTTAATTAGGGTTAATGTCTCCGTGTCTTCACTGTTTGTTCAGCTCTCATAATAGCTCCGAAAGTGTTTTCAGATGTAAATAGCTGCATAAACTATTATTCCAGTTAAACAATTGAGGAAAATGCTCAACGACGTGCCTTGCTGGCACATCACCCGTAACGCTGGCTCAGCTGATGAGTGCACCAGGACGGGCAAACCTTGTCCTGATGAAATCCAACTCTCCTTCACCATAAGGAAGGCCCTCAAGGAGCCAGACAGGGCCTACACAAACCCCAGAACCTTGGTAAAACTCCCCCCTTGCCTGCCTCAAACCGCTGATAGGGGTTTCTGGTGCCCCACCTTCGGCAGAGGGGAGCAGCTTTCAGACAGGCAGGACTATTTTTACTTTTTTTTAAGAATCTTAATTAAAATGTCCTTCTCTCTTACGATTTGCACTTGCCATGGCGGTGCTCTCGGGGGAATCGGGCAATTCCCTGAGCCCTGCCCTGCCGAGGGTGCTCAGCACCCACCTCGCTGGCAGGCGCTGCTCCTGTGCTCCCAGCTGGAAGCTTCTGGCCCTGCCTCGGCTGCAGCGGGAGAGCAGGGAGGAAGGGACCAGAAGCTCAGGAGCACACGCTACCACAGACTACGTCTCTGTGTGGTGAAATACCTTCTTCCTCGGAGAGTTTTTCTCCCAAGTTTGTCAGCTTGGCCCTCAGCTCTGAGACGGCGATGACCCCTCTCTTCTGCCTGTCTATCATGGACAAGGCCGTGATGATTTCCTTCTCGGGCTCCTCCTGCTTCGTTTGCCTGTACATTATATTCAGGAAAGTGGAGAAGTCCAGTTCTGCATTTCGCTCTGGAAGAACAAGAGCACATTCTTTATGAGGGGCTCGGTGCTGTAGTCCCCATCCAGCCCTAACCCCCTCCTGTGTCCTCCCCAGTTTCCCGAAGCAGCCGCAGGATGCCTTCCCTGCTCCGGAAGCTTTTTTAATGGCACTGCTTCGATCTGTGGCTGCGTTGGCTCCGTTTGCCAGCAGTGCCTTGGGGCTGGGCTTTGGTGACTGCTCCTGGCTGTGCTGCAGGGCCTGGGCTGCTTCACCCCGGAGCAGGAAAGTGCCCGGCCTGCAGCCAGCCTCCTCTTCCTTGCATATTGTCTCCTGAGTACTGAAACACTGAATTTTAACACCAAAAAAAAAAACCAAAAAACAACAAAGCAAAAACTCCTGCCAGGACTAGATAGCTTAACTTCGATGTGCTCATCAATTTTTTCTGGCCGTAGCCCAGCTCGGTTCCCTCGGCTGCCCCGGACTCACCGATCTTGTGCAGGTGAAGGTGCCTCTGCACCTCCCCTGGCGTCGGGCTGGCTCCCAGGCACCGCATCACGGCCATCAGGTCGCTGGCTTTGATCTTGCCTTTTTGTTTCTTGTCGTACAGGGAGAAGCATTCCTTGAACTCTAATTAAAAACCAAAACTCTCCGTTATGTCATGTAAGGTTACCTCGAGCTGCAGCCGTGGTCCTGCCGCCTGCGGGGCGGCGTTGGTCGGGTTCCAGCGGGGATATTGTGTCTGCCTCCGGTGTCTTCTTTCACAGAGGTACTGGATGGGGGGGATTGGAGAGGAGGGGGGGGGGGAAGGACCCGGAATAAAGTGCCAAGGGTAATTAAAAGTCCAGGCTTACAACTAACTGAGCTGATTAGGGTCCTTCGGTCTAATGAGGGAAGTCTGAAAGTGGAGCCTGGTCTGCAACCGAGTTAAGGACCATCAGAAAGCGCTTTTCTCCCCGTTCCTGGGGGCAGGAGGGGGTGCTGGAGGCATGGTTCGGTCCCTGCCGGCATCGCCCCGCAGGTGGACAGCTGGATCTTAAAATGGCAGATGAAGGAAGGGATAACGCAAAGCACAGCGGGGGTTGCAGAGCAGCTGGGAGACCCCAAACCAGCCTCTTCCATCCTCCTTGCCCTTCGTGCTGTGGGTGCCCGTGGGTGCTGGGTGCCTGTGTGGGTGCTGGGTGCCCGTGGGGGGCTGTGGCCCCGGCTGCCCCCTCCCGCGCTGCTGAGCCACAGAGCACTGCAGCTTAACGGCTTTGCAATAATACTCTTACTCCAGCTCTCTTCCGTGTTTCTTGTAGCAAACTCTTCCTGCTAAAGGCAGGGGCCCCTTCCCCAAAAGCCAGCCCCGATTTCTCGCCCCGAGCCCCCGCTGCCCCGGGCTGGCAGTGAGGGGGGTTTGTCCCCTTGCCCCCCTTTGCTCTGATCGGAGGTGAAATGATTGTAGGTGGGGAAAAAAAAAAAAGTACTTACCGTTAATTTGATCCTGCGACAGAAATTTTGCCTGCAGCGAGAAAGGGGGGGGGCGGGGGGGGGGAGAAGGAGAGAACAGCAACACAACTTTAAAATCTGGAAGGGGGGGGCACGGGGGGTGCGCTTTGTATCAGCCCAAACCCTCGCTCACCATTGCTTTGGGGCCTTCCGTGTGTTTCAGGCTGTGGGGACGGGCGGCTGCTGCGTTCGGTGTGGAGAAGGGCTAAAGTCCGCCAGCCCTGGGTGGCGAGGCAGGGCTGTAATAAATACCCCGCTGCCATGGCTACCGGGCCTGATCCCTGCAGGCCGCGGGGCCCTGAGCTGTTAGACGGAGCTGGGCGAGGAGGATCCGTGCCTGGATGCTGAAACAGAGCGGGGGGCTGCAGGAGGTGGTTGGGTTTTAAACCTTTTTTTGGGGAGGAGGCAGCAACCTCCAGCTTCTGGGGCCTAGCCCGGGTAGCTGCGCTGTGTCTTACAGCCCCTTCTGGTGCCAGGCTTCTGGCACTTGGTTGACATTCAGGGCATTAAAAGGCAAGGATTATGTACAAAAATGCTGAGCAGAACTCAATGTTTTGTCCCAAAATAATAAAAACGGAGCCAGCAGCTCAGCTGGGCGCTGCTCTGCCTCGCCGGATCCACCGGCAATGCCAGCCCAGGGCTGGGCTCCAGGACCCCGAACATTGCTGCTCCAGGGGCCGCATCCTTCCCAGCACAGCCCCAGCCTCCTACACCCTGAGGTACGGGTCCCTGCGTCTCGTGGGATGACGATTATCCCCTCAGGGAACAGCTGCTTCAAGTATGGCAAGTCACTCAGCTTTTATCAAACGTTTTTATTCAGTCTGTTTTGCTATTAACTTTATTGTTTTTAACCGCTTGGGTTCTGTCACACCGGGGTTTGATACAGCCTTCATGGACATGAACTGTTACAGGGATTCAGCCGGGGTTGGAGGAGCTCAGCTCCATCACCTGAGTAGTGAGCGGGTACAGAAAATGATGCTACTGGGGGGGCGTAGGGGACCTGCAGGATCAGCCCTTTGTGCCTGGGGGCTTGTACAAAACCTCCCCTCCTTAGCTGGGTCTGGGTAACACAGGACATGCCTTGCACCTACATCAGTCAAGGAATTTATTTGAAATACCTCTACATTAGAAAAAACTATTTTTTTTTTCTTTGAATCACTCAGAAATATCAAAACTTATAAACTTTCCTTTCCTGCGTGGAGGTTGTTCATGTGCAGGGTGTAAAAAGCCCACGGCTCGGGGATATAGATCACGCCAGGGTACTTCTTCCTGAGGATTTTGTCGTTCCACAGCCAAATCACCCAGACAGCAATGAGGACCAGCGTTATGATGAACGAGTAGAAGAGGAAAAGCCCATTGCTGTCCAGGACGAGTCCTTTGCGTTTCTGGTGCATCACCAAAGCCATCATGGCAAAGAAAGTGAAAATGTAGAGGATGAAGATCTGCCCCTCTGTCACGAGATACCTGCAAAGCAAAAGCACCCGTTAGTGCTCTTCGTGGGGAGCGGGGCTCTGCAGCCAGGTGACAGCAAGTGACAGCTCCTAACAGCAAGTACCCTAAATATTTTTCCTTCATTAAAGCAGGAATTGGGAGAGAGGCAGCAAACTCATCGGGAGTGGAAGAAACCAGATGTTTGGGGTGCCAGCTCCTGGGAGAGCCCACGTGGATGAAGGGGCAGGTGGAGTTAGCAAATGGGTGCCTCCTTGCAGAGACCTGGCTGAGAAGCTGCTGGGCTGCCAGGAGGAAGGAGGAATTGTACTGGACGGGTCTTAAATCGCTAGCACACAAATTGCAGAGACTCACGCTGATGTATTTAAAGGAAGTGCAGTGGGGTAACTGGGAACTGACCAAATCATCCTGATGATTTTGACTATCAAAAATTAATTTACTGTATAAGAACAGTCTCAGCAGGGGGGCAAAGCCACGGGCAAGAGAGAACATCATCTCTGAAGATGAATGGAAAGTTGTTTGACTACCATCAGGGAAACAGTTTGGGAAGATGAGGCTACTGAAAATGAGAAATAAATAAGACCTCTCTCAAAAGGCTATTTGGACCCGCAGGGCAAGCCACGGAGGCAGCGTAAGAGCATCACGCAGGCAGCCTGGGCTCTACGTAAAATCTCTGCACCACTGGTGAGAGCATCCCCGCTACCACAACTGGCCTGAGACCAGGTGGATGCGCTGTGGGCACCAGGTGACCACCCCAAAATCATCCAGGATCTGTCTACCTGGGCAGTGACTGGCTTTGAAGAGCGGGCAGACAGCAAGCAGAGGCTGAAAGCCTGGGCTCCAGCAACATCACCCTGTGCCAGGCTTCCTGAGACAGAGGTGGAGGAGCAGGAGAACCACGGAGCACTGAGCAGGTGGGGCTGGGACAACCGGTGCCCAGAACTCAACGGGGGAATGACAGCGTGGTTGAGGAAACACCCCCCAGCAGGGAAAAGGACACGCTGTGCTGAAGCTGTCCCAGCTGGTAAAGGCTGAAGAGGCTGCCCATTTAAACGAGATTTCATTTTCCAGACTTGCACAGGAGAAACTGCAGCAACTTCTGCTCTGGGGAAGGGGGAGCTCCTGCTGCACGCTGCAGAGCCTCCTGTGCTCTTCCCTCCATCCCGCACCTCCCTGAGAGGACAGAAGTCACTTACCAGTAATAAAGGCTGCTCGGCCCCATCAGAAGCAAGGCAGCCACTGGCATCCTGCTCTCATCTTCAACAGGAGTGAAGCAGCCGGTGAAATATATGAACAGTATCAGAAAGAAAGGGATGTACCTGTGAGCAGAGACAGAGCTCCCGTGGGTTGTGTGACCCCGCAAAGCGGCACCGCGATGCACCAAGCCCTGGTTTACCCCCCCCTCCTGTACCGTGGTGGCTGTGAAGGTGCAACCAGTGTCACAGCTGCTGAAAACTGCTGTCAAATTGCTGAAAACAGCCTGCTGTGGGGCTGCTGAAGATAATGAGACTTGTGGGGCTGATTAGGTCAAACGCTGGGCTCCAGTGCTCAGCCCAACACTTGTGGTTGTTGCCCTCGCAGGCTCAGAAGGCCGCGCGAGGGCAGTGGGGTGAGCTGTGATGTGCTCAAAGCCGAACGGCAGGCAAGCAGGATGTGGACCAGGATCTGAACGAACTAAAAGTTTAGTTTTTAATTTTGGGATTTGCTTCACGCTGCCTGAGGAACAGCAAACCAACCTGAAAAGGGGCGAGAGCTCCCTGTCCCCTCCCTGGGACATGTAAGGATGACCCGGCAGCAGGTAAAGGACAGAGCTCTGGGGCTGCAGATCTGCGACAGCAGCACACCCAGGGCAGGGGACGTGTCCACACTTCATGCTGCTTGGGTGTGCTTGCACTGGGGGTGAGGTGTGCTCCAACAGGGACACAGGCAGCACGCGGTCACACAGGACCAGGCCCACGGTGCTTCTAGGACCAGCCTGGGGCAGTATTGCTGCTGCGGTGGTGAAATCAGTCCCTGAATTACCATGGGAGCAGTGTGGCCAAGCAGCCTCTGCCACTGCAGACACAAGGGCGCCTGCCCCCTGGCCGCAGGGTCACTGAACGGATGCGTGGTGAAGGCAGAGAATAAGCACAGGGCTAGTGAGACCGGGCAAAATCAGGCTGTTTCAGAGTCCAGCTCGAGAGGAGCAAAACCCTCAACGAGTCTTCAGCAGCCTCAGCCTGGCACTGTAGCTGGCCTGGGAAAGGTGGCTGAGGGAAGAGAAGAGCAGAGCCGCTCCTGCTGCTCCCTACAGCTGTCAAACAAGCTGCACATCCTCGAAACATCAGTGAGAATGACAGGGACAGAAAAAAAAAAAAACCTAGCAGGAATGGGCAATTTTCCAAGGGAGAGAGCCACTGTAATTACACTAGCTGTGAGAATATTATCCCTAGCCGGCTCTCATCAGCTGTGCTTTATTTTTTACGTATTAACCTACAAAGAGCCCTGGCCTGCCTTTCCTCGCTTTGTTCTGGGGCCACCAGATACGCTGGAAATTGCTTACCACATCGAGTGACCTAAATATTCATCGTAGTAGTACAGCAGCTCAAAGGAATCAATCTGCAATGCAATGAAACAGATTTAAAAGGGCAAAGGGAAACAGAGCACCACGAAACGAGAACACGCAGTTAATATTTGTTTTAAGTGCTTGTATAAAAACGTCCTCTTTACTTTACCAGTGTCTCTGGCTTCAGGTTCTTGATGATTGGGTTCTCCCTTACAGACAGATGGTGCTGGTAGCCACTGAAGATCAGGCGATGGTTTACGGAGTCCCCAACCAGGTGGATGCTTGCTCCCATGACGAACATGATGATGCTGACGTACACCATGGAGCGCGGCAAGGTCTTAGGGGAGCGTTCGATGAGCTGAAACCGCGGAGATGGTGAACAGTCAGGAGGCGCGAGCAGAGGTGGGTGGTGCTGTGACAAACTCTGCCCTCTCCCGCTTTACAAGGGCTTGAAAACGTCACCTTAAGCCCTGCAGAGACCTGCAGAGAGCCGAAGGTTGCACTGTCATAGCAGAGGTGAGCTGCTGCCAGCACCCTGCCTGGATTTGTCCACCCCGGGCAGATCAGTGTGACCGACCCCAAAGGAATGCACTTCCCTGACCGCAGCTGCTTCCCCTACAAACATCTCAGACGTGTTTCTACTAGCCTGGGTGGTTTTTCAGTTTCTAGTACACACTCCTCTTCCTTTTTGCAACAAACAAACCACATTTTTGGCCTTGTTGAAGCTTTCTGCAAAGCAGCACCCTCACCTGAGCCAAGGCTTAGGCTGCAGCAGTGTTCCGGCACTTCTAATGCAGCACTCAAAGCAGCTCAGCCACCAGATGTGATCAAACCGTGATTAATTAGAAACAAAAAGGCAGCTGCTTTCTGTAGCTCCTTTCCTCTTTGAAAGCCTCCCTGTGCCCTCCAGTGGCGAGCAGAACCTCCAGCAGCACTCCCAGCGCGCTCGGCACAGACACTTGTTCCTTTGTACTTCTCTGCTGGATCACTTTCAGAGGCCTCTTGGTGAGTTGGTGGTGGTTTTTTTTTTTTTCTTCCTAATGGAATTTGACTCAACCCTCCCCGTGTGTTTGGCTCTAAAGAGGAGGCTTAAACTAATCTGCTACGTAAGAAAAATCTGCCCGCTGACAAACCAGGCCTGTGGGTGAGGCACCCCTGGGAACACCAGCGCCAGATTTAATGACGAGCTCTCCCTGTCCCATCTTGTGGTCTGCTCGGGTCTGGGTGGAGGCAGGCACGTGAGGCTGACGTGGAGCCCAGCGAGCCTGCGGCAGGATCCTGCAAGCCCGGTTGGGGAAGAGAAACAAGGGTGGTTTAATCCACACGGAGCCCCCTGCTCAGCTTGCAAAGCGGGGAAGGTCTCGAAATACACCGCTTCAGCCTTCGGGACCCAGCCCCTCCGAGCATCTGCTGGGGCATCCTCTGCCTCCCCGTGCTGCCAGAGCAGCTTTGCAGCCCTTCGTCTGCATAAACACGGAAAAGCTCCTTATTTGTATTTAATTTTGAGACTTAGCTTTCCCTTTCTCCGTAACTGCTGTAGGAACGTCAGAGGATTCAGAGAGAGGGGAGGAGAACAAAAGGCTCAGGGAAGCTCTCCTCTGCCGGAGGGAGAAGGCTGGAGGTGTCCTTCAGGGGGGACAGCAGGTAACAGAAATGCACCAAAGGCAGCAGGTTTTAACCTGACAAGTACTGAGCCTGCAGAAATCAGCTCTGTCAGGCTAGGACAGGTCTGACCAAGTTTCACAGCATTAGGTTCCCCCAGAGGACCAGGTACTGAATATTCCTTTCTGGCCACAGTGGTGTTTAAAACCTCCCAGGCAGACTCGGGAGAGAGAGAGAAGCATTTACATCTTGGGACATAATTTACTTTCTAGCTAATGAAGGTTAAAATACATTTATAATTGCTTTCTCCTATCTTCTGGCTGCTAAGTATTTAATATGAAAAGATTTCTAATGATACAAGAGTCTTTAACCTCATAAACGGTCTGCACGATCCGGTGGCTGGCAGATGAAGCTAGATAAAGTCAAGCTAAAGATACGATTCTAATGTCAGAGAGCAAGTGTAATTAAGTACTGGGCAATTTAGAAAATCTACTACAGCTCCAGCTGTCTGAGAAGGTCTTTAAGTTGTGGATGCACGTCATCTTACAGACACACGTTGGGTCAGCCAGGGTGAAGGGCTCTGAATTCTCCTGAACGTGGAGTTCCCGAGCAAAGCGCCTTGCTTTGTACACTCAGGCAACGCGAGTAACGAGCGAAAGGCTTTCTGCTGGGCTGGAATTTCCACAGCCTTCTCCTCGAATCTGTGCTGCTGTCAAAGGCAGGAGGCTGAGCTGCAAGGGTAACGTGCAGAGCTCAGTCTGCCCAGGTTTGTTCCAGTCCGCAAAACACAGGCAGAGCAGCCAGCCTGGTCTCCTACTGCTTCACCGTCAACACACCGCACAAAAGAAAGAGGCTACGTGATTTGTCTCATCTGTGGCCTACGGCTGGCTGATGGAAAATCCTTAAAAATGTTTTTTTCCAGCATGCAGAGAGGTGGGGAGATGGTCCATGAGCTGCATTAAAATGGGCACTGCCTCAGTCCTTAACAGCTGGCATCATAAATTCTTCCTGGAGTAGAAAACCTCGAGGGTACAGCAGGACCAGCTCACTTGCAGGAGTGTGTGAGTAACTTCTCCTTTGTTCAGTAAGTTCCTAAAGAACTCCTAGCCCTTACAAAACAGTTACTTGCCCTGCTTTTACAACTAGTGATATTTAAAAAAATTAACACATAAGCCTTGAGGTTTACCTTTAGCAGAAGAAATGGTGTGATAACGTTGTAAGCCATGTGAAAATAATCTCCAGCACTCGGTTTGTTTAGAGGAAACCACTCCAAAGGCAGGATTATCTGAGGAGAGGGGAAAAAGGCACATCAGGACATCCCCGTGACCCAGCTCGCAGCTACCGTGCTTTGCTTTCGAAGCACCTGCAGCCCCGTAACCAGCTACAGGACAAGGAAGGAGAAGAGCTTTGCTCTGGACTTAAACCTCAGCCCCTCGCTCCTGCAGTGCTGCCAAAAGCCGAGGCCGTGATGTTGTGTGGCCCAGCGAGTGAGAAAGCACCAGGGAATCCGACAGCAGCGGATCTCTGCTAACGTGCCGTCACGTTCAGGTGTCAGCAGGAAAAAACAAAACATCACATTTCTGAGGGCAGAGACCACTTTTGTCCTGCCCCATGCTAACCGGACAGCAGGAGCCCAGGCTCAGGGTGTCCACATACAGGGAAGAGCAGCAGAAACCTCTCCAGGTAACATTTATACTACAAAAATGTAAATTTGTGGGACAGGCGGTGCAGAACCGCGTTACCCAGATACCTTCCCTGTGACTGGAACCCTACACTTGCTTACAGCTACATGAAGACCTTGTGGTGGTCCTCGTTTCAAGGACAGCTCCTCGAGGGTGTCCCTTGGGTGCAGAAATCAGCTCACTGCTCCGCAGGGGAAGTTCTGGGCCACCCCAATCCGCCACCCCAAATGAGTGCGAGGCCAGCAAAGCAGCGGGCCTGCCCTCGCCACGCTCACCATAGCAATGGGACGGCCGAAGTCCAGCACCCAGTTCTGCAGCGTGAAGTAGAACCAGAGATCGAGGTGAAACTGGGAGCTCTTGAAGTTGTCCTCGCTCTTGACAGCTCCATGCCTGGAGGGGACAGAAGTCGCGGTGTCAGCCCAGCACCGCCGCTTTCTGGCTGGGAATCGCTCCAGTTTTGCACCACTAAGATTATTTCTCCCCCTCCTCAACATTTTTCTCGAGTTAAGTGTTCTGGGTGAGCTGTTCGGGTGGATCAGAGCCCTGCTGGCTCTGTGCAGCAGCAATGCCACCGCCTGCTGCGGACGTGCAGCAGATAAGGGACGGGGAAACAGCCCAAATACCTGGGGTCAGGCAACAGGTCCCTGAGGAGGCAGGGAGCAGGCTCCAGGTCTGTGTCCCCGCCCAAAACCTGTGCTGTCCTGGCAGATGTTTGGAGATCTGCGGCACATTTACAAAGTTGAGGCTCCAAAGAGAGGAGGAGACAAAGCATCATGAGTAAAAACTGGCCCATCCCTGTACGAAGGCTCTCCCCGGCTGAGAAGGGAGCATAAAGGCAGGATGAAAAGCTTAAGTGCTGAATTAAGTGCACCTATTTTTAACTTTTGCATGACAAAGCAACATTAAACTCCCAGGGCGCTTCTGCCGAACGCTAAAAAAGTATCCGCGCCCGGTGGTGCTCGAGCCCGGGGATGCTCTGGATGCGCTGTCACCTTCATCCTCCTCTCTGAAGATCGTTCTGTCCTCTACCTCTGCAGAGCAGGGCCCGGTCCACCCCAAATGAAGTCTTTCCATCGAGCAGCCCTCCAGCTCCCTGCAGGAAAGCAGCCGCTTCTCCTCGGCTCTTCCCTGGCGCTGAGACCGGCCCCGAGCTGAGCTATGGGAGCCCAGGGTCCTCACCAAGGGCTGGGCAGGGTGGTGGTGCCCCGCACAAGCCTGGGTGTCCTGGGAGAGCCAGGACAGCCCCTGAGAGCTGGGGTTCCTGGGGAGAAGCTGTCAAAGCCCTGAGAAGTCGGGGGTCCCTCGGCAAGCTGTGGCTGAGCCTGCACGAGGCTGGGGACCCCAAACACGTGGGGTACCCTGGACCGCTGCAGGACCCGGGACAAGAGCCCAGGGAGCACAGGGTGAGCTGGGACAGGGGGGGCTGGATGGGGCTGGGGTATCCGAGGGGGACCTATAATGATCCCAGGGGAGTCAGGACGGCCGGGTGCAGGGGGGGAGATGGGGTACCCTAACCCGGGTTGGGGTGCAGGGGGGAGGGTGCATGAAGCTGGGGTACCCTAACCCGGGTGTGGGGTCAGGGTGATGCGGGGGGGGGCTCAGTACGACAGCGGGGGGTCCTGGGGGGGGGTTCAGGCTAACCCAGAGGCAGCTGGATGGGGCTGGGGTACCCGAACGGAGCCAGGGCACGCTGCGGGGGGGAGGCTCCGGATGATGCTGGGGGGTCCCGGAGGGGCTGGGGCAGCCGGGACGGGGCTCTGGGGGGCGGCTGCTCCCTGGGCATTGCGGGGGGGGGAGGTCCCGCATCCCCACCCCCCCTTCCCCATCCCTAAAACCGTCCCGGTCCCGTCCCCGTCCCCGCCGCTCACCTGCCCGGGTAGAGCGGCCCTGGGGGCTGCGGGGAGCCCGGGGCCGCCGCCGGGAACGGCCTCCGCCGCGCCGAGCCCTGCATGAGCCCGGGGAGCCCGGCTCGGCCCGGCCCGGCCCGGCTCGGCCCGGCCCGGCCCGGCTCGGCCCGGCTCGGCTCGGCTCGGCCCGGCTCGGCTCGGCTCGGAGCGGCTCCGCCCGGGCCCCGCCTCGGCGCCGGGGGCGGGCGGCGGCTGCGCGGCCGGGGGGGGGGGGGGCGGCACCCGGCGGGGCCCTGCGAGGCCCTTAGGGGCTTCGTTACTGCTCCTGTAATTAATTTGGGGTCCTGCAATTAATTTGGGTGTGTGTGTGTGTGTGTAACGTTTTATTTTTTCATTACTTTGTTTTCGTTATTTTATTTCTCGTTATTTGTGTTTTTATTGCTTTTAGTTCCGTTCCTGTAGTTTTATTATTTTTAGTTCCGTTCCTGTAATTTTATTATTATTCTATTCCTGTATTTTTATTGTTTTTGTTATTGCTGTTACCGTAAGCACCAAGCAGGCGCAGTTGCACTTGTCCTGGGAAGCAGCCAGCCGCTGCGTCTGCACGCGGGGCTGCCCCAGAGGATCAGCGCCGGGGCCGAAATCCCGTGGTTCAGCCCCAAACCGGGGAGCAGCCTGGCTGGGGAGCGCTCTGTGGGCCCGGTGCCGCCCTGCTGCCTCCTCCTGCTGGGCAGCCTTGTGCTGGGGAAGGGCCGTGAGGAGGAAAAGCCCCAAGTGCTGTTATTTCCTGGAGCCGAGCACAAGAAGTCGCAGCATTTCCATGGCGTTTGCTCCGGCTTTCGCCTACACCCGGTGGACCGAAGAGACCCCCACCACCGGGAGCAGGATGGGCCCAGAAAGGAGCTGCAGCGGTGTCGAAGAGGAGCTGTGATCCCAGCTTACTGGAGGGGCAGTGCACGGGGAATCCGCCGTGCCCACGGCCTTCCCCTCGGCCTTCTGTCCCTGTATTCCATAGGGAAAATCCGGGCAGTTTACTTGCCTTCCCTGTCCAAAGCACACTCAGATAATCTTTGCTATTTTTAAAGTAGAGGAAGGGGAGAAGGACAACGTTTAACTCTTTAAGGGCTCCTCAGATAAAGAAACAAAACCCGCTGGCCCTGAAGTACCTCCACGTGCCTTGCTGCGAGTCCTCACCTGACCAAAAAAATTAGATTGGAAAGCGGGAAGAGGCTGACGGAGTGGAAAATGCAGACTGCCTCCTGCAATCGGTGTGTCATTGTGAGCGCGAGGTTTAATCGGAGGGTCAGGGAGCAGAGCGTGGCTCTGCCCCAGCTTTGGCCGACCGCCACGAGCGAATCCCTAGACGTGAGGTGAGCTGCCTGCCCGCACCACGGCCGTGAGGCAGACAGACAACAAACCCTGACGGGTTGGAGATGCTGGGGCTGTGCTCCCTGCTGTGTGCCTGGCCCGAATAAATGCGACCGGGTTGGGACGGCGGAGTGCTCGCTGTGCTGGCAGTCGGAGCAGGAGGCTGGGAGTATTTCAGTGACTGACATTTGAGGGCTAAGCACAGCCGAGGGCAGCGAGTTAGGCTCACGCACGCTCAGGATCAGCCCCTTGCTGGCTGCACTGCGGTAATTCCACTGAAACATTCACATTTTTGTTTCTTTGGCTGTCTAAGTCCACGTAGTTGAGAGGGTAACTGTGGAATAACAACTTGAAACCATGCCACGCTGACAAACTGTGGTCCTGACTGCAACGAGCTTGGAGCGAGGGCTTTCCTGCTGAAGTCGATGAGGCTGCAGAACACAGAGCCGGGCTCTCTGCTCAGGGACGCTGCCCACGAGGGACAGTGGCAGTGCTTCATCACAGGCACCTTCTTGTACGCCGGGGAAAACGAGCGGCGCTTGGGCAGCTGTGGCTTTTGTTGGTTAAAAAAGAAAAAAAAAAAAAGGCCTGCAAAGTGGAGATCATTGAGGTAATGGAGACAGGCTCCACTTACACTTAGCGTGAACCCTGCTCGTCGGGCTGTAGCTCGGGGGCGCGCGTGCCTGTCAGAAGCTGATCCCCGTTGACTGAACACCGCCGCGCTGACCGCCTGCAGCCCGGCATCGCCCTCGCCCCCTCGGCGCTCATTTTGGCGATTGCCCGCAGCGCGGCCCGGCCAGCGCTGCCATGCATAATGCAGGGGGCCCAGCTGCCACGAAACTTTCCACCAGGCTCTAGTTGCACGACTTTAAATTAACTATTAATACGGCCGACACCGTATCCCCTTCAGCACAATGGCAGGCGGCGGCGCAGGCTGGGGGTCGCCTATCGCTTTACTCGACGTGCCCTCAGCGGCACCTTGGGGTGCGGTCAGGGGCTGCCTGGGGGCCTGGTTCGGTGGCGGGGGCTGCCGGGGGTCCCAGTTTGGTGGCGGGGGCTGCCAGGGGTCCTGGTTTGGTGGCAGGGGCTGCCGGGGGTCCCAGTTTGGTGGCGGGGGCTGCCGGGGGTCCTGGTTTGGTGGCCACGATGTGCTGAGGGGAATGGCGGGGGCACGCCACCGATGGGCTGCACAGCAAGGACTTGGAACTGGGGGTGAGGCTCTGAGGCTGGGCACACGCAGCCCACAGGTGGGTGGATAAAAGCTGCTGGCCCCGTTCTGTGAAAATAAACACACACACAAAAAAAAAACAAATCCAGCCTGAACCCAACTGCAAACAAATCCAACCCAAACCCAATCTGAGGTACGGGGCCTAGGCCTGAGGCGGGCACGGGGAGCCCCGCAGCCCCCCGGGAGACCCCCGGGCGAGGCAGCCCCGGGGCTGGGGATGTGCCCGGGCCGGGCAGCACCGGGCTGGGGCGAGCCGGGGCTGGGGGGAGCACGGTCCCGGCCCCCCTAGGACCACGCGGCGCCTGGAACGCCCGTTCGCTGCCTCCCGTTGCCGGGAGGGACCACGAAGAACCCGTGCACGCCGCGGCCCTTCCGCTTTCGCTTCCGGAGTCGGCGGCGGGGGCGGAGCGGCCGCGGACGCCCCGTGCCCGCCGCGCTCCCCGCGGGGCCCTGCCGGCGACCCGTAGCGGTGCCCCCCCCCACCCAGCCCCGGCCCCCCTTCTCCCGGCGGCCGCGGCCCCGCTCTCGAGGCCCCGGCGGGCTCCGCTAGGGCGGGGGTCGCGGGTTCGAATCCCGCCCGGGGGCAGCAGCGGCGGCGGAGTCCGCGGGTTCGAATCCCCCCGGGGGGCAGCGGCCCTAGGGCGGGGGCCGCGGGTTCGAATCCCCCCCCCCCCCCCCTCGGGGGCAGCAGCGGCGGGGGCCGCGGGTTCGAATCCCGCCGTGGGCAGCGGCGGCCTGGGGATGGGCCGTGGGTGAGGCGGCGGGCACCGGGCACCGGGTCCGGTCCCCGCTTGGCTCCCAGCCCTCACCGTGGGGCTGGCCGGGCCCGGGGACGGGCCGCATGTTCCCCTCGGCAGCACGGAGCCGCAGCCCGAGCCAGGAGCCGGCCCGTCGGCAGCGGGCGGTGGGCCCGGGGTGGTGGTGGCGGAGGAGAAGGAGAAGGAGGAGAAGGAGGCGGCGATGGAGGGGCTGGCCGGGTACGTGTACAAAGCGGCGAGCGAGGGGCGAGTGCTGACCCTGGCCGCCCTGCTGCTGAACCGTTCCGAGAGCGACATCAAGTACCTGCTGGGCTACGTCAGCCAGCACGGCGGGCAGCGCTCCACGCCCCTCATCATCGCCGCCCGCAACGGCCACGCCAAGGTGGTGCGCCTGCTCCTCGAGCACTACCGCGTGCAGACGCAGCAGACCGGCACGGTGCGCTTCGACGGGTAGGTGGGGCGGCTTTGGGCGCGCCACGGCACGCGCAGCTCCTCGCCCCGTCGGTCGAGGCTGGGCGCCCGGATGGGTTTTGTTTTTGTTTTGTTTTGTTTTTTTCTGTGGTGTCACGCGCAGGTAGGGCGCGTGCGGTGCGGTGCTGAGCGCCTCTGCGCGCCCGAAGCGAGGGTTTGGCTGCATCCGGGTCAGGGAAGGGCACGAGCTGCACGAGGGGGGCGTCGATTCTTCACCGCCACCCATCACTGTGGGGATAGCCAGGAGGGGAAGGTGGCGACCAGGAGGGGAAGGTGGCGACCAGGAGGGGAAGGTGGCGACCAGGAGGGGAAGGTGGCGACCAGGAGGGGAAAGTGGCAGCCAGGAGGGAAAGGTGGTGACCAGGAGGGGAAGGTGGCAGCCAGGGGGGAAAGGTGGCGACCAGGAGGGGAAGGTGGCGACCAGGAGGGGAAAGTGGCAGCCAGGAGGGAAAGGTGGTGACCAGGAGAGAAAGGTGGTGAACAGGAAAGAAAGGTGGCAGCAAGGAGGGAAAGGTGGCGACCAGGAGGGGAAAGGTGGCGACCAGGAGGGGAAGGTGGCGACCAGGAGGGAAAGGTGGTGACCAGGAGAGAAAGGTGGCAGCAAGGAAGGAAAGGTGGTGACCAGGGGGGAAAGGTGGTGACCAGGAGGGAAAGGTGGTGACCAGGAGGGGAAAGTGATGACCAGGGGGGAAAGGTGGCGACCAGGAGGGGAAGGTGGTGACCAGGAGAGAAAGGTGGCAGCAAGGAAGGAAAGGTGGTGACCAGGAGGGGAAAGTGGCATCCAGGAGGGAAAGGTGGTGAGCAGGAGGGAAAGGTGTCCAGGAGGGGAAGGCGGCGACCAGGAAGGACATGTGGCATTTTAGGGCAGGAGCTGCGCAGGGAGCTGGGTACACTGACACAAACACCAAGCCCAGCTCTGGTGTGCAGTGGTGGTGAGAGGCAGGAGGAATGAGCACTGCTCTGCCACGGGCACTGCTGCTGAGCCTTCTGAATGGTTTGGTTTGGGGAGATGCGGCCAGGTCATACAGAAAGCCTGTTTCTAGACATTTCTTAGTCTCTTCACAGTCCTGCCGTGTACTTTTTGGCACATCACTGAGCAGCATTGTCACTGTTTTGTTGGATTTTTGGAGTGATGCTGCTCGTCCTCACGTTAAGTCTGCACGCTGTTGTACTTACACCTTCCCGAGCTGTGCTGTCATGACCTTCGTTACCTCTCTTGTTTTTAAAATCACCCACAACGCTCGTCAAGTACTTGCCCCTACGTCATTCTTAAAAATAAGGCTGACTCAGCCCGCAGGTACGTTGTTGGCCTTTTGAACAGCTTCAGGTTTTGCAGGTAGCTGACTGCGTGCGGAGCTCCCATCAGATACCGGGAGGGATCACACCGGGCCCCCCCTGGTATCTTTCATCTGGCTCCAGCTTTATGGGCCGTAGCTGTGTCTGCACAGCTCCACCTAACGCAGGGAAAGACCGATTTGGTTCTTGCTTGCTGAATGAGGGGGCAGGAACTGGCTCCCTTCTGTCTTTCTGTTCCCTCTTCCAGCCCTCTTTTCGCAAGCAAAAAGTGGTTGAGACTCCCTAGGGCTGTGTCTGCCCTGATGTCAGGTGAAGGAAGGGCCTGTGTTGGCAGAGCAGACAGGGAGAGCTGTTGCCCCCTCTGCCGCTGAATTTTCTCGCCTGCTGTGCATCGATGGGATGGCGATCTGCCTGCCGGAGCCTCTGCCTGACAGAGACACAGCTTAAAGGAGGTGTTGTTTGGGATACAATGGGCGCAGTGTGCCGTTACCTCTTCCCTGGCCTCAGTAGGAGTCACAGCCTGGTGAGAAGAAAGGCAGCACATGATCCCAGCTCATGCCTGGCATTATTTTCATTTTTGTGATAAGGTGGCACAGAAACCCCGCTTGGTTGGGCTCCGGGCTTTTGACTTGTAACTGGACCTGCAGCACACCAATAAATTACCTTGTGTTCGCTAGCGGGCCTTAGAGCCTGACTTACTACTGCTCTAATACAAAAGTACTTTAATGTGGTTATGTTTGTGCAAAATAAGGAACTTCTTACTGCGAACAAAGGTAGCCCCGTCTGTTACACAGCCATCTCTGCGTGCCAGAGCTCTTAAACAGCCTCTGAAGCGTTGTCCAGAGGTGCTGGGCTTACAGACGGCCAGGCAGCTGCCCCTGGGGAGCCACGCGAGGGCTTTGGAAAATGATACAAATTGCAGCTCAACTTAACGTTGAGTTGGTGTCTTGTGATATTTTAATTTTGGAAACTGTGACTCTCTGGACGTAAGGAAATGAGATATTTGTCCCTCCTCTGCGCTTTGGGATGTGCCTTGAATGTATATTAACTGCACCGCCTGCTTCTACGTTTAAGGGCTACTTCAAAGGGCTGGGGGAATGGAAAGGCCATCAGCCTTATCTGTGTAGTTACACAGCGCGGAGCTGCCTTTGGGGATGAAAACAGCTCAAGAAGCTGTGAGGTTTTGCTGAAGTTAACTGTCCCCACGTTCACGAGTGCCAGCAAGCTGTCCGCGAGGCCGTAATGTAAAACAGATCTCTGAAGCAGCCCGGCTTCGAATAGCTTCTGCTTTTGTGAATTTTACTTTATTCCTCGAGTTCTGCATTCTTAACCCGATCACCGGTCTGCTTCGCAGCGTGCTGCCTCAAACAGAAAGCGTCGGCACAGCGGAAGGGGTGGCAATTGTAGAGACCCAGAGAAGTGATTTGAAATCCTTAGGCCAGCCTTGCTGCCACAGCCGGCGTGTTGCCCAGCTGTGCTGTTACCCGTGCCCGAGTTGGGGGTCTCTTTGTCAGGAGGAGAATTTCAGCTTTATCTGTTCCTCTAACGTGCCAGCTTCTGGCACGGGGGATCAAAGGAGCGGTAATTTTCCCTAGGCTGGGGGCTGGAGCTCGCAGGTAGGATCTTCAAAGCAGCCCGGGGAGTACTAGTGCGAGATGTGGCTAAATCCCCGGGCTGCTTTGAAGTTTCAGCTTCCATCGCTTCTTCCTTGAGGAGGTCCCTGTGCTGGGTAAGGCTCTTGTTCTTTCACGTTGGCTAATCCGCCACGTCCCCTCGCTTTTAGATACAGGGTAGCTGTAAAATACCTCCCGGTGGCTGGGTGCGTGCCTGCGGCACGGCGCTCAGCTCTCTTTCAAAGACCCCTCGCTCTTTTTCGAAGAGCAGCCCTCTGACTGCTTGTTTCTGCCTTTCCCTCCTCAGCTTTGTCATTGATGGAGCGACAGCTCTCTGGTGCGCAGCGGGGGCCGGACACTTCGAGGTGGTCAAGCTGCTGGTGAGCCACGGCGCCAACGTGAACCACACCACGGTGACCAACTCGACTCCCCTGAGGGCCGCGTGTTTCGACGGCAGGCTGGACATCGTCAAGTACCTGGTGGAAAACAACGCCAACATCAGCATCGCCAACAAGTACGACAACACCTGCCTTATGATCGCGGCGTACAAAGGCCACACGGACGTGGTGAGGTACCTCCTCGAGCAGCACGCAGACCCCAACGCCAAAGCCCACTGCGGCGCCACGGCCTTGCACTTCGCGGCCGAGGCCGGCCACCTGGAGATCGTGAGGGAGCTGGTCAAGTGGAAGGCGGCGATGATGGTCAACGGGCACGGCATGACCCCGCTGAAAGTGGCCGCCGAGAGCTGCAAGGCAGACGTGGTGGAGCTGCTGCTGGCTCACGCCGACTGCGACCGGAGGAGCCGGATCGAGGCACTGGAGCTGCTGGGCGCCTCGTTCGCGAACGACAGGGAAAACTACGACATCATGAAGACGTACCACTACTTGTATTTGGCGATGCTGGAGAGGTACAGAGACAGCGAGAACATCATCGAGAAAGAAGTTCTTCCGCAAATCGAAGCCTATGGAAACAGGACTGAATGCAGAACTCCTCAGGAATTAGAGTCTATAAGGCAGGACAGAGATGCTCTTCACATGGAAGGCCTCATTGTGCGGGAGAGAATTCTGGGCTCGGACAACATCGATGTGTCTCACCCCATTATTTACCGGGGGGCTGTTTATGCAGACAACATGGAGTTTGAGCAGTGTATTAAGCTGTGGCTCCACGCCTTGCATCTGAGGCAAAAAGGCAACAGGAACACGCATAAGGACCTCCTGAGGTTTGCCCAGGTCTTTTCTCAGATGATACACTTAAACGAGCCCGTTAAAGCCAAGGACATCGAGAGCGTCCTGAGGTGCAGCGTCTTGGAAATAGAGCAGGGCATGTCCCGGATCAAAACCACCCAGGACGCCGACATCCACACAGCCATGGACAACTACGAATGCAATATTTTTACCTTCCTCTACTTAGTCTGCATCTCTACCAAGACCCAGTGCAGCGAGGAGGATCAGTCGCGGATCAACAAGCAGATTTATAACCTGATTCATCTCGATCCCAGGACGCGGGACGGCTCGAGCTTGCTGCATCACGCCGTCAATTCCAGCACGCCCGTGGACGACTTCCACACGAATGATGTCTGCAGCTTTCCGAACGCGCTCGTCACAAAACTCTTGCTGGATTGTGGTGCCGACGTGAACGCTGTGGACAACGAAGGAAACAGCCCGCTCCACATCATCGTCCAGTACCACAGGCCCATCAGCGACTTCTTGACATTGCATTCCATCATCATTAGCCTGGTGGAGGCTGGTGCTCACACAGACATGACGAATAAGCAGAAGAAAACTCCCCTTGATAAAAGTACAACGGGGGTGTCTGAAATACTCCTTAAAACTCAAATGAAGCTGAGTCTCAAGTGCCTGGCTGCCCGAGCAGTACGGATCTATAACATCAGCTACCAAAACCAGATCCCCAGAACTCTGGAAGAATTTGTCAAGTTTCACTAGGCTACATAAGATCTTTCATGGTGGTGCTATCCCATGACGACATCCACTGCAGACCACAGAATATATGTGTGTACATGGAGTTGTGTTTCTCTCTTCTGTCACTTTGGTTCCTTTGGATTCAGTCTGCAGCCTCAGTTCTCATGCAGATCTCGGGGAAAAAAAAAGCCACACAATTTTCCTGTAGTCAAATCTGGTGTTGGAGGTTTTGGTCATTTCTTTTAATTAAAAAAAAATAATAACTGTTTTGTTATCTCTTGTTTTTATAAACAAAAGGAAAAGATTCCCGATATAACTGGTGCAGAATGTTTTGTTTCAAACACACATCTCTGCTGAAGATTGCTTTAAGTAGTTATACGCAAAGGCACTTCTGAAGGCCCTTGTCACGCTGCTACTGAGGCAGTAGCTTTGCAAATTTTAAAACTTCTTGAAGTGAGGTAGGATAAAAAAAAAAAAGGAAATTACACGGTAGTTAAAAGTGAAGTCTCAACACACAGAGCAGTCCGTTGCTCTCATACCTCACCGTCTTTTTATGCCTTTCAGTTAATGCTGAAGATGTTGGTAACGTCTGATTTTTATTTTTATTTTTAAATTAAATTTTGAACAGCAGTTATCAGCAGCTACAGAAGTAAGGAATGCTCTGTTAGGAAATACAGGTTTAAATTCAGCTATGGTGTATTCATCCAATAAGAGTTGAAACGTCAAGCTCTTCGCTTACAATGCTACAGTAAATACTGAATAACTTTTGAAAAATGAACTTGCACATTGATCTGAACGAACCAGAACCATGGTTTCTTTTTACGTAGCTAAGTTCCTCATATATAAAGAACATGCATGGATACCTAGAAATTTTATAGGGTATTTGTGTTTGTGTGTGTCCCAACATTTCAAAATGCTTTTAACTTGTTTTTGTTGTTTCAATGATCAACACGCACCTTTTTTTGACTCAAAGTATGTAAAACTGCACTCTGGATTCCAAATGCTGTATCTTCCTAATGGAGTAGTCTGTCGCCAAAGAGAGTCTTCCTCTGGAGCGTGATACTGCTTGAAGCTGGTTTTTCCAACAAGCGTGGAGTCTGTGCCTCCCCAAATTGGACTGGAGAATTTTTCATGATTTTTACTCCTTTCATTATGAAAATCTCTATTAAAACTGATTTTTAAAAAATTGTCCTATCATAAGATCTTTTATGATAAGCAACTGATTGTATATTAAAACTGTTGCTTGAGAAAGTACTTCTCCTTGGTAGAAGTTGCAGATGCTCCAACAGTAAAATGTCACTTGTTTTGACAGGCTACTGAGAACTCTGTTTATTTTAAATGCAGCTTTTTAACTGTCAGAAGATGAAAGAATGTTCTGTAGGTTTTTTTTAAACTATCCGGGTAGAACTTCAAGGCAAGATTTGGGCACACGTTTCTATTTGTATTACAAATAAATAAACATTGAATGTGGAATTAGTTTGTAGCTCTAATTTTTGCCTAGTGCCAAGAAGAATAGTGTCGCTTAGATTATGCGATGCTGTCAGCCTTGGCTGTTGTGTCTCCTGAATGGGAAGTGCTTTAGAAATACACCGGCTTCCAAGCTGCAAACTTTATTCTGCTGGAAGCTGGCTCCTAAAGTGAAAATGTGTCTGTCACTTATATCTCAGGTAGGTTGGGAGTTTAAAAGACATGACGACTTGCAGCTGAAGGTCAGTCAAAATGGCAAAGCCACGCTCGGCCACCTGAGGCCTTATGGCATAAGCAGATGTTCCCGAACAGTTAGGAAGGGGTTCGTGTTCCTGCAAGGGGCTGCCCCAGATGTCTTCCCCATGCTGAAATGCATCAGGAAAGCTGCGGTTTTGTGTTTTGCCGAGGAGCTACCGCGGTGATTTTTAGCCTGACGGGTGGAAACGCAAAAAATACTTAACTCTCTGTGGCTCCTGGAGGCCCGGGGAGTGCTTTTATCTCCCTCTTGAGGACCATGTCTACTGTTGCTGAAGCTTTGACCCCGCACCTCAAGCACCTTGCGAGCAGGCACCAGCTGGTTCTTGGCAATGCTGCTGGTGGCTGGCTCGGTTAAAATGAACCAATACCTGAATCAACGTCTGTGTGCTGCACAAAAAGTCTTCTGTTAAACCGTGCCACGTGCTTGGAAGCCAACCTTGATGCCGTGCTCTGCCTTTCTACATTTGCACACGTATAATTGATAACGTGCATACAGCTAAAATGAGGGCCGGTAGTCCTTGAATGAATTTGACCTGGGAAAGGCGGTGGGAGGTGGGGAGAGGGCTGAAAGCTTTTAGGAACTGATGCTGCTCGCTGTGTAACAACGTTCTGGATTGCTCTACTGGAAATCATCACGAGTTGCTGTGCTGTTTATTAAGACAGTATTTCCTTGCACTGTTTTTCTCAGGACCTGTTTCTGACATGGAACAATCTCGGTGTTGTGTTCTTGTGAAATACCTGTGTAAAACCGTCCTTGGAACAAGCGTGCATGCTGAAATGTCTGTGGGTAACAATAAGGTAAAGGAAGCTGCTCCTCCCACAACTCTGCTTTTTAATAAGAAAAAAAAAAAAGTTACACCAAACAATCTTGTGGACAAGCTGCTTCTTCCTCCCCTCCTGTAGCTTTGGCCTGATCCTTTCCTGCTTGGGCTGCGTTGCAGGATATTTTCAGAGGTTCTGCTTTGTTCATGCCATTCCTGGGATGATTTCAGTATGTGAAGACCTGAAGAGAGAGTATGCCGTTACTAGGAGCAGCGATAAAACGTGTCAGGGGGTTGGAAAGCATGTTATGGAGAGGGGAAGAGCCTGAGTCCCTGTGCTAGGGCAGGAGTCTGCGTGGCGTTAAAGCTGTTCGTGCACGCCTGAGGGTGCGGCACAGCCCGGCCCGGCTCCCCCATCCTGGGACCTTCCTGCTCCTTAGTCTGGAAATCTCTCTTTTGAGCATTAAAAGCTGAAAAAGTGCCCTTGCTGTCTTTGTGGGAGTTATTTAAAGCTCTTTATAAAGCTCTGTGTGAGACGCACAGGAAGAAGGAGTCTTGTGCTGTCTCCTCCGGCAGCCATGACTGGGTGGGTGCCTCAATTTTTTTTATTTATTTTTTTTCCCAGGTTTTGGGGTTGGCAGGGTCTGTGCCTAAGCCCTGCTGCTGTGGGGACACTGTATGGGGCCAGGTCTTCCCCACAGCTGGCCCAGTTCTTGCTGGACGAGGGAGGTGCAGGATCAGGCCCCAGCCCCGCCATGGCCGCGGCTCCGGCTGTGCCAATTTGCAGAACTAAGGAGATTATTGAAGAGAAGGAGGCGGTGAATTTCTGTCCAACGGGGTTAGCAGGGCTCATTTTATTTTGTTATGCCTTCCCCAGGTGCCATGGGGTGGGGAAACAAATGGTGACCCAAAGTAACTGCATAGAGCAGCTTGTCTGCCATCCTGCGCTGCCGGAGGTGCAGTGACAGACCCCAGTGGTGTAAATGGGTGGGCACTGGCTTTAACCACAGCCCCCGATGGGGTAAATGGGTGGGCACTGGCTTTAACCAGGTTGCAGCTGGGGGGCTACAAATCCTCGCCTCATGTTAACACGGGCACCAAGGCTTTAAAGTGGCGCACTGGGTGCAGCCTCCCCGTGTGGAAATCTTGTGAGAGCCAAGCCAGAAATGTCTCTAAAGGGTACTGATGACTTCATAGCGCAAATTTTACCAAAATGCCCTGTTTTGGCCCTGCATGGGGACCTTGTTCTCGCCTCAGCCGGTGCCCAGCCCAGGCCCAGGGGGTCAGGCCTCTGCCTGCAGGCATCGGCTGCTGGGCGGGGGGGCGATGTGGGTGTAAACGTATAGATGTGTAAGGGAGTGTTTGTATGTATAAATATAGATACACAGGCACAGACATAAACAGCTCTGTGTATACACATGTAGATACACACATCATAGACATATTTTTACATACACACGCATACATACACATAAAAATATGTATATTTAGCTGCATATGCACACATATATGGAAATACACCCCCATATATCCCTGCATACACATGCACACATACCCATGTTCCTATTTACACATACATGTATGCACACACAAATACACATACAGGTATATATACATACACACAGGCACATATATATATATGCGCGCATATGTACAGCTATCCAAACACATACTATATATATGTATACACACAGACAAGTATATACATTATGTATGTACATATCTGTATACACACACATCTGTGTGTATGCATACATGTACACACGTTTTATTATATAATAGTACACGTATACATACACATATATACATGTATCTATATCTATCTATATGACTATCTATATCTGTATCTACTGCAGCTATAGCTATCTGTAGCTATATGTACAGCTATATCTAGATCTCTTTATTTTCCACAGCTTCCAGCTCTGGGAAGTCTTGTTCACGTGGGAGACTGTGTTCCATATTGAAGATGATGTGGGTGTGTATTTATGTGTGTGTATCCCACAGCTTTATTTATGTGTGTATATAAATATATATATATATATATAAAGTAAAATACACTCATATATATGTGTGTATATATATATATATATATAAAATACAGTCTTTCCTGTGATCACAGCTCCTCATGGCTGGAGGGGTGTCCGTGTATTTATGTACACGTGTGTGCCCCCCCAATGTGTACGTACACCCCTGCCCTCCCCAGAGCCCCCCCACACGCTCACCCTTGCTGCTGGGTGGCCGCGTGCGGGGCAGCAGGGCCGTGGGCAGGGCAAGGGCTGGGCCCTGCTTTTTGCAGCCCTGGGAGGAAATCCCTGCTGCTGCCACGCTGATTTTGTGGCATTGCAGAGCCACCCTGGTGTAAGACATCTTTAAAAACAATCCAGGAATAGCTACTCTGCGCTGAACATGCAGGCCATGTGGCTGAAGTTTAACATTATAGTTCAGTGTTGACAAGGTTAACGGAAATATCTGAGCGCATTTGCACGCTCTGTGCACAAACACACAGCTTGCACGTCAGCCGCATGCCCTGGAATAAAACCCCCCAACTCACCACCCGTCCCGTCACAGAGCACCCAGGGGTGCCATGAGCTTGGATTTCACCTCTCGTGGGAGCTTTCCTTGGCCATTGCCTGCTGAAAGATACGGCCCTGCCACTGCCGACCTTGAGCTATTTTTTTTTTTTTTACAACCTGCATTGCAATTAATGTGGCTGCTATTTTCATAGCATCAAGGCCTGGGATGCTTGGGCAAAGCCTTGAAAAGCAGTGAGACTGTTTCCCCAGGAATAAAGCTCTAGACTGATTTCAGTAGCCCCCATGTACCCAATGGATGGTGCTTTCTACAGCATTAAGGAAAATTGGATGATCCTAAGAAAGGAAAAAAAATTAAGCTGCAAAATTAAAGGACTTTGGTGAAGGCAGCTGGTGCCAGCACCGCACCAGATTTTGGCTCTCCGGGGCAGCCCTGCACCCCCGCCGGTCCCAGGGGCAGCCAGCAGCTGTGACATTTAGGATTTCCACCCCAGGTGACGATGCCAGCAATTAAAACCTTATCCCTCCCCGTTTTATACTGTCAGTGGGGCTGATTCTGCAACACGCTGGGCCCAGACCCGCAACCCCTGGCCGCTCGTCCCACCTGGCAGCGTCCCTTTAAAAGAAGGCTGCAAACCCCTGGCAGCCCATAATAAATCAGTGGCGAACCTCAGCCCCGTGGTCCTCATCCCAGGGGTAGGAGCAACACCCCGAGTGCGTTGGGGTAGCACAGAATGGGAGCAGAGGCTCTTTGTTTTGTTTTGTTTTTTTTTAAAATACCGTATTTTTAATCCTTAAAAAATACTAGGACAGTATTTAACAAACTTCATTACACATCAGGTGGACATATGCTTTCTTTTCCTTCATAAAATTAATATTAGCATAAATAATTCTGTTATGCAAAAAGAAAGATTTTTGTCAAACAGCACTGACCATCTGGCTTGGCGTGACACCAAATATATACAGTTATAGTACACGTGCGGACCCTTGCTGGACGCAAGCTCTTCGAAACTGCTCTCAGTTTGTAGAAAACACTTTGAACTGGTTTGTGATTGTTCTTTTTTTTCCTTTTTTTTTTTGATTTTTTTTAAAAAGATTTTTAAAAAGATTTCTTGATTTTTTTTCTCCTTTGCTTAAACAGGCAAATATTTCTAGAATAAGTATGTACAGCTGGACGCTGGAGATATGCATTAAGGTGCTTTAATTTGCTATTATTCGTATTCAGTGCATCAAGAAGGCAAATTAAAACCTCCAGCCGATCGCTCATTTAGCTGGTGCAGAGCAGTCTGAGAGCTGCAGCTTCGCTGCGCCCCGCGGGAGCCCCCCCAGACCCTGCAGCCCCTCGGGACGGTTTCAGTATTTCCATCCAAGTTTGCTCTTTTTCCCCCCAACCGAGAGATTCCCCTTCCTTGGGGCAGGTGAGCCCTGGGGTTTGATACAGTCCCACTATGGAAATTAAAAAAAAAAAAAAATCATTAAAAAATGGAAATTGCTAAAGATTGTTCCCCTCGGGATGCTGCACCTGGTTCACCCCAGGTTATGGGGTGCGCGCTTGCCCCGTCCCTTCTGCACCACTGCCGGCCCCGGTAGGGCAGGGCTGTCCTAAAAGCAGTTTGAACCCAAGGCATAGGGCCACCAAACAGGGGCTGGGTTTGTCTGCTGCTTTTTTTTTTTCTTTTTGGTGTTTTTTTTCGTGTCATTGGTTGTTATTTTTTTTGTTTTTTTTTTTTTGGTGTTTGTCTGTTTTGGACCTGTTTAGGCGATTTCACACAAAGGGGTGCGTTCTCGTCTCGATGCAGCCCGAGCTCAGCACCCAAGTCCCTCGGCATCGAGACGAGCATCTACCGGTGAGCAGCGAGCGCCGAGGAGGGCGGCGAGAGGGGGCCGAGCCCCCCGGCCCCGCCGGGAGCATCACTCCAGCACCTTGGCGCTCTGCTCCTCCTCCGCCTCTCTCCTGCGGCTGCCGCTTTTAAAAAATCCGAGCTGTAGGGATCAAAGAGAAGACAAGAGAAAACCCCGCCGTTACTTCAGCTGGCTGCGTGGAGGTGCCTTGCTTTTAAAGGGGTGTTGTCAGGCAGTTCAGGCCCTGGATATAAATACAGGGGAGGTGGAAAGAGGCTGGAGAAGCTTTTGCGATGCCCGATGGAGCATCCCCGGAGCTGGGACTGGAGGGTCCAAAGCTGCGTTTGCTTCCCAGGGCCCCGGTGAGAGGAGGACGAGGCGGTGCTGGGGGGCTGTGGGTATGGAGCTGGGGGCCAGGGGTCCTTCCAGTGTGGGACACCACAGCTGGGGTCTCCGCCGAGCCACAGCCACCCAAAACGCATGGCCCAAGGGGCTGCTCACCTTCCAGAGCGCGAGCACGAGCAGCGCCAGGAGCAGGAGCCCCCCTAACGTGCTCCCCAGGATGATCCAGATGGGGATCTGCGACTCCTCCGGCTTGGAGATTTCAAACGTTATCTGCGAAGAGCACAGAAACGTGATGGTGGGGATGCTGAGGGTGCCCTAAATTTTGGGGAGGACGCTGAAGGTGCTGGAGCTGCCGGTGCCCGGCTCCAGCCCTTCTGCCATCCACGGGGCTTTGCCCAGCGGGGTCAGGGCACGGTGCTGCAGCCTCCCCGGAGCTGCTGGGTCCGTGCGGCACCGTCCTGCCCCGTGGTTTTTGTGGGTTTCCCAGCCCGGGGGCTGGCCCTGGCTCACCTGGCGGCTGGGGTCCTCCTCGCGGAAGACGAAGGGGCTCCCGAAGCGTCGCTGGAGGGCGGCGTTCGTGGTGAGCTTCAGTGACTTGAACTTCAGCTGCACAAAGAGAGGCTGGAGCTGAGCACCAAGCGTGGCAGAGGGCCCAGCACCCCGGCTGGGTGCCCCCTGCTGCCCCCATGGCCTTGCCCCACAGTTCCCATGCCAGGGATGCTGCACGGCGGAAGGATCGTGCAGCTCGGTTAGTGAGGGTGGTTAATTGCAGCAAGAAGGATTGCTTGGGATTAAATTCCCTGTGATGAGGTGCTGTGCAGGATGCATGCACCGATGGAATAAATAAGATTTGAAAGCAGAAGTCACCCCACACATACCCAGACTTCCTGGGAGGGAGAGCAATAGCAGGAGAGGAAAAAAAAACACACAGTGAGGGCTCCTTTGGGGTATTTCTCAAAAGCCACGCGTCTGCTTTTGGAGGACTTACTGCTTTCAGTGACTTCATCCACAGATTGCCACGCAAGTGCAAGTTCATCTCCTCGTTGGGGGCTAATTTCACATTGCAGTCGATGGAAACGACGTCGGAGTTGCTGTGGTTCTGCAAGGGGGGAAGTTGGTGAGGTTGGAGCATCACCCCTGCGGGCTCCATGCTGTCCCCACGCCCCCACTGTGCCACCGAGAAGGGGACAACCCGTGGGGCACCCCTTCCATGGGGTTTCTCTCTGGTTTGGGGAGGCAGGGCTCAGCACGGGGCCAGGATCTGGCCCGTGAGGACACGTACCAGGAGCGGGGTGCGGGACAGGTCCTCCTCGGCGGGCGTGCTGCGGTAGTCGGTGGTGTTCCCCCAGACGTTGCAGGTCGCGTTCTCCTGCGGGAGGAGCAGGCGGGGATGGGGACGGGGACACCCTGGTGCCACCGCCCCATGTCCCGCACCCATCCCGGTGGGACCTCCCGGGGCTTTGCTGATGTTTGGGGATCTCATCACTGCACCACGGCCCCGCAGGGAGGACATGGGGGTGACCATGGTGTGGGGCACCACACGTGGCTCTCCCAGCTGCCCTGGTCAGGCTGCGGTGTTGCCGTCACCGGAGGAGGCATTGGCTGGGCTCCTGAGAGCCTCCTCCCAGCACCACAGGGCACAGACCACTCCTGCTTCTGCATTCACACTGCCTGCTGCAGGGTGCTCATGGGCTGGTTTTGCTTTTTCTCCGGAATACTGCCCCAAGGGTGCCGGCCAGCCTCCTGGTTGAATTAATTCCTGTGCTTTGTGCCTCTTCGCAGCACAACTGAGCCTGGCCGACAGCCCTGCCCTGCACCTTGGCCACGCGCTGGGGCATTACAGGTGGCACGGGGACTTCGCCAGGGCTGGGGGCACAAAACACCTCGATGGAGGCTGAGCTGCCCTCGATGCCCGTCCCTTGCACAGCTCTCCCCCTCAGGGTCTGCTCCGGGCTCTGTCGCGGCTTCTGCAGCCGCTCAAGCCTCCGGCGCGCCCCAGGCACAGGCGACTCCTTCAAGACCCTCAAGAATTCATTCCATACCGGAGGGAGGTCCAGCAGGGAGAGCTACTTGGACCAAACCCTTTGGCTGCTGCCATTTTCCACGTCTCCAGCCAAGTGAACGCAGAGTGGAGAAGCGCAGGGCATGAGCCAAGATTTTAATACAGGCGTCCACACCGGTGTGAGCACGGGAGGGGAGCTTGCAGAGAATGGGACATCTCCATCCCCACCTCCACGCCCACTGCCGAGGGACCCACCTGGATTTTTGGGGACCAAACCCCCCCTTTCCTACCTGGTCCACCATGAACTGGGTCAGGAGCAGGAGGCGGTTGCCCGCCCTGGTGGCCACGGGGACGGTGAGCTTGACGGTCACCCCCTCCACGGGGAAGAAGCCCAGGTTCTGCAGCTGCGAGGACAAAGGACGGGGATGGGGGACAGGGGACGGGCAGGGTGACCACGTCCCAGCCCGGGACATCGCCCTGCTTTACCTTGAAGGAGCAGTGGAAGGGAGGGCCGATGCTGTCGTATCTCTCCAGGGAGCTGTTGGACTTGATTTCGTAGTAGTCCAGGCTGGACGCCCTGTCGTGACCGAGGAGGACAAGTCGTGATGGGGGCTCGGAGCAAGCAGAGAACAAGGCAGCCCCTCTGCACCACCCCGCAGCTCCAGCACCTTGATAAGAGCACCAAAACCACCCGGAGCAGGGCCACCCCAGGCCAATGTCCCAAGGAGAGGACCGTGGGTCCGTCTGGCTGCTTCTGGGATGGAAACCATTGCTTGCCTCTGCCTCACGTAAAGAAGACGGAGGATTTTCACGCTCTTCTGCTTCTGCAGTATTTTCCCCTTCTTTGTAGATTTTTTTTTTTTTTTTTTATTATAACAGAGACATCCAAGGCCCTGCTCGGTGCTTTGAATCTCACATAAATCTGAGGAGGCAAATCGCATTTATATCTGGAGGCTGGAGAGCTGGGAGAGGAGCCAGGAGCACCCGATGGGCGAGCTGCCCCGGCACAGGGCCCCAAACCTGCTTGAAACAATTCCCCCTTTTCCTCCCCAGGATGCCCAAACTTGAGGCTTTTGTGCCGTTACCCTTCCTCCAAGTTCTCCCTTCTCCCATAAAGGTGATTTTTGGCATTTGTTAAATTGAGAATCCCTCCCCCCCTGGAAAATTTATGTAGTGAAGTGGCTTTATTTTCTGTGCCCCGCTGCCTCTCGCATTAAAAAAAAGAGTGGCTGAAGGTCTCCAAAACCTGCTAAGAATTACAGCGAGCAGTGCCAGGGAATGTGCTGCTTGGGCCCGTATTTCTTCTTGTAATCGGGTTAATAAATCATCATCTGTGCCTGAGCTCCCTTCTTGCTTTGGACAGCGGACAGACACTGCTCTAGTTGGTGCCGATGCCCAAACCCCCTCCATGCACACCCTTTCTGCGTCCTTTTGGAGAGATGATTTTAAGTGGCGTGGCTACCGGCCCAGACGCAGCTTTACAGCCACGGCACGGGCTGCTAACACATGTTATGAACATTATTACCTACAAAAAGTAGATTTTCCCCCTTAAAAAAAATTGCACTCGCACCTTATTTAATAACACCCCCGCATTTAAGTGTCGTGAAACGCGCAGCACCTCCCTGCTTCTGGCTGTCGGTTTTTTCTTCTTTTTTCCCCCAATTTTCTGCTTCCTTTGCCCCCCCCCCCGAGCCCTGTCCCCCCACACACCTGGTGAAGAGCAGGTCGGCTTCGTACTTGAGGTGGAAATTGAGGTGGGCGACGTTGTCCTCCTTGGTGCTCTCCTTCTCCTCGCTGTCGCTGAAACACCAGCAGGGCACGGGGTGAGCACCTCCTGGAGGTTTATTTTTTTTGGGGGGGGGTGTGGGAAGCACATGGGGAAGGGCTCAACTTCTGCTTTATGGCCAAGGCTCAAAGAGAAGCAATTTTACTCCCTAACTTTTATTAGCCCAAGGCCATAAAAGCAAAGCATTTGGTGGAAGGTTTCACACGCAGCAGCAGCAGCAAAGCGCTCCCGCGCGCACCGGCCCCGGCAGAGAAAACCCTTGGCTGCTCTCTGCCACGGTGATTGATGGAAACGAAAAACAAACCCTAACGAGGTTTCACTTGGCTGTCAGAAAAATTTACCTGTGCAGGGCAAGTGAGCGAGGAGGGTTTGGCAGGAGTGCTAGGAGAGGTTTTTTTTCCTGGGAATATTTGCAGCTGAGCAAGCGGCTGCAGGGAGCAGCGGTGGCCAGAGACCCCTTCTGCTCAGCACAGGACCCGGCAGCGACTGCCTGGCCCTCCCATAGAGGGGAAAATGACGGTTATAATATATCGGTAAATAAAAATAAAAATAAATAAATAAAATAAAAATGCAGGGCTCTGCAATAACCTATAGAAATTGGGTTTCCATGTGGTTACTCCCTGAGGACGGTTTCTGGGTGCCTCCAGCACCACCTACAGCTATGGAAGCAGCAAGCTCAGCACCAAGCAAAGCACCGTAGGGTCTGCCCCCCCCCAGCAAAACAGCTCCGGCTGCAAATGGAGAGGGGGGGGAAGGCAGCAGCGGCTCGGCTGCAGTGGGAAAGGTGGCAGGATCAGGGCAGGCGACGTCCCGCCAGCATTGCAGACCCGTGCGAAGGCGGCAGAGGGAAGAAGAAGCATGAACCTGTTGGCGATCAGGTAGATCTCCATGCTCTGCAGGAAAATCGACTTGCTGAATTCAAAATCCAGGCGAAAAGCTACCTGCGGGGGTTGGAAACAGATGGGAGAAAATATTAAGGGGGAAAAACCCCCCAGCGCCAGCCGGGGGATGCTGCTGGGCTTTGGGCAGCCTTGCCTCCCCCACGGGAAGTGAGGCCGAGCCGGGGATTTGCAGGATTTGCTCTCTGCCTACGACGACGTGCTGCATTTTTTGCTCTGAGGCTGGAGAACAAAAAAAGCATCCCCTTAAAAGAGGAAAATCTCCGGGGAAGCGGCAGCGAGGGGCCGGCACCGCACATCTGCAGCACGGGGTCCGCTGGCGGGGGACGGAGGCCAACAACAATAAAATGTGATAAATGTCACATCTGCGCGAGCCGTGGCAATGACCTCAAACTGTCTGGGACGGCACAGCTGATTATAATATTAACGCTCCTGCTGCTCGCCGGCCAAATTTCCATTTCCAGCTTGTCTTTGTCTTGGCAGGACCTGGCCTACCTGATGCCACGCAGATGCATTCCCAGCCCCCGTAGGTCATGGGGAGCCGGGCTGCTCCCTCCTCGCTTACGGCCACAGGCATCCAAGAGGGCTTTTTTTTTTTTGGGGGGGGAGCTTTAAAGCCCAGAGAGGTGCCTGGAGCTCGTCTGTCATTTCTGAGCTCCTGACGGGCGAAGGCTCCGGCCGGACACGGTGGTTGGAAAGATTTCATCACGAGCGGCTTCGTCTGATGCCTGCAGGCACGTGGGGCGGGCAGGTGGCGTTTCACGGGGGGGGAGTGGTGGCCTTGTGTTTGTTAATTCAGGAAAAGTCAGGAAAAGGTGCAGTGGAAAGGCAGAGCGGAAAACGTGGATCCCGCTCTCGAAAATGAAGTGGTTCCCCCCCCCTCACCCTGCACACCTGGGGCTCCCAAAAGCAAGCTGGTTTTGGGGGGAGCTGCCTTACCTTGGCTTTAGCTCGGAAGAAGGGGTAGCTCACGTTGCAGACTCTCCTGTTGGGGTGCTTCTCGTCGCTCATGCAGTCGATGTTGATGTCGGTGTCGTCCTAAAACGGGATGCGGAGTGTTCGAGACACGGGGCTTGGCCACGGGCACCAGCCCCACGGCCGCGACTCCGTGAAGCCAGCAAACGTGCCTCGGGAGAGGGGCAGTAGCTTTCGGGGAACACAAACAAGCAAGCAAAAGCCTCCCCGTGCTTGTTGCAGGCTGGCAGGGCCATCCCTGGAGAGCAGCACCTCTAAGCTGCACCTTCCAGCTTCCCCACTTAAATCCTCCGTCAAAATTCAGCTACGGAGATGAATGAATAACACCGATTATTCTTGGCACTGTGGTCAGGAAGACGATTTTTCTGTGATCTCGGGTCACAGGGAAGCATGAGATAACTACAGATATTATTCTGCAGGGCCACCGGCTAGGGAGTAAAAATTAATTAGCTCGTCTCAATAATTGGGTGCCTGCTGCTGGAACGCCCTCCAGCTCGCCGGCGGGGCTGGGAAGCTTTCGCCCATTGCTCCCGACCGTCTCCCTCTGCTCGGCGAGCTGCTTGTTTGGCAGCACAAGGCTTCTGTAACCAGATGAAAATGTTTTCTGTGACCGCTGCTGCGTTGCGCTCTCCGTTACCTAGCACCGTAGGTTTTTCTTCCTCTGTTAATTTGGAGGAACCTATCACAAAACGCACTTCTCTTAGTTTGCGGGCGGCGTGCCCCACAATTTTCTGTTGGCACAGGGCTTAAGAAAACAAAACGAGGGCCACGCCATCCGCCGGTGGGTATGAAGTCACTGGGGGGACGAGCCGGGGCTCAGCACCATCAGCAGCTTTCCCAGACCTCAATGGGAGAGGCGAGGGTTTGCATAGGGCTGGGTGGACAAGGGGCAGGAGCGGTGCCTGGGCAGGGTGCCTATGGCACGGAGCAGCGCTGGCCATGTGGCTACTGGCCCCTGTATGCAGGAGGTGGACCTCAGCTGCAGCAATGCATCCCTGACGGGAACTTGGCCACGTGCAGCAAGTATTTCTAAACCTTTAGAGTAGGAAAATAAAGGGGAAAATTGGTTCGTCTGCATCTGACCTTATTTCAGGCTCGGGAGACGAAAACGTTTCTGTGTTTCCAAAATAAAGAGGCCGCGGATGCTTAGGAGCCAAGCCCGTAGGCATGCCAAATTTACGAGGGGCAGAGAGGTTTGGGGCTCTGGTTTTGGGCTCCCCGCACAGCCCCGGCGCCGCACCTTGGGGATCAGGCTGGCGAACTGGAGGTTCCTGGAGAAGGAGATGTTGAGCACGGTGCTGTAGGCGTTCTCACCGCGGTTCTCCAGCGTCGCCTCCACGGCCACCCTCCTCCTGGTGCTCTCGATGACGAAGACGGAGGCGTCGAAGGAGAGGCTGAAGGTGGAGCAGGCAGGGGCAGCCCGGCGCAGAGCCTTCCTGCAGTACTCCCTGCGGGACGAGGGCGGCCGTGAATCCCACGGGACTCGGGCACCGACCCTGCCCCTGCCCTGGGGGGCTTTAGGAATCACAGCTTCCTCGTGTAGACCAGAGAGGAACGCTGTTTTCCTTCCGATTTTTCGAATAATGGTGTCTAGCTGTCTGGGACCCAGTCACCCACCCTTAACACAGCTGAGGTGTAAAAATAAAATAGATCTGATGGCACTGACAAAGGGTAAGGAGGGCGTTTAGCTCCAGCCAGGCTGAGATCGCCGTCCAGGGAAGTTCGCCAACAGACTGCAGAGGCAGCACGCTGCGTGGTTTTGCAGACTTGATGGGTGTTTGGGCCTTAATTTTCTTTATAAAAAACACGGGGAAAGGAAATTATAAAAGGTTTCACATCAGGGCCGCCTGCTCCCTTTAACAGCAGAGCAGCCAGGGCGCCGCTTTGAGGGAACATGTCTATTCCAACGAGTAACCCCAAAAGTGATTTTCTCAGCAGAAATCACCCTTGTATCAGCTCTGAGTTTGGTCCAGAGCCCGCTGCCATCAGCGTGAGCAGAGATTTGGGCTCCTGCGCTCCTCAGGGACAACCTTTAAAAGCTCTTTAAGGGATCAGACACAGCGTGTAATTATTTCTGCTGGGTGAGTCAAGCCTGCGACCGCCAGGCGGGTAACGCCAGCCTCGCATTTAGTCCCCTGTTATTTCCTGATTTGTCTTTGGGGCCCATCACCATGGCACCAGATATCAGTAGTTTTGCGGGCTCCCTGAACAAACACCAGTTTGTTCCACGTAGGGAGCAGACGAACCCCGAGAGCACAGCGGGACGACTCTGCTCACCGCCAGCCCGCTGCCACCAGCAGCAGGAGCAGAATTGTCCCCGGGGACCGGGTCCCAGCTGCTGGTGCTCACTGGGGCTGTGGGACGAGGGACCCCGAGCAATGCTGGAGCACAGCCCCGGGGTTTGTGAGCCCAAGGGGAGGATGCTCGGTGTGACCCACTCACATGGCGCTGGGCACGTCGCTTCGAGCGTCGAGGACCAGGTCAGGGACGCAGTGCTCATCCTCGTTGCACCCGTTCCAGAACGGGACCTGGTGGGGACAATGAGACAGCTGGGTGATGCTCTGTGTCCCTGGCCGTGAGCTGCAGGCTGCAGCGGGTCCCGAACATCTTGTGATCGCAGGAGGGACGGGGGGGTCGCAGCCCCAAGACAAAGCAGCAGATGGCTCCTCCAGAGATAAGCCCAATGGCCAAGCTTAGCACCAAATTGGCTTTTCAGTTCCAGCTACAGGCACCGGTGTCCTCTACAGTCCCTGAGCCCCTCCAGCGCCCCTGTGGGACGCTAATCATTCCTGATATGCACCCAGCCTTCAGCAGCTAAGCTCCCCTTTTCTCCCTCCATTTAAAGCCGCACAAACTGGGCAGGCTCAGACCCTGCTTGCTGCAGCCCCCACATTTCAGCACCCCCACCTGCTGGGCAGCCAGAGCCCTGAAATCCCACAGCAAAACCACCCAGCAGGGAAACAAGAAACGGAGATGCTCAGCCTCTGGAAGAGCTTTGCAGGATTGCCCTTGCTGGGTGGATTTTGCTCAGCTCCGGCTGACAGCAAGGGTTCCTCGCCTGCTGCCTTGCAGGCACCTGGCAAGACCCCCAGGGGAGGGAGCTGCACGTACCGAGACCTTGAGCGAGGTGGGCCAGCCGTCGTCCAGCATGGGGCCGCTCTCGGGGTGCTCCAGCTCGTAGTCGACCGAGAACGTCACCGGCTTCACGTAGTCAGCCGTGTCCTGGGACAGGCAGAGAGCACGGTTGAAGAGGGCAGGACTCCTACAAAGTCAGGTAGCACTGGGGCCACGTGTGGTTATTTCACGAAATAATAATGTGTCCGGCCGGTGACCGAGCTGCGCCTTCCCTGTACCTCTCCCTGAGCCTCTCCCGGCTCTCCCCATGCCTTGCCCCTAACACACGAGGTGCACTGGGCTGCTCTGCACCGAGCTCCTTCTGGAGCTCAACCCCCGGCTCCGTCTCTAGAACCGAGTTTCCCAGAAGTTCATGGCAGTTCAGGCTGGGGCTTGGGGCCGGGCCAGTCTGGCAGCTCGGCCCTCGCTGGCTTCCGAAGAATTCTCATCATTCTCTGGGAATGTTTGATTTTGGCCAGGTTTGTGCATCAGCTGTTCCCCACGAGCCATGCCGAGGGTTTTGCTGGCTTCTGCGCCTAGGGAGATGAACCTGATGGTCTGGGCTGCAGAGGATGAGAGCAGCGGGGGCTGGCATGGAGATGCAATGGCTCCCGACGGAAAATAAAAAGAGAATTTTCATTGATTTTGGAGCAGGAGGACCAGTCTGGTCCAGGCACTGAGTGCGTGCTGTCCCTGGTGGCACGGTTAGTGGCTTGCAGAGGAGCGCACGGAGGAAGCTGGGGTGTGATGCAGCCAGTGCTGCAGCGTGCTGGCGGCTCCGTGGCCCCGGTCCACCCCTGACCACATCAAACCCGGTGTGAATAAATCCAGGCTCGTGGCCCAGGCTTGTTTCCAGCCACGTGAGGCCATCGACACCCCTGCCGTCGCCCTGTTGATGCCTCCCACTGCTTTGTGCAAGCAGAACGGCTTCGCTCGGGCGGCTGCAGCCCCGCAGCAGAGGCTCCCGTCCCGTCCTGTCCTGTCCCCACTTACCAGCACGTGGAAGTGGAGCCTGTCGCAGTGCTCCTGCCCCGCCGGCAGCACCAGCGCCTGGTGAGCGTGCCGCTCCCCGCTCTCGTCCAGGAGAGCCCGCGGCGTGTACCGCCGCTCGTCGATGGTGGCATTGTAGTGCAGCGCTGCAACGAGAGCAGGGCGGCTCAGCGCTCTCCCCGTCCTTACAGCTCCTGTACACCGACACCGGGCCAAAAATTGGGCTCTCGTGCACTCCACGTCCTGCCGCCCCGCTGGCAAGGGGGGCTGCGCTGAGATGCCTCTGGGGGTGGACGGCATGGGCACACCATGGGGAAATGGGGCTGGGCTGCTGTTGCCTTTAACCCGAATTTCTTTGGAATAAGCATCCGCTTTCCAGGTCAAACCAGGAACTTCAGCACTGAGTAAAATTAGTGCAGGATATATAAATATTTGGCTCATATATCCACGTGCTGGCCTGTAACCCTTCTGGAGGTACTGCTGTGCTCTCCCCGCGGCTTTGCCGCAGACGTTTGCATCCTGCAGCGCAGGGGCAGCAGCCGAGGGTCCCCAGCCGGTGCTGAGCAGGAGGAAGCTGCACCCACCACAGCGCCATGACGCAAAACATGCAGGGAAGCAAAGAGCTGGCAGCAGCACTGCCCACAGGGAGGCTTTTCTGGGTAGAAATCATGTGAAAAATGAATAAATTTGGCTCTGCTCGTGACCTGCTTTTTCCCGTGCCGGAACGCCCTTCAAGAGCGATTGCTGCCGGGTCCCGGGGGCTGAGCCGCCCTCGTCTCCTCCCGCAGAGCCACGGGCACCCGCCGGGTCACGGCAACACGCGGGGCTTTCAAAGCAGAGCTGGCCAACCCGGCCGTAAAGATCCCCCGAGCCTTTCGGCAGGGCGCACATCTGGTCCGCAGATGTGTCCTGCGGCAGGGGGAGGACGGAGGAGCTCTGCGGGATGGCCACGTCCCCTCCTGCCCTGCCCCGGGGGCTGCGAGGTGCTGGGGACAGCGCTGTCACACGCACCGTGGCCAGGCAAGCCTGGGACAGAGGGGGGAGATGAGGCCGAGCCCCGCCAAGCGTTTGTCCTTGGGGAGCTCCTCGGCACAGCGCGGCGGCGGAGCGGGGTCCCTGCTATGCTAGCCGGGGGCAAAAAGGGTTTGAGGCCGCTCGCGGTGTGCACACCCCAAACACACCGAGCTCCTGGCTGGTTCCCCGAGCTGGGATCTCCCTCGGGGCTGGAGAGCCCTTGTAACGAGCAAACCGAGGGTTTGCAGCGCCAGCAGCCCCGCTGCTTACCCACGCTGGCCGTCTGGAAGTGGGCCGAGAGGAAGACGGCGGTGAAGCAGATGAAGGCCGACATGCAGGTGGCATCCTTCCCGTTCCGCTTGCAGTCCTTGGTGAAGATGTTGATTTTGGAGGGCTCGAAGCGGATGCTGGCGTTGATCTGGACGACGCTGCGGGACCTGCGGGGCGAACGAGGGCCAGGAGGTCGCTGCAGCACGGGGCACCCACGCACGGCTCAGCAGCCCCCAGGGGGCTCCCACGTCTCCAGGGGAGCCCTTTTCACACGTTTCCCAAAGGCCACCACAAGGTGCTGACCTGCCCTCAGCTCGGCTGTGTAGCGTTGGAGGAATAAGATCTCCAGCATGCACTGGCCTCCTGCTTATGGCAGTGAAGGGGCTCAGCGCTGAGGGCAGGATTTGGCCCCTTGCACGCACATCAGTGTGTTTGAAGCAGCCCCAGGGTGGGTGCAGGTGGCACATCTCTGCTGGGGCTGCTACCTCCGTCCTAACAGCCTCAAGGGACCATGCAAGTATTAATCAGTGTTCGAAAATATCGAGTTGCTTTGTTAAATAAGGACAGAGGGAATCTGAGCGAATCATCGGATGAAATCACTGCTTTGAAGCTCTTGGGGAACTAACAAGGAAATTCCACGCAAAACAACCCTGATGTCTTTCTAGGGCTCTGCTACATCTTAAATCCCCTGGCCCTGCTGGAGAGGGGTTGTAATTCTGGAAAGACGGGTCGGATTTTTGGGAGGTTACTACTCCCCTGGAAACGTGAGCGCATCGCAGCGGACTTGGGGCAGGGGCAGTGCCAAAAGAGACGCAGCTAACCAGAGCAGCACGGCGTTCCCAAGAGAGCCGATGGCTAAGTCCACGAGCCCGTCTTCGTTCATGTCCAGCTGTCCGTGGATGCTGCATCCAAAATACATCAGGCCTGGTCCGAGGTCTGCAGCTGCTATCCGCTGAAAAAGCAAAAAAAGAGGAAAAAAAAAAAAAAATCCAGCCTGGTTTCCGTCAGGAGCACCTCTGCCTGCGGAGCTGGCGCCCAGCCGCAGCCGCACGGAGGAGGCTTCGCACGTGAGCAGGGGCGCGCTGAGGTTTGCTGTGCCAGTCCCCGCCACGTTACTGGGTTCTTAATTTAAAAAACTTAATTTGCCAGGGAGTGAGAGCAGTTTCCCCTCGGAGACACCGTCCAAAGATTTCTGCTGACATTTACTGTTTCTCACAAGTGTTTCTAATATTTTACCCAAGGCAAGTCACTGCACTGAGCGCTAAGCATCCCCCCTAATTTCAAGCGTGTTTTCCATACCATACGCTTGTTTTGTCTCGGGCCCACCAAAACAGAAGCTATCTAGTGACTGTGCGAGGAGGAAATGCTGAGCACGAATTCCTGACCCTCTGACTGCGCTGGTGCCCAGGGACGTCGCTGGACGTCGACTTCACGCTGGGTTTGGTTAATGCAGGATGGGGCCGACCAAAGCCCCGGGAGCTGTACCTGCTTGTACTTCTTCAGGACGGTCTCCTCGAAGCCGAGGAAGATGTATATCGCTCCTTGGTGGTCGTCCTCCAAAGGCGCCCCGACCACGACGTCGTTGTAGGAGTCCTGGTTGAGGTCGGGCACGGCGGCGATGCAGGAGCCGAAGCGGGAGTTCTGGTAGCTCTGCAGGTCCCCCAGGGCCCCGCTGGAAACAAAGCGGTTCTGTGGGGATAAAAGGGAAAAAAACAACCTCAGCAGCAAGCCTGGAGAGCCAGGAAAACCCCCAAAGGCAAACAGACAAGAAGCAACCCCTTGGAGTCCTGTAAAACAAAGAGCCCGACACCTATCCACGGAGCCTTTCACCCGCTGGGTTTCTGGCGCGTGGGTGCCGGGATGGACGGAGGTGCCGCGGGGTGGAAACGTGCCCCTGGCAGCGGGGGCAGCTCGGGGGCTGCTCTGCTGCTCCTCTGCAAAGCCCGGCTCATGCACAAGCTTGGGGAGAGCCAGGAGCCCGCAAAGAGGAGCCCGGGAAGGGGGTTGCTGAGTCGGCACGAGGAGGAAACGGGGTGAGCCTTCAGCTGTGGTGTGGGTGAGTCCCATGCTGATGGCTGCTTTGCCTTCCTTTTAGAGCAACATAAAGAATTGCATGAAAATTTTGCTTTAGATATGGGGATCCCTGCTGTGCTGGGCAGCACGCGCAGCCCTGGATTTTGAGCACGATCTTCTTGCTGCTCCTGAATCCCCAGGGCCCGTCAGAATTGGGTCAGAAACTACATTTTTTTTTTACCAGGATTTGAGGGTGGCAGGGCAGCAGGCAGGAAAACCAGTATGATACGTCCTACCTGTGCCCCAAAGTGCTGGTGGAGGGGACAACATCTCCCTGTGCATCCCATCCCGGGGGCTGTGGGCGAGGGGACCCCGGGGACCCAGACCCGTGGTGGCGGCCGGTTGTGCCCGTACCTCTCGCAGGGCGTAGACGTAGACCTTGCCCCTCTCCCTGCCCTCGCTGAAGTACATGGGGGCTCCCACCAGCAGCACGTCCGTGACACCGTCGCCGTTCACGTCCAGGGAGTTGATCTCGCTTCCGTAGTAGGAGCCGATCTGGGGGAGACAGGAGGGGATGGGAGCAGCGCCGCCAGCACGCAGGGACCGCGACCCTCGCTGGCAAGGACGGCTCAAGCCCCCTCTTATCCCATGCTTTGGAGCCTTGGGTGCAGGAGGTCCCTGACCACGGGCACGTTGCGCTGCTGAGCCTCTTAAGCACCCTTAACACCGTGCCCCGGCGTTACCTGCTCTCCCTTCAGCGCCTGGTGGATGGTGAGGTTGCGGTTGTTGTGCATGGTGAAGATGATCACCTTCCCCGTGTGGTTGAACCGCGGCGCTCCCGCGACGTAGAGCCGCTCGCGTGCGGTGGACACGACGGAGGAGACGGTGTAACCTGCGTTTTGGGAGGGGGGGGGTGAGCAGGATCCAGCCCCTTGCTCGCCCCCCCATCCCACAGCCTGCCTGGGGTCACCTCTGTGCTGCCGGCACAGCCCTGGCCAGCTCTGAACCAAGGCTTTGCCGGCGATGCAGTCACGCAGGTAAACCCCTGTCATCATGCACGGAAGGTTTTGCTGATGCTGGACGTGAAAATTCAGGGCGCAATAAAAGCTGTGCACCCACCCCGACCATTGCTCACAAATATTTATGCCAAGCTAACGACCCCCAGCGATCCCAATTTCTGACCCCGCAGGATTATTTTCTGTGCTGGCATCAGCAGCGCTGCATGTCACACGCTGCGCTGTTCCACTTGCTCACGGATGCAGGTGGGCTTACACGGGAATATAATGCTGGGGTTGCAAAATCCCCTCTTTCAGACTTGCAGGCAGCTCCAGGCTTCTGCACATTCACAGTCGGTTTTAAATGCTAATTAAATTTTTAGACACTCAAAGCACAGCCAACTGTAAAGCTGGATCAGATCCCTCAGGGTCACAGCAAGCTGAGTTTTGAGTAAGAGAGGGGCTGGTGGGGCTTACAGAGCCCTTTCCCTGGGCACTGACCGTACCTTAGTCTCTGCCTTCCCATATATTCCTCTCCTGGGACAATATTTCTAAGCAGAACATCAGCCCTGAAGCACCCAGGTCCCGGAGCTGGGCTGCCGTGCCGCAGGATGCACCAGGGCTTTCTTAATATTCCTGTCTTTACCATTGCTTCCAGTAAGAAAAACAGCACCCGGGGCAGTTCGTGTCCCCATCCACAGAGGGAAGAGCCTCCACGTGCCGGGGGGTGACCCCGCAGCCCCCAGACCCCGCTCTGTGCCCAGGCGGACACGCACAGCCCGGGCAGAGGCTTCGTTTTGCAACCAGCCTGGGATCCTCACTGCGGGGCTCCCACACATGGAACGGATTAGCACAGCAGGTATTTCCTCCCCGGGCATGAAATTTCATCAGTGTTTCTTAAACTGTTCCAGTAAGCACTGCGAATGACCCGGGCTGGATGGGGTCTGAGCCGCTTCTGCACTCGAGTCGTGTTTGTGCGGCACGAAGCAGGCGCCGCGGGGCTCTCCCCGGGTGCCAGGGGCAGGGCAGGTCCAAATATTAAGCAAATATTAAGCACCCAAATATTAAGAGCCCAAATATTAAGAACCCAAATAGAAAGCAAATATTAAGCGCCCAAATATTAAGCGCTCAAATATTAAGCACCCAAATATTAAATGCCCAAATATTAAACAAATATTAAGCAATCAAATGTCAAGCACCCAAATATGAAGCACCCAAATATTAAGCAAATATGAAGCACCCAAATATTAAGCGCCCAAATACTAACCCCCCAAATATTAAGCAAATATTAAGCATCCAAATATTAAGAGCCCAAATACAAAGCAAAAAATCAGCACCCAAATATAAAGCAAATATTAAGCACCCAAATATAAAGCAAATATTAAGCACCCAAATATTAAGCGTCCAAATATTAAGCGCCCAAATATTAAACAAATATTAAGCAATCACATATCAAGCACCCAAATATGAAGCACCCAAATATTAAGCAAATATGAAGCACCCAAATATTAAGAGCCCAAATACTAACCCCCCAAATATTAAGCAAATATGAAGCATCCAAATATTAAGAGCCCAAATACAAAGCAAAAAATAAGCACCCAAATATAAAGCAAATATTAAGCATTCAGATATTAAGAGCCCAAATATAAAGCAAATATTAACCACCCAAATATTAAGCGCCCAAATATTAAGCGCCCAAATATTAAGCAAATATTAAGCATTCAAATATTAAGAGCCCAAATATAAAGCAAATATTAAGCACCCAAAAATTAAGCGCCCAAATATTAAGCGCCCAAATATCAAGCAAATATTAATCACCCAAATACGAAGCACCCAACCACGACCGCGTCCCAGCGATTGTGCCCGGCGGGGCTCCCTCACCCAGGTAGGCGCCGTGGTTCTTCAGCTCCTCGGGGAACTCCTGGAGGTAGGACTCGCGCAGCGGGATCACCTTCCCGCTGCTGGTCTCCTTCAGCACGGCCCCGTTCCAGTCGTAGGCGCCCACGGCCCCCAGCAGGATCCCGTCCTGGGGGGGGGACGGCAGCCGTCAGCACAGAGCCAGAGCAAAGGCACCGAACATCCCCTGCCAAAGCTCATCAGGTGGCCTTGGGGATGGGTTTTGGGCCTCTTTTTGTGTTATTTTTCTCCTATCGGAAGCAATTCTTGCCCAGAGGGGTGAAGGTGATGCATGCTGAGGGTGGGACGGGTGAGGGCCCGGTGGGTTGGTTTTGTGGGGGAATGCTCGTGGGGGTCCCTAAAAGCCCCGCTCCCGGGCTGTGTACCTACTGGGGGCTGCAGAGTGCGGGGAGGGAAAACAGCAAATGGTCCCTGCCAGAAATCACGGGTTTTGCAGGAAGGGGCAGGAGGAGGGTCCCTTCTCAGAAAATAAAATAAAATAAAATAAAATAAAATAAAATAAAATAAAATAAAATAAAATAAAATAAAATAAAATAAAATAAAGTAAAGTAAAGTAAAGTAAAGTAAAGTAAAGTAAAGTAAAGTAAAATAAAATAAAATAAAATAAAATAAAATAAAATAAAATAAAATAAAATAAAAATAAAATAAAAATAAAAATAAAAATAAAAATAAAAATAAAAATATAAAAATAAAAATAAAAATAAAAATAAAAATAAAAATAAAAATAAAAATAAAAATAAAAATAAAATGAAATGAAATGAAATAGCTGCATTTACTGCCTGCTCGGCGGGCAGGCAGTAATGCAGTTGAACAGCCCGAATTCACAGCCTGAACTCATCCTCTGCGCTCCCTCCCCCCCGTTTTCCACCGGTCAGCCGCCCACAGCAAACGCGCAGGCGGGAGCAGAGCGAAGAGGTCACCCTCTTACTTCCACGATGTGCGATGAGAAGCCGGTCTGGGACATCTCCAGTCCAAAGGAGATTTCGTTCTTGTTGGTTCCTTCAATACAAACAAACAAAGACTCTGTCGTTAAGGGAAAGCTTTCCAGGAGGTGACCTGTGGGTCTGGCCGGGCTGGAGAGCCACCTCCACCCTGCTGGAGCACAAAGGTGCCCGCGCCCCCCCCTAAATCCCCCCAGCTACACACGCTCGTGCTGCCAATGAGCCACTGAATAAACGCAGAATTAATAAACAGCGGGAGTGCTGCCTCCTTTCCTAGATACAAACTGCAGGAGCACATAAAAGTGCGGATTCGGAGGATCTCGCTTAATTATTGCAGCTGGCTGAAATTCCTCGCCCAGTGAAATATTCTTCCACAGAAGCGCTGGGCTGGCTGAGATTACTGGGGGGGAGTTTATGGGCTGGTTTGCCCAATATTCCCCCAAACGCTGAGACGTTCAGTGAAAACCCTCCATCTTTTGTTTCAAGGCTTTGTCCCAATATGCCATTTTAGTATGAAATTTAGACAAATGTAGTTTTGAAGACCAGCAAGCGTGGAAGGAAAAAGGAAAAAAAAAAAAAGCCTTTTATCGGACAAAACGTGCGTGCTGGGGTGCGTGCATCAAGTGGAGGCTCCGTGTTCCTGCCCCCCCAGCACGAACCGTTCCAGAAAGGACCCGGCACAGCGAATCTGGCTGGGGTGTGCGGTGCTGAGCAGCGCGTCCCTGGGGGGTGCAGGGGAGGCGCCCCGCTCACCTTCCAGGCTAAATATCCTTTCCCCCAGCGCGTCCACGATGTCTTTGAGCGCTGCCTCGTCGGTGACGTTGAAGAAGTGCTTGTCATCCGGGTCGCTCGCTATGAATTTTATCTCGTTCAGAAAGGCTTCGGGATTGATCCCTCTTCTGTTATAATAACCCAGAACCTGGGTTTGGGAGAGGAAGGCAGTGTCAGGTGTTTTCACGCGGTGGATAAAGCCGTCCCAGAGCATCCCAGGTCTGTTCTTCCCCTTTGCGCCTGGCACCCCGCGATGGGAGCAGGCTGGGGGGGGGGCTGTAAGGACGGATGCCATTTGGGTGCCTCGCAGGGTCCTGCCCCTCCCCAGCACCTCCTTGGGCAGCCACGTCCCGCCGTGAGCGTCTCTCACCGCCTCCTGCAGCGGCAGGGCCCCGCTACTCACCGCCACCGCGTATCTGGTGACGTTGTCCTTCTCGCTGTCCTCGATCACCTTCTCCAGGTCTGGGCTGTCGTGCGACTCTCCATCTGTGATTACAATCATTACTCTCTTTGCCCCTTTCCGGCCACCTTTCTGAAACGCTTCCGAGCTGCAATTGAAGAGATGCCCTGGGCTGCTCAGCGTCGCCGGCGGGGTCGTGGCAGCCCCCGCGCGCTCGCCCGTGTCCCCGAGGTGTCGCCCTGCATGCCCTGCGGTGGGACACGAGCCCCAGCGGTCAGGTCACAAAGCACGGGGGGGGATCGGGGGGCTGCTGGCACACAGGGAGGTGCAGTGGGGTGCGGGATGCTCAGGGAATGCTTCAGGACTTTGAAAGGGGGCTTTTCCTCTAGCGGAGCTGGCTTTTTGCAGAGAGCATCCTTTAGCTCGGCAGGATGCACTAAATCCGGAATACGGGTCAGGCTGTGGTAAAAATATGCAGGGACAGAGTTAGCCCTGGGTAAATGAGGAGACAGAGCTGTGGGTCGGGGCCATGCTGGGCTCCCCAGTACACACCGGGTGTGCAGAAGAGCTGGGCCAGCTGCAGGGCAGTGCTGGGGGTGATGTCTGAGCTTTGGGTGCTTTCAGAAAGAGGAGACACGTTCGGGATCTGCTCCTGTGCCCACCCCCGGCCCCTCTGCAGCTCGGGGCTCAGCCCTTGCAGAGCATCAGATGAGGACTGGGCATTTTTGGAGAAGCATGCTGCGCCCCTGCCTTGCACACAGCAAGGAGGGCAGGAGCGTGGTGGGGGGAGGAGGGAATTAAAACAGCCACTGCAAACTTCTCGGGGTGAACGTGAGAAATTTTTACCGAGCAAACTCTATCCCATAGGCAGTCCTGGTTTCTGTGCCTCCTCTTTGCTCTATGTGACTGGCAGCTGCCACCACGTCTTTTACAGACCTGTAGTCATTTAAGTGAAACTCGTGGACCACGTCCTCTCCGTACTGAACCACGCCGACCTAGGGATTACAGACAGGTCACGCCGACAGCCTGCCGTGTGGCAGGGCACAGCAGCGCAGAGGGCACGCGCCCCCCCTCACGGGGAGCAGCACCAGGGCTGCATTTTGGGCACAGCGGTGCTGAGCGCTGACTGGGAACCACGGGCGGCCTGGTGCCTGCTCTGCAACCCCAAAACTGCGCTATGACATTGCATGATCGAGCATCCGTTTGCACGCGCAAGCAAAAAACACGCGTTGCTTGCTTGCACACGAGCTGCCGCAGGGGGATTTGCCGCAAATGCCTCCTAAAATTGGGCCAGGCAAGAGGGTAAAATAAAAGCGGTAAAAGTGCAGCAGGAACCGGATGGTATTTTGGCAGCGTGTGGGGCTAGCAGTGACAATAAATATCAGGGCCCAACAGTGTTTGCAGTTGTGTTCACCAGCCGAAGAGGAAGCCACTGGGAACAGGGATTCAGCAGGAGCCAGCAGCTGAGCATCCCTACTTGTGTTCCTGCTGGTACTGGGACCTGACCTCCCTGGCTGTCCACGGCCACCAGTAAAATCTCGATTTGCTCCAGTTTTCCCTCTATGGGACCACTGATTGGGAGCAATCTCTGGGACCCTCTGTGGGACCAGTGCTCGATTCTGTTTCCATTTTCTGCCTGCTGTTGCCCCCTGGTACACAGATACGGGACGATGCGGCCGTGCTGTGCTGTGTTGTGGCCCCACAGCAGCCCCGGGGTTTATTTCTGCCAAGTGCTGAGGACTCAGGAGCAGCCCAAACACATCTGTCCTCCCTTTCTTTGTTTGTCATGGAGCTGAGCACAGTCCCTGCGCAAATAAGCGCACGATTGCAGGGCAATACTTCGATATTTCCATATGATTTCATCCTCCCCGTGCCTGGCCGGGGTGTGGGTTGCTGCTCTCCCCGTAGCTCATCTAAGGACATTGATGTGAGCATTATTTCCACGGGCTCAGCTTTAGAATTCATACGTTGGAAGTTTATTTTGAAAAAGCACAGGGCTAAGTTACGGTACTTTTGGCAGAAAAGAGGCTTTGAGAAAAGCCGGAGGAATCTACGTGAGACGGGAACGCACGAGCCGTGCACGGGCTTACTTGTATCTGGCCGGGGCCGATGTAAAATTTTTTCAAGATGTTTATCAGGAAGTGCTGAACTTCAACCCAAGGATATATGCTGTTTGATCCGTCCAGGACTATGATTATGTCCATGTACGTCTGGCATCCTGTGAAAAATACGCAGTGCGTTATTGAAAGGCCTTGGCAGCACTTGTGAAGGGGGGATTTATGGCTTCATTCCTCGCAGTCAGGTACTTGCTCTTGTGATTTGTTCGAGAAAAGAAATCCTACTTCAATCGCTCATAAAGCCCTTCACTCCAATATTCACTGCAGTAGGGTAGAAAGAAGCCACGTGCATCCTCTCTGCCAAGAGAAGTCTGGATAACTTTCTAAGAATAACGCCCCGCGGTATCTTCTCTGATTCAGATTTGGACCTCTATCCGGTCTCATACGCTACGTACATCAAAGGGCACCCCCTGCGGGCAGGATCCGGCCCCTGCTCCCCCCGCGGCGCCGTGCTGCGCTCCCGAGCCCTTTCTGCCTCTGCCACCCAAAAGTCCCATTTCTCTCCCAAGCCAGGATGGGGAGAAGGAGCGCTTGCAGAGGCTGGTCCAGGGCAGCCCTCTGTAGTTTCCTACCACCCACGGGAAAGCCAGGAAGCTCATTTTATTACCTCAAAATCAAATCGTGCCCCCAAATCTACAAATTTGGGCCAGAATATTTAGCATCCCGTCAATGAGCTCTTTGTTTTGTGCGGCCAAGCTCTGAATTCTTCCCCTATTTTTCCTTCCGAGCTGCGCTGATAAAATATTCTGGATGCTTTTTGTTCTGTTTTTGGGAGAATAAGGTATTTTTTGTCTTCCTCGAGTGTCAGTCGGAAAGAAAATGTTTACCAGATGTCTGCGTTTGTGACCCCCTTTGAATCACTTCCCTGCAATAATTTCCTCCGCTATCTCGCCTTCTGGCAAGCACCGACGGAGCTTTGTTTGCTCAATGGTACCGAAGTGCTCAGGGCACGGAAATTTGGGCTAGCTTTGAGCTCGGGGTGAGGGTTAGAGGCTACACGAGAGTTTCTCCTACTCTGCAGAGCCGGGGCCACGGTCTTGGCGAATCTGAAGTTGGCGTTGACGCGGGAGCACATCCCCGTGGTGTAGTAGGAGCTGCCGCACTCGTGGGACCAGAGCGGGCTGCAGGCCTGGGGAAAAACAAAAAGAAAGCATCAGGGATGGGCCTGGAAACGCCACTTTTTCGCTGCCTGGATGCCGAGAGGCTGTGCAGGACGAGGTGGGGAGAGCAGGGGCTCAGAGCATCGCCGCCAGGCACGGCTAAACCCCGAAAGAGCAGAGAGGGGTGGCAAAGACCTGGAAAAAGACTGGCCCGCATGCAGATATCCGAACATGCACATAAAGACGCGCTGTCTGCGTGCACTTGTACACGCGCGTACCGCAGAGGGTCCCCGGGCTGTGCCGGCCCCTCGGCCCTCACCAGGAAGCTGCTGTCCTTGGGGTTGGTGGCCAGGCTGAGCCCCAGGCGCATGTTGTCCTTCCGCTCGGACACGTTGGACAGCGTGACTCTTCCTTCGGAGAGAGGACCCGGTTAGCGGGGCGCAGCACGCCTCGGTGCCGTGGGGTTTTTGCTTTCCCTTGTGTTTTTGCAGCAGTCGTCAAGATAAGACTTTTTTTTGTTTTTTTTCTCCTTTTTTTTTTTTTTTTTTCCTTGCCACAGCCAACAAAGAGAAATTTCTTCTGGAAATTATACCGTGAGTCACAGACTCTTACGCGGTAAATCCTTAGGAAAGAAACCCTTCTGAGCAGCTCTAGCACCTCATCCTTTATTGTCAGGCCAGCACGCACTTAGTGGCTGATTGATGCTTGTGCCTTTCTCTCATTTCCCATGTCACAGTCCAGAAACCAGAAATGGCCCATGGGGCCACCCTTTATTTAGGTTAACAGGAATAGCATTTAGCCCTGACAAAACCACTGCCTAACCCATCCGTTCCCCCAGCGCAACTCCGTGAGGGCGCCCAAGCTTCCTCTGCCCCGGCTGGCGATGCTTAACCCTCGCTGATGGCCAGGTGGGGACCGTGGGGGTGACAAGGACGATGGGGACGATGGGGACAATGGGGATGAGGCTCCTGCCGGCCTTGCTGGCTCCCGGGACTGCTCTGCGTGAGCGGCACAGGACAGAGCCACAATGGTCACCTCGGCCACACGTGCACCTGGCATCCCTGCGCCTGCTTTTACTCAAATGACCTCAAGGGATTGTGCAAGACAAGTTAATCAAAAATAAAATAAAATAGAGTGTGCTCACGGAACTGATCTTTTCATTTGAAACTGGTTTCCAATGGGAAAAGATTGCTTTTTAGCAAGACTCGAATTTGCACACGAAAGAGATTTATTCCCTGGAAAAATCTTGGTGTTCTCATAGAGAAAGCCAACCGACTGAACAAAAAACCCCAAACAACAACAACAACAGAAAACACCGCCGCAAAACAAAACAAAACAAAAGCCAAAGCAAAACAAAAAAAAAATGCCCAACAAACCCACAATGCTTTCAGACAAAGACATATTTGGTTCCAATCAATCAAATGCTGCAGATGAGCCAAAGTTCCTCCTCTCTTATCAGCCCTGGTAGAAACCCAGAACAGTCCGGATTAATGATGATGACAAATCAAGTGGGAACTGCTGCTCCAGCGGGAAACCTCCCCAGACTTTGCCCCCGAGCCCCACCAGTGCTCCTCAAGACCCTGGGAAAGTCCCCGGCTCCCACGTCCCCCACTGACACGGCGATGCGGGGCTTTGTCCCCTTTGGCCTCGCTGGCAGACAGAGACAGAGGAACCCTGATAAAGAGCTGGGTATTTCCCCCTCCTCGGGGCTGGCTGAGGACGTGTGAGACCCCCCGGATCTCTCCTCCTGCCATGGCAGGGCCCCAGGGGTGGTGGAGCTGAGCACCAATTCCCGCAGTAGCTGAGCAGGATGGGTGCTGGAGGCGAAACTTGCCTCCTGCCGGGGTGCCTGCACCCCCTGAGCATCCCCCAGTGGGACCACAGACTCCATGATACATCATAAGGTGTCTGATAGTGGGGTTGTTACCCGCTGCTAGCTCTGTCCTGATCGAATAAACTGAACACTTTAAGCTCCGTTAAATAAATCACTTTTTCACTCTCGCCTGACTTGCTTCGTTTTACCCTGCCGATGCTTAAAGCCCGGCACCGGGAGTCATATGAACACCTGAGCTAATGACCTCATTCAAAAATCCTCCTCAAATGTGGTCCTTCTGCTTTTGGGAGCAATCCGGGCAAAGCACCAGGGTGAATTTTAAAGAATAAAGCCGTGACAAGGAGCACACGGCGTGCTAGAAGCGCCCAGCTCCCCTCGCGCCCCGCGCCCCGTACCTAGGTTGAGCTTGGTGCAGTTGCTGGGGGTGTCGCTGGTCACCGGGCACTTGTAGACGTCTCCCGTCTTCTGCTGCCCGTTGGTCTCGTAGGGGGCCCCCACCACCAGCCTGCGGGAAAGAGGTGCCTGTCAGTACCCCTGGGCTGGACGGGGTGGCCTTCAGAAAATGGGACACGTTCCTGCAAGGATGGGGTCCCAACGCTCTCGTCTGTTGCCTCTTGCAGGATGAGACCCGGTCCCCGCCAGCCCCAGGGAACCCTCCAAGCTGGCCAGATGAATCGTGGAATCATAGAGCGGCTTGGGACGGAAGGGACCTTAAAGATCATCCAGTTCCCACCCCCGACCCCAGATGACTCACTTGGAAGCAATGCCCACCAGGTTATGGGGTTACGAGGCCTGCAAACCCATCTGCAGCCCCTCGCCCCCTCCTCTTGATGCATTTTCGTGGCTGGCGCCGGCAGCGGGACCAGCACCGATGCCCTCAGCATCCACCTGAGGTCCCCAGGGTGGGCACAGCTGTCCCTGGGATGGGGACAGGAGGTAGCACTTCCCGCTGCTGGGATCACCTCTGGGACGTGGGTGTGTGCAAAGGAGTCCTGGCTCCTTCCAAGACACCCAAAGCGATAGGCAGTTGTAGCTCTCACTGGGGTCCGTGGGGAATTTTCCCCACTGAAAAGCTAAAAACGTGAATTTCCGGGGGTTTTGCTCCAAGCTGGGGTTGCTCGCTAACAAACAGCCTGGAGCTGGTGGTGGGGTCACCAGCCAGTGCAGGCGAGGACGCTGGCACCCATCTGCACTTTAAAATAAGCGGAGGTTTATCAGCTGATAAAAGCACAAAGAGCCAGCGAGGGTGTGGGATGTATCTGGGACATTGCAAGCATTTTTCTCACTTTTTCCTGTGGACTTGACCAGACCAGTCGAAAGCAGCAAACCGAAGGAGGAGGAGAGCAGGACCTGAGGAATTTGGCTGTCCCTTCCAGGCTAGTTCAAAAATACCCCGAACCGCGGGTTCCTGGCATCTCCTGCTCCCAACGTGTTAGCCCAAAATAAACCTAGTCCACTGCATTTTGATTTTACAGCCCGCTTGGTGGATGCAGCCGTCCCTGTCCGGATTGCTGAATAAACAGGACCTCTTTTGTTCTGGGTTGCCCTATACAACAGCTGGCGAAGCGACCGCTCCCAGCACAGATGTTCCCTGTTAGGCCAGAAATGGCCTTTTTTCTTTTTTTTTCTCTTTTTTTTTGTTTTTTTGTTTTTAAGCACTGCTTCTACAAAGACACTAAACACTCATTCTTTTATCCCTTCACTATAAAATGGGATTGCTCGCCAACTGAAAACCTCCAAAATCTAAGAAGCATTTAAGGATTCTCATGGAAATACTTCCTGTCTTACAGCTTCGCTGCTAACGAGGAGACTAATTAGGGCAAAATAACAACCATCTGGACCCGTCCCCAGTAGCACCCAGAGGCTCAGGCAGATCCGGTGCCTGCCCCTGAACCTGGACGAGGAGTTTTGCTCGCGTCTCCCTGCCGCTGCCATGCGATTGATGCTCACGGTCAGAAAGGGGGATGGCAGCAGATGTGAAAAGACATTGGGGGCGAGGAGGGAAAAAACCCTTGAAGATGGGAAGGAAAAAAGGTTGAGGCACCTCAAAGGATGGTGTCCTCTTGTTTTCCACTCTTCGTCCCCCGAGGATTTAACACAAAGAGGATATTGTGATTGTTGGGGCATCCCCACCCGGCTGGCTCCCACAGCTTTCCCACCGCCGTGCCCAGGTACCCACAGGATTTGTGCTCCCCTGCCCCCCGAATTACCCCACCATAAGAAAGGCCAAGACGGGAATCTCCCAGTAATTCTCCCTCCCTTATTAACAGTGTCACACCACCCGTTAATTCGCTCAGCAGCACCGAACTGCGGCGTTTATGAGGACGAAGCAACTTGGTAAAACACGAGACGATGACGACTGCACGGCAGCCCATTCCACCCATTCCCCGGCCCTACGTCAGGCCTCGAGGCTCAAAAAAAGCCCAAATATTTACAGCCGCTGCCATAAACGCAGCAGAAATGCATGAAGGGGTCGCGAAGCTCGCAGAAACAGATTTTTTCGTCTCCCCAAGACAATGGCATTGTTTTCCCTTTTGGGTTAAATTGAAATGATTAATTAGCTGAAGCTGTCGAATTCCCATGGAAAGTTGGCAGCTCGGGAGAAGGCTTCTCCAGCTGTCGGGAAGGTGACGGTGCTGGCGGCAGGGCTGGGAAAAGGTTCCCCAAAGCTGGCTGGCAGTGATGCTGCCGCTTGCACCGGCTCACAGGTGACAGACCCCCTCCTTTATTTCGTGGTTTAGAAACTTGTGGTCTAAATAGTTCGTCTTTTTTTTTTTTTTTGCTTCTTTGCTTTGCTTTTTTTGTGTTTGGTTGGCTGGTTGGTCCCATCCCAAATGACCCAAATCTACTGAGAGCATCCTGAGCATCCACAGGGAGCCGGCCCCCTCCCCATACGCACCCCAAATCTCCCCCCTCGCCCTCCCTCGAGGGTTGCAGCCCCCGGTCCTGAGCAAGCAAAGCCCTCCGCAGAGACCCGAGCGGCAGGCCTTGAGTCACGCTTTGGCTAATAAAGGAAGATTTAAAAGAAAATAAGAACCAAACAGGCCCTCCCTCGCCTTCCTTTTTCATGCGCTCCTTATGGGGAAAACAAAAGCAAAAAAAAAAAAAAAAAAAGGAATTAAATGTGAAGCGCGCAGACTGCTCAGAGCAACATGTCTGAGGACATATTTTTAACTTTTATCCTGGGAAAAAAAAATGGAAAACCAAGATGTCAGTGGAAATGCCTGAGGAGCATCTGCTCCGCCAGTGCAGGAAGGGGAGCAGGGGCCGAACTCCTCCTGCTGGTCCTGCAGGAGCCGCGCGCTGGGGCGGCTGGGGCTGGGGCCGCAGGCTGCGCGAGTCCCACCTCAAGCACCAAAAGGAAGCATCAAAGCCAAACTGGGAATTTGCAGGGTTTTTTTTTTTTTGCACCTTTTTAAATGGTTTTGTCTCACGTGAATGTCAATGGCATGCACGGTGCCCTGCTTCTAGCCCAGCGGAGCAGCACAGACCCTGAAAGGCTGCGGCACTTCGGTGTCTAGAAAACCTGGTACTGAGTCATCGCTCGTTTTTTTTTTTCCCTTGGCCCAATTATCTGGTGAAATTTCCTGTGCCACAGGCATTAATTCATGCCTACTGTCTTGGTAGTGAACCCAGCAAAGGGTGCTTCTTGGCTGGAGAATATCTCCCTGAAAACCATCCATCCGTGCTTCGAAGGCATCGAGCGCGGGAGAATCCGTCCTTTCCCTGGGGAATTTGTAGAAGAGCTTCAGCCTCAGCCTTCAGCCTCATCCCTTCAGCCTCATCCCTTCAGCCTCAGCCTTCAGCCTCATCCTCCCAACCTTCAGCCTCATCCCTTCAGCCTCAGGCTCCAGCGCTGAGCTGAAGGCACCGCGTGCGGCCACATCTCCTAGCGAGGGGGCACCACGCCACCAGGTCGCCTTGTGATGCCCCCAAACCTCACCCCTGTGGTTCTGCTTCGGCTGCACGGTCTCTATTTCTCTTCATTTATCAGTCTCTATTTCATAATTATTTTTTTTTTTAATTTCTGCCTATTGCCCATAATGTGCTACTGGTCCCCGCCTATCCTGCCCTCCTGCCTGTACCGTGGACCACCCTGCACAGAGCTGCTCCCCCCAGCACCTTCTCCCAGGCTCAGATCACCTCCAGGCAGCAGGGAGGTGCAGTCACCACTGGTGCTGTGCACCCCGAACTAGGGATGCCTGGGAGCCCCCCGAGACTTTCTGCAGCCAGCCAGTTCCTGGCTTCTTCAGGCGGCGATCCCCCGGCACACCGGGCTCTCTGCGCGCACGGCGGAGAGGTTGCGAAGCTCATTTGGAGACCCAAAATGTTTTGATTAAATGGCAAGGAGTCAGGAAAAGAAGGTATGTCTAGCTGGTGATCCGGGAATGCAGGGATTAGGGAGGAATGGAGAAGAAACTATGCTTTTCACAGGATTTTTCAATCAATGGAACACTTAATCTCCTGCAAGGCAAATTCGCTTGTAGTTAATTTATTCAAGATGGGCCTGGATGAAGAAGTGATTAAGGAGGTTCAGGAAAAGGAGAGTTCAGCTGTGGAAAACTTTAAATTGCTTTGTGGCTCCTTGGACAGGACGTGGCAGGGGAATGGACTTCGAGATGTTTTTCTCTACATTGGCAAGGGTGGAAAAAAAAAAAAAAAGACCTGGTGGGAGTCCAGGGGGAGGCAGAGCCGGCAGAGGGATCACGGCATGGGAGGACGCGGGGCCTGGAACCAAGTCCTAGACCTGGCTCTAGCCGAGCGTGCTGCCAGCCCGTGGCCACGGCCTTGACTTTGGGATGCCAGCAATGCCATCCAGCCCCTCGCACGGGGACCGTCCCATCGCACGGCGTGGGCAGGGGCAGGCGGCTCCCAGCCGCTCCGGCTCACCTCGAGCAGCCAAAGCCCGCGTGTCGGTGACCGAATGCGTCTACAAAAACACATCTGGGACAAACGGCTGTGGCCGAGCTCCACCACGCTCTGACAGAGGGGGTTGGAGCCAGCGGCTGGTTTGTTTTCAGGCCCAGAGCCATCCCCTAGCACGCTCTGAGGCACTGCCCAACGCCTGGCGAGGTGCAGCAGGGCCAGGAGATGACCGAGTGAATGTCTGTGTCCAAGTTAATTGGTTAATTTTGGAAAAGCAGGTTTGAAAAAGGATGGTGCGCAAGGCCAGGAGCGAGGCAGGCCGTTGCTTTCCTGCGTGATGGCAGCGAGAGGGCTCACCCAGCCTCCACCCGAGGCAGGGTGCGCGGCGGGGAGGTGGAGGATGAGGATGGCCACCACCAGCTCAGGGCTGAGCTAGCAGTGGCCGCAGGGGAATGCCACACCCTTTGCAAGACTCTTCTGTCCATTGAATACCTGCTAGCTCATCCCTCAGCAGAAGTATTCCTGGCTTCAGAGCTCCCAGTTCACTCCCGGTTAACAGACGGCAGAGCAGTTGCAGAGCTCTGTCCCCACGGTTTGAGGGTTTCAAGGGGTTTCTCTCCCAAGACACGGTGCTTCCTTGCTCTGAGGTTTGGGGTTTGGGACACACCAGCCCCACGGGGATCAGACCCAGACCTGCTCCTGGGCATGAGGCTTGTCCCTGTCCCCTTCTGGCCACCTCCTGCCCGGGGACAGCCTGCGGGAAGCTGTCCTGCCACCGATGGGCACAGACACCCTCGGCGGTTGTTTTCCTAAGGGCCGATCGGTGTTCTCCCTGCTGTACAACAAACCCTCTCATTGCAAAACAAAACATAAACGCGGCTGTAATTTAACCAGCTGCTCAGGCCGAGCCAGGATGCTCCGAATTGCAGAGCCCGATCCCGCGGCTCCAAACGCACCCCACGGTCGTGCCGGACCCGGGGGGGCTGCCTCCATCCATCCAGTACCCATGTAACGGGAAGGGGGCCACCACCAGGACACGGGACCAAGGGACCAGAGCCCAAGGCAGGCAGTGGCCGAGGCGAGGGAGCCGCCGCTTCTGCCGTAGGAACCCCAGAGCCGTCGCAGTGAGCGCAGCTCCCGGAGCTCTCCTTAAAATAGCACATGACGGGTGTGCTGCAGAACACGGCCGAGGAGCTCGCAGAATGGTGTGGTTAGAAATAATGATACTTTCTTATTTTTCTTGGTGTCATTTTTTCCCTTTTACTTAGGGATATCGTAACCCTGAGGTGTTTACAGGCGAGGCCCCTCGGCGGTTCTTGCCCGGGCTGTGGGTTTCCAGCACTGGTTGATGCTTTTTGTCGGCATCAGGCACCCTTTTCATCCAGACCCGTGTGATTTCCGACTTTCTGCTGGAGGTTTCCAAAGCAAACCCCAATCTCCAACTCCAGTTCTTGCCGGATGCCTCTCGCTTTCCCAAAGTGCCCGTTATCGCCAGCTCACGGCGTTCGTGGGGGTTCCCACACCCCCGGTAGGTCACCGGCTCCATCCTGCTAACCTGCGGTGCTCCGAGACCACCCAACCCTAAATAATAAAGATGTGACCGCAGAAGCCTTTTCTTGGTCGAGCAATATAAGATGGGAAGGAGCAACACCCCTCCCATTCGTAAAGGTCTGCTGCAAAATATCTCTAGCCTCACTTTTCCTCCATCCTGATTCCTGGAGGGCTGTGAGAGCGTGCGGAGCGCTGCAGCTGCGGAGTGGGAGATCACGGCTATTTTCCTGCTTGGGCCAAAATCTTTCTAAAAATAAATTAAATAAAAGCTGAAGAGCCTAACCTTATAGCTGATGCACACCAGCCCTGGAGCTGGTGACAACCGTGCTGCTTCGTGGCAAGGAAGATGTGCCCCGAGGACGTCAGATGTCCCCTGTCCTCCTTGGTGCCCCAGGGGAGGTGCCAGGCAGTGGGGGACGGCCCCCAAAAGCCCCATGATGCTGGTAACAGAGCCCCTGCGATTCCCAGCTAAATCCCCCGGAATGACACCCACAATAACACCAAAGCGGGGACGACCCCGGAGCATGGGAGATGGGAAAAGGGAAGAGCGGGGCCGCGGCGCGTCCCGCAGCCCTGGCACGGTGGGAGGGAGAGCCGGGAGCAGACACGGTCCCCGCGCCGAAGGAATGCTCTGCAGCTATGTACCCTTTCACCAAAATAATCCCAGCGCTCGGGTACCGGCCAAACCACAGGAGAATTGCAGCCAAGAAAGCCTCGCAGTAGTAGGGAAACAGCAAACCCTTTAACTGTTTTTCCAGATCAGCACAATTACAGCTCAAAGTCCACCGAGCAGACTTTTCTCTCCTCTCCCTCCTCCTTCTCCCTTCGGTTGTGCTCAGACTGGAAACGTCACGTCTGTGCCTGGAGCTGCCGGGCACCCAGGGGGGTTTAACCACGGGGGTCCCCACTGTGGTTGAGGGGCCAAATCCTGCACCCAGGCTTCGCAGCACCCCACCTGGTGCTGCTGCACGGCGGGGCTGGGGCAGCACGAGCTCCAGCAGCCAGGGATGCGCTCCCGGGCAATGCCATCTTGCCAGCAGCATCAGCGAAGCCCTGGCCCCAGCCAGCTCAGCGATGCTATATTTATTATTTTTATGGCTTCTGAAGGCTAATGGCTGTTTATTCCCAGGCCTTTCCTTCCACAGCAAGTTTTCCTCAAGCATTATTATTTTTTTTTTTTGCATAGCTGGAAATGTGCAGCCCGCAGACACGAGCCAGTGCAGGGCCCTGGTGATGCTCCGGCACAGCCCGGCCCCTGCCTCCTATTCCCGAATTTTTGATTTAGAGGGGAAAGGTGGGGATGGAAAGCCGGGGGCGACAGCTGGGCTTTCTGCCTGGCAATGGACTCGCTGCCTACAGGGACGGTGATCCATCTCAGGTGGTGAAGTGCACCATTGCTGCTTGGGCTGCACCCCAAAAAATCTGTGCCCGCCACAGCCCCCGTCCTGCCAGCATGGGGACCTGTCCCCACTCCAGCTGGGGCACAGAAACAGAGGGGGGCTAATTTGAGATACCTGGTGGCACAGCCTGCAAGGAAAGTGCTGGAAAAGCTTCCAGGACAGCACGAGAGCCAGCACGTGAGCAGAGCAGGGAGTGGGGTTCTCCTTCCCCAGGGAGTGACACTAAGGCCGGGATGGCGGGGAGTCGAAAGAAGCCAACAGGAGAGGGGAGGTGAAAGAGGGAGAGAAACTTTTCCCCCTTTTCCCTCTTACCCCCCTGATCTTGGACCTCTGAGAACTTTTCACCCCGAACTCCAGGTGATTCTGGTCTGTTTGACCCCCCTGACCCCCCAAACCTGCACGGACCAGGGTGGGGCAGAGGAGCAGCTCCAGGCCCTTTGGGACACCACCACCATCACCTCTGCCCTTAAAACTCCTCCGTCTCCTTCAACCCGAGCTTCTGCCAGGCCACTTCACCCTGCCTGCATCAGCCTGGGGGAGCACTGATCCCCCCGGCTTCACGGTGCCACCTGGGGCACCAGCACCACGGTGCTGGGATGCTCAAACCCCTTCACTCCAGGCAGAATTTGGCCCCAGCTGCAGCAGGAGCGCTGGGTTGTTGCCACCGTGTTGCACGTCTGGGTGAGTTTCGGTAGCCAGCTGTCCTTTTTTTTCCATTCACATACTTGGAAAAAGTACACATCGCACCTCCTGCTCGATGAAAAAGGGAGAGAAAGCGGCGAGAGGGAGGTCTGAAAGTCAGCCGCTGACTGCCAGCAGGAGAAGCGACCCCCCGAAGCGGCGAGCTGTTAGAGCAGTATATTTCCAAGTGCTTTTTTTCCCCTGGAGTTTAATAATCCGAATTCTTTCCTCCCAGGTTTTCCACTATCAGGGCTGCAGTTATAGCCCCCACGTGCAAGCTATCTGGCTCCCTCCTGAAAGGCTGGAGAAAGAGAAATAGCCACAAGGAAAAATACGCCTGCAGAATATTTTATGTGTGTGTGTACGTCCATACACACAAATACGCCTATACGCTCACACACACACATATAGGAGCTGCTTTGAAAGCCTTCTGAAGCCCTCCACCCTGGCCAAAAGCAGCATTAAACGGTTCAGACCGGAGCAGAGGTGCCAAAGTCCTTGGATTCCACATTTGGTATTTGGCAGCCGGCTCCCTGCGTGTTGTTAGAGCAATCCCTCCTGCAGGAGCCACGTTTCTGAGACGGCCATTCAGCTCCTCCGAGCTCTGCTGTATTTTGGGGGATTTTGCCGAAATCCTCAGGGCCAACATTCGATGATGCTTGCCTGGCTTCTGCCTTAGCAGCTGCCGGGATTTCGTCTTATCATCCCCTTTTCTTCTGTTTTCTGGCAGCTCCTGAGCCTGGCCGAGGCTCTGCACAATTATCATCATGTGGCGGAGCTGCTCCCTCTCTACGTCCTCGGTTTATACTACAGACGTTTTGTTTGTTCAGTCATTTATCCTTTAACCAGAGTGAGTCATGGTGGCTGCAGTTTTTAACTATGTACACATTTAATAGGCATTCTATACTATGTAATTGCATACTACAACGCACACTGTATTTATGTATGTACCTACGCTTACTCATCGCAGCGAGCATCCATTTTTGCGTGCAGAGCAACTGACAGTGGGGAGAAGCTCCAGCTCTGCCCTGGCCAACGGTGGCTGGGGAGATGCAGGAGATGCCAAAGCCAGACCTCGTCACCCTCTGCTGCTCCCAGCAGTGACGGTGGCACCTGACCGTGGCCGAGCTCTTCTGTCTTCCTCCGTGACGCTGATGTCCCGCGCAGACGGACGTTGGGTTATTGCTCGAGGAACACCAAGCAGTAGCACGCCCTTGTGCTGTCCTCGTTGGGTTACGCTGCTCTCCACCAAGGTTTTTGGTGCTTGATGGATGAAATGAGATATGGAAGTGATGTTTTTTAGCAGCAGAGGGGGCAGGAATGTGATGGCAGGGACACACGGCTCCTGTTCCTTATCTCCTTTGGAGAACCGCGGGCTCCGATCTGCATTTCCCAGGCTGAGCCTAAGCTGGGTAGTGCAGGGCCAGAGCCTCCTGTGGGGGCAGCTCAAAACCCGCTGATGTGGGGTTTTGGATCCGCTCCTGGGAGGAGATATTTCACAGCAGAATCCGGTGCAAACAAGAGGCTTGAATACACTGGAGCTGCCATGGAGAGGCAGTCCCCATCCTGCCGATGTGCTGGCCTACATGGGCAGGAGGATGGAGGCTGTGCTGACGTGCCCTGAGAAGCCACCCTGCGACTTTTGGCAAGGTTCTGCCTCCTTTCCTGGCCCTACCGGCATGCTGACAGCCATCTGCTGCACCTCTGCACACCACCACAGCTTGCATTTGGGTTGTGGCCCTAGTGTATAAAGACCATGAGGGTTTGGGGCCAGAAAATGGGCTAAGAAACGATTCTTTTGGGCTCAAAGCAGCTGTTCCTGCAGGGGCACCCGCTCCAGCATCGCATGGAATGAGACCACAAACGAAAACTTGCCTGAGCGAAGCAGCTTCGCTCGCGGACGTGAGCTGCCCCAGCCTGGCCTCGTGCAGGAATTTGATGTATTTACTGGAACCGCTCGGTGGCCGTGTTTGCTCCCTGCTCTGGTGGCTTTGGCCATGAACAGTCGTGCTGTCAGGCTGCCCAAAATTCCTTACCCCTCCAAAAAAACCCATCGCTTAGGTTCACGGGCAACGGGGATGGAAAGGATGGCGAGACCGCCGCGATCAGGGGCAGCTCTAAGAAAAAGCTCCCTGGTGCCACGTGCAGACCTGCTCACGGACCGTGAGCACTCCACGAGGATGCTCCAGTGCCCGGCATGGCAGCACTTTGCACCCACCCCCGGGTGCTACAGTACCTGCTCAGGACCCGGCTGCAATGGGGCTGAGGTGGCCTCACGGGCTGCACCTTCCCCTTTCTGCCCCATCCCCAAGCACAATCTCCTGCTGCATAGCTGAACTTTATCCCACCACTCAGAGCTTTTTGGTATTGATCAGCATTAATGACGTGCTCGCTCGCTGCCCTAAGCCTGGCTGTAGAGCACCCGTAGGGTGGTACCTGGCTGTGCCCGTGGAGAGCACCCAGCGTCTCCCCAGCCTCGCTGGCTGGCCACATCATCCCCCCCAGCACCTTAGCGAGCAGCACAATGCCGCAGAAATCCAAAATCCGAGCAAAACCCCGAGCAAAACCCATCCCAGCTTCACCCCGCACCCCCGACAGCCGCAGGCGGCTCTGATCACTTCTGCAGACCTGTCTTCTTGGAAACTCTATAAAAAGGGATGGCCTTGGCCCAAAACCCCGACGGGTTTCCAGCAAGTGCTGGAGCCTGAGCAGCACCAGGGAGCCGTGAACCTGCCCGGGGCAGCTCCTCGCAGCACCTGCAAGCCCTGATCTGCGCACACCAGCTTGGCCCCAGCACCACCAGCACCAAATCTCGCTTTCCTGCCAAGCCTGGACGCTGCCGACCCCAAAAAGGTGGTTGGGAAGAGCAGGAGACATTCAGCATTCCTGTAGGTTGCTGTAACCCCCCGTCTTTGGGGCTCACTCACCATTTCTTGCCCCCGATGTCATGCTGCTGCACCGTGTAGCCGAAATAGGCGTCCTTAGAGCCAGCTATGATTTTGGGCCTCTTGGTGTCGATGTTGAAGCTGTCACTGAACCCTGGGGAGAGAGGAGAAGGATCCCGTCAGGCAGGGTGCTGAGGTGCTAGGGGAAAGCACCTTTACGGTGCGGGGAGGGCCAGGCCCCAAAGGGGTCATCCTGAGGGGTGCAGAGCCTCCATCCGTGGAGCCGTTCATGTTGGCCTGCCAGAGCAGGGTTGGGCCCAGAAGCCTCCAGAGGAGCCTCCACCCCAACCATCCCCTGAATTCTGCTCCCCCCAGTGCCTATCACGTCCCAGGAAGGCCCTAAGAGACACAGGGGTGGTTTGACCCCATCACAGCACCTCTGGGGCACCTCGCCAGCTGCGACGGAGGGAGGCTGGGACCCAAAACCCACTGCCGGCCTCCGAGGGGCTGGAATCCAGCACCCGGCCATCCCCAGCGCCCACCTCCTGCCTTCCCCAGGGGCATTACAGCACCAAAGGGCAAAGTGTGGATTCATTTCTCCCGTGCAAGCAAAAGCTGGTGTCATGGGGGGGGTTTGCTAAGGGGAAGGAGTCCGGGGGGGTCTCCTGGGGATGGATGCTCAGACCCAGACGGGGCAGATTTGGGTTTGCCTCAGGGATGCTCTCAAGCCCTCCATGGGTACAAATGCTGCACGTCTTCTAAGAAGAGTTTTTTTTTCTATACAGTATTATTTTCCCTGCTGGTCTGTGGAAGTGCAGGGGGGCACAGATCAGGGCCCAGGGTGGCTCTGCTGCAGGGAGGGACACGGGACGGCCCGCATGTCCCAGCTCTTTGCTCGCCCTCGGGCAGCAAGCAGGTGCTGGATGGCTCGTCCCTCTGCAAATAACAGGTCCTGGCATCATGGCAAGGACGGCTTTAAAGGCAGCAGAAGGCTCACATTTGGTATTTGTGTGGGTATAAAGGGGATGTCAACAGGAGAGGCCGGGAATGCCGCTTCCCAGGCAGAAAGTTCAGGATGGAAAGTGCTTTCATAGGTAGGAATGTTAGGAATAAACCTGAGTTTTTTTGCAGTCATAGAAACAAATTGGCGACGTTGGCTTGGTAAACAGAGAAGAGCAGAGTCTCGCCAAGGAGAGCTGAGGTAAGAAGCTTTAAAGTCCTACAAAAAGAAATTCTAGAAAGCAAGGGAAAAAAAGGAGACGGGGGAGATCAGAGCCAGCACATTTTGTGGTAGATTGACCTTATTTAACATTGCAAAACAAATTAAAACCTCCTCTGAGTCAACCATTACCCAGTGGCAACATCGCGAAATTGAGTTTTGGCCTTGGAGAGAGGCGATGGGCAAAGAGGGTACAGGGGGGAACAGGGCAGATGGGGCATCACGGGGGGCATGGGGGGGCACGGGGGGCACGGGGGTCTGGCTGGAAGAGGGGGCTCGGGGGCATTTCAAGCACCAACCAACAAGGCTCAATTCCAGGTGATGCAGAAGCATCTGCAGTGAGTGAGCAGAGCAAGTGTCACAGAGAATATCACAGATGTTCCTCCCATTTATGCAGAGTTTCTCTGAATTTGCCCCAAAAAGACATTTTCCTAGGTAAGCCTAGCTGACAGGAAAGCAGATGTCTTTGGCGAGTTGGGGATGCCCATCCCACGGCTCCTTGCTTTAGGCCTTCGCTGCAGCTCTGGCCTCCTGGAGCAGTAAAATGCAACCAAATTGTTTGCAAAAGGCATCTTAGAGGGGCAAAAAATCATGAAAAAGAAAAAAGATAACTAGTGGCTTACTAAATGCAAATGTCTCTAAATCAGGAGAAGCAGGGATAAGTGTGAGATGAGCAAATTAATGCAGGTGGAAAATGTGAAGAAAAAAGCAATTTCCCACCCCTTTTGGTTGGCTACCTCCCCAAAGGACAGCGCAATGCAAAATGAGGGGCCAGGCTGGGAGTCAGGGTGGCCTGGTTATACTGCACTAGGGCTGGAAAAGACAAAAAAAGGAGAGGAAGGGAAAAAAAAAAAAAAAAACAAAACCCTTGATAGCTGATCCTCTGGAAAGCTTCAGGACCGTAGGGAGCTGCTGCCCAAGGTGGCCAAATCCCCACCCTGGAGCACGGCGTGGGCTCCAGCCTGCTGGTCCTTCTCTTTAAAAGTACCCAAATGCTCATTTTTAACCAGAAATAAAGCCCATGTGGACATGAGGGCCCGCAGCCATCCTTGGCCCACTCCCATAGCACAAATCCGTCGGATCCCAAAATTGCAGAGAGGGGGCTCTGAGGGCTGCAATGCCCGGTGCTGGTGGCAGGCAGCAGGCAGAGAAATGAAGTGGTCGGGAGCAAAGGTTGCAGACAGCGGTTGGCAAAGCCCCTGGTATGTGGGCACGGGAGGGAAGGAATTGACGTGGGTGCATTCGAGGCAGAAAGACAAAAAACCTGACAGAGTTTAAACCGTCTTAAATTAATGGGATCTTTTTGAAAGGCTGTCAAGGAGACTTAGCAACCCGGAGAACTCAGTCTCGTTTTCTTGTCAGGAGTGACATCACTGTCATAAATAAGTGACCAAAACCCACATGTTTTGCTTGCGATCGTGCCAAGGCAGGAAGCCTCAAATACCTCCTCTCCGAAGTGGAACTTCGGCTGAGGCCAAACCTTTGATTCTTGTCAGGTCAAATATTGAAAAGGAAAAACAACAAAAAAAACCCAACACAATTGGGAAACAATACTGGGAGTAAAAGGCACCTTTCCTGCCAAAAAGAATAAAAACAAATCCTCCCTGTGCCTTGAGGTTGATCCTGCTGCCGTAAGAGGTTGGTGGCTTTAGCTGGTTGCTTTGCTCCAACCCTTGGTGATTTGAGGAGACCTGAGCAGGGCAGCGGAGCTGCCGGAAGAATTTCATTTTAATTTAATTTAATTTTGTATTTGACTGCAGGCATAACAGCACAGTGCAACCCTAAACCCCAAACTGGTGTTTTCATGGCTCTAGACGGAGGCATCGCGGGGTGAGGGCTGTGGCTCTGGTGCCCAAGAGCTGTCCTTGCAACCCTCCCTTCCTCACCACTCGCACCCACATGGGAGATGCAACCCCCGTGGTGGGACAGCGTGTCCAAAGACCCTGCCATTGCCACCAAGAGCCACCATGCAGTGGTGACCCGTGCCACCCCAACGTCCCCAGGGCTGCTGGCCACGTTCAGCCAGGCTCCTGTGATGGGTCCCCACTGCCATGTGGGCTTTGGAGGCTTGGGACTCTCCTCTGCAACCCATCTGTCGCACACATCGTTTGTTTTTATATTTAGGATTGCCTTAGAAAAGCCTTTGAGCTTGATACGGGGTATTTGGGCAAAAGCTAGCAGGCCCCGAGATGGAGCAGGGCAGACCAGATGTTCCCAGGCATCCCTCTAGCCTCAGCCCCTATCGCGCTCTCTGTGCAGACTGAAATGCTGAAAGCACCAAATTCCTCCCCAGGTCGCTATCTCGAAGCCAGCATTTGTCATCAGCTATTAGGAAACAAACGGGGTTTGGTGGCTGCCGAGGCTGCGGACGGAGAGCCAGGGAATAGTGAAGATGACCAGGAGATCAGTCATCGCGGGTGCGTGTGCTGTAACATTCCTGGTTACCCACAGAGTCTCGAACAAAGAGCCCCGGGGCAGCAGCGACAGAAGTACCTTGTGCTTCCACCGTGCCAGCTCTCTGGCCCCCCAAAAAACGGGGAGGAGCTGTCTGGCTGCTTTAATAGCAGCAGCCCACGTTTAACAGCATCAAGGAACGCGTTGAGCATTCGTTTGCAGCATGTCCTACAGCCAAAGGCACCACGGCGCTTGGGGTTTTGAATACCACGGACCCTCCCTGGCCAAATCTCAGCTAGTGGATGGAGGATGTTAGGTGTGGGATGTCCCAGCACTGCTCTTCGGGCCGTGCAGCCACCCAGGACTTAGTTCCCATCACCAAATCCCCAGGCAGAACTGACAGGTCCCTTGTGAACCCACCTGGGCCAGCCCAAGCACCCCCCACGGAGCAAGCACCGCGGTTTTACTGCTTGGTGACCCTCCTGTGAGGGACCAGCAGACCCCCCCCCCCCTTGTCTGGACAAAGCATCTGATGAAGGGAAACAACTGCGTGGTGTGGGACAAGGGAAGTCATCCCAGGGCAGACACCCGGTCCCCATGGCCATGGGTCACAGCTTCCCTGCGATCTGACCCCTGGACGGCTGCTGCTGGGAGGTGTGTGTTTCAGCAAGTCCTTGGCTGGGCTCTCCTAATTCAGAGCTGCACCCCGCTTGCCCCAAAACCCTGGGGGAGAGGAACCGGCCTGGACCTTAGGGACAGCTCGGTTTGTCCCCCGGTTGTGCGCAGACATCGCAGTGCCTCCAGGGACTCCCAGCCTGGGAAAGTGGCTTGCAGACCATGCCGTGCTCCAGGGCACGCGGGGGCTGCCTGCGCAGCAAAGGGACAGTTCCCGAGGCCACACGTCCCATCCCGGTGCCAGGGGCCTCCCACGTGTGTCCCAAACTTGCTTCGAGTTCAGCTGATGAAACACCAGCATTAGTCCCCTGCGAAATATATCGCCCCACGGCCACAAAGCGTCCCAGGCCACGGGGACCACCACGTCGCCCTGGAAGCTGTGCCTTAACCCTCCCGCCGGCACAGGGCTCATGGGGCAGCACCATCGCCCGTGGGCATGGCAAAACCGCGTGGGCAAAAACGTTCTCCTGGAGGATTTTTGTTCAGCCCGAAGCCGGGGATTCACCACGTCTACTGCAGCAGCCCTGCAAGCAGCAGCCCTTGAAGGGGGAGCTCGCTTGAGGGACTGCTGCCCACGTAAGCAGGGCCCCGGCAGCCCCGCAGCCCCCCGCGGGCAGCCCCGCGCCCCGCTCGCCCGCCGCCATGCGAGGCACGCACACATGTTCCCCATTAGGCAAAGAAAGGCAGCTCCGCCGCGGCTGGCTTCAGACGATCGAGCAACAGTGCAATTAGAAAGGGGGGGGGAAAAAAAAAGAAAAAAAAAAAGGAAAAAAAAAAAGAAAAAAGAAAATTCTGGCGTGCTTTTCCACCAGGATGTTTAGAGATGTTTACAGTGGCGTTAGCGCTCGGCGCTGCTGGCTGCCGGGGGTGCGTTAGCGGGCGGCGGCGCTCCTGGTAGTGGTAACCAGCTCTTTTTTTTTTTTTTTTTCACTTCAAAGCTAAGAGAGGTCCCAGCCTTGCTGCTGCCAGCCTGGGAGGATGCCAGACGTGGTCAGAGCCCAAACGGAGCCTCCTGCTCCCAGCACCCGGCCAGCGAGGGACCAGCGGGACGCCGAGCTCTGCTCCCAGCCCTGGTCGCGCTCGTCCCGCCGCGCACCGAGCCGAGCAGGGGGAGGCTGCGAGAGCACGTCCTTAAGCCAAACATCGACCCAAAGCCCCTCGTGGCTTGTTTAAACCCAAGCACTTCTCTTTTGCGCTGACCCCTCACGTGCAGCAGGACGAACCACCTGAGGGATGCAAAAATTAACCCTGCTTAAGAGGGTCGGGATGGCTGGGGGACTTTTTTCCCCTCCGTCCGATGCTCCAGAACACTTCTAACTAATCCGCTCGTGCCTGCAGCCCAGCGCTGGGAGGAAGGCAGCGCTCCCCGCTCCGTCCCAGGAGCCCATCAAAGCCCTTCATCCCTTTCAACCCCTCTTCGCCTGCCTTGAAGGCGCCCGGCTCGCTCCCTCCCTCCTGCTCCCGACTTTTCCAGCAGCCTCATTAAGCCTGGGCATTCCCAGGCACCTTTCCCTCCTCGCCTAAATAAGCAGAAAGTATTTCCCCGTTGCTGGCAGCAGCCGTGGGGAAGGCAGCGGGTGCTTACCGGGCAGGAGGCAGAGGGAGCAGGCGAGGAGCAGCCCGCTGGGAAGGTCCATGGGAGCACGGGGGGCCCCGCTCCCCGGCCCCGAGCATCCGCCGGAGGCACCCAGCCAGACTGGTAGCCCTGCTCGGAAAACCCTTTCCTTATCCCCAGCCTTCCCCGGCTCCCTGACAGAAGGCGAGCATTGGGAGGGAGTGGGAGGGACGAGCGGGACTTGTAGGAGGTACAGCAGGAGAGGACGGCAGAGGGGACAGCCTGCGTGCAGCCGTGGCACCCTTTAGGGATCAGCTCCGTGCCGGGGCTCTGCTGGCTCGGACCCGTGGCCCTGTGGCCGTGCCGGCCCCACAGCACCCGCCGGGGTCCCTTGGGTGCCCTCGCCCTGATGGGAGGGTGGTGGTGGAAAGCCTGCGTGGTGCCACTGGTGGTGGCGGGTGCCACTGGTGGTGGCGGGTGCCACCTCTGCCCCAGTGCCACCTAAAATCAGCTGCCACATCCCCTCGCACGCAGACGGCGACGTAGCAGGGTGCTAACAAGTGCTTTCTTCCCCGCTGCCAGGGCTGGCCCCATGCACAACGGGGTGCTCCAAATACCCACAGCCCTTGGGCCAGATTCCCAATGCCCCCTCCAACAGCCACGAGATGTCATTTAGGGCCCCGTCACCTCCAGCCCAAAACCTCTAATGCACCACAGCATCCCCAGGGCAGGATTTTCTCCCTCCATCCTATTCCTCCCTGATACAGGGACACCCTTTGGAGGAGGCACCCCAGGGCAGCTCCAGCAGGAGCTCAGCTGCCACCACGGCAGGGCTTTGGGGCTGGGACACAGCCCCGAGCACCCGTGGACCAGACCCCAGAGCCCCAGGATGCCCACAGCTTGCTCCTAGCTGGGGTGGGGACAGCCTGGGGGGGCTCTGCTGGGGAGGCAGGACCTGCCAACACCTTGCTACGTGCCCTCCCTCTTCCCAGTGGGAAAGATAAATACAGTTTTTGGTTTATTTTCAGAGCAGACGTGACCCCAGAGGTTCTTTCTGACTTTTTCTCCAAGCCCTCTGTGCTAAAGGAACACCCTGAGCGTGCCGGTGCCACCTGCACGGACCAAGCCCCGAGCCCAACATCACCGCTGGGAGAGAAGAAAAAGTCTGGGGGCTGCAGCTGCGCTGTGCCAGCTCTCCATCCGGCCGAGCAGAGGAGCCAGCAAAGGTCTCAGATAGCTTTCTGTCCCTCCTACCCCAAACTTGAGAGGGAAGACCTTTAGAAATGGGTCCAAACGTTAACATCTCTGCCTATGGAGTCTGTCAGACAGCTCGGGGCTGCAGGAGGAAGATCAGCTCTGCTCGAGGCACTCTCCTGGATGAGAGGGAGTGCCTGGGAGACCCAGCTCCTTCCCATTCCCCCCCTTTCCCTCCTGAGTCGATACGTTTTGGGTCTCCAGGCGGGAGAGGACACACGTCTGGAACAGAGATCAAAGCAGCAGTAGGTTCCAAAACATCTCGGAGACGCGGATGCTCAGTCGCTTGTTTGTATAGCACCCCTTCCCCCAGCGAAACGTTTTGACAAAATCAGAGATTTGCAGTCCTAACTATGTTTTCCAGCTGTCTCACCCATACCTTACTCTGGAACTAAAATCAGAATTTCAGGGGGTAGCAGAAGCTGAAGGGCTTTTGTTGTTGTTATTTTTGGTTTTGGTGAAAGTTAAAAGGGTTTTTAGGGACTAGAAGGGAATATTAAAAAGCTCCGGCAGAAAACACAGAGGAGATTTACAACACGGTGTAACCAGAGCACAGGGGGAGCGACTGCTGCTTCTCCCGAGCACAAACAATCCTTCAGGATGAAGGAAGCATCCCAGGGCCTTTCCCTGCTCCTGAGCCTTGCTGTTCCTGCAGCACCCGGGGTGCCAGCGGGACCCCTGCCCTTGCGGCTTCACTCGGGGCACGCGAGCGCTTCCGAGCAGCTGGAGAAATGTCCCGCTGGGAACTAACGTCTTCCACTCCACTGAAAGCAAAACCATTTTATTTTTTTTCCCCACGGGGAAAAATAAAAAATACAAAACACCCGTGTGATCTGGAGGTTTGCAGCTTGGGGCAGTTTTCGGAGCGGTGGCTTGGAGGCAGACCCCTGGGAGCAGCCAGCCTGAGGGCGGCAGAGGTAGGGCAGGAAAAGGAAGGGCAGGGAAAGGGACGGGGGCCTTACACCGCCCACCCCTCCCCGTGCAGACCCGAGGGGTCTCAAGCACAATAATTCAGAAATTAAAAAGCTCCGTGGAGAGCAGAGCTCCTGCCTTGAACCCCCCGACCTGGAAACCAGCCCCAGGTGGGATTTATGGGGCTCTGAGCCTCCCCTTGTACCAGCGGCCTGGTACCTGGAGCAGGCAGCACTGGGGGACATGCCAGCACCTCTGCCCGTCCCCAAAACAGGACCACCACCAAATGCTGACCCTAAGTTTGGGGAAAGCGGAGAGGTTTTTGCCCTTTTTTTGTCCCCTATCATTATCTGACAGAGTTCCACTTTGCTTTGCCAGTGGTCCCCCAGCAGCTTGCAAACCGCCCAGGGTCTCTCATTACCCTGGACACATTTGGGTGGCGGGAGGCCAGGGTCCTGTTGGCCTGATCTTTTACAGAACTGGCAAAAACTGCAGCCACTGACAGGGCTGTGATGCTGCGGGGAGGGGGGGGGATATCAGCATCCCCCTCCCCTGCCACCAGCGCGGCCACGCTGCTTCGCTCGGGGAGAGACGCCGCGGGGCGAGGGGAGAGGAGCTGTGCTGCAATACCATTGATGTAATGCTTCCAAAATGCAAACAGCTGTCACTGGAAGTGATATAGGGGAAAACAAGGAAATGATAGTATTTCACCCCCTTGCAAAAAAAAAAAAAAAAAAATTATTTGAGGAAAGCCAAGTTGTTACAGGACGTCCCATGATATTCCAGCAGAAAATGCAGCAGTGGGGCTCTTTAACATCCAAAAAGCCTACAGAAGATAATTCTCATGCATTCATCATATGATATTAATCCTGCAAAAAGGAAAAAGCTGGGCTCGCATTAAAAGCCTCCTTCCCATTTCGTTTTGGATCCCGCTGCGATTCGAGCGCTGTTTCGGCCAGCCCAGGCAGCGCCTTCCAAAAAGCCTCGCCTGCAGCAGCGCGGTTGCAGGGGGGGCACAAACCCTCCCCTGGCAAGATGCACAGCACCACGGAAGCTTTTGGGGGCAATTTGGTGACTTCCTTGAGTTTCATTTGGTTTTTACCCTTCCCCACGTCCCAGCTGCTGGCAGCGCAGCAGCCAGCTCCAGCAGAGAGCGGCGGGGCTGGAAACAAACAGCCGGCCCCAGCCCCGCACAGCCGCTTGGAAGAGAGCTAGGAAAAGATGTGCTGCGATCTCTGCCTGGCTCTCAGCGAGCCCTTGTGACGGGTTTCTTTAGTTTGGGGTTTGCTGGGGGTGAAGAAGGGGCAGGGGGGTCCTCGGGGCAGGGGTGTTTGCTTCGCAGGTGCGTGCAGGATCAGTCCCGCTGGCGACTCGGGCATCCCACTGGGCTGCAAAACCAATCCAGTGAGACACAGGGAGCACTCAGCAGCCAGGAATAATCTGGTGGAGAAAGCAAGAGGAGGAACTTTCCCTTGAAAACGGAGGAAAGCGACAGCTCTCGGTGGTGACAGCAGCCCCCAGCTTCAGCCCCCCCAAAATTCCGTCTCAGGTGCCAGAAGTTTGTGACCAAAACCCTCGTATTGTCTCTGTAAGGCAGGCGCCTGCCAAGAAAAGTGCCAAAGAACAAAAAAAGACCCAGGCACGCTGGCACAGTCGGTGCTCTGTGGCCAGACACCGCCGGGATTAAGCCACCCCCTCCCCTCAGCAGGTGAAGCAAAACCCCCGAGCTGAGCCCTGCACCTGAGCCCCGGGCAGGGTTTCGCATCGGGACCTTCGGCGTTTCCTGCCAGGTTCCACCGCCTCTCCAAGAGCTTCTGAGAGCTGGTAAAAAGCAAGGGGAGAGCAGGCAGGGACAGCTTCGACCCAGGCAGCAAGTTCATCTGGCTGCGGGGCTGCTCGGAGAATTACACAAGCTGTTTCTCAGCCGTTCCCGAAGGGAAGGTCTCGTGTCTTCCCCAAGCGAAGATCTTTGGATGGGCTTCTTAAAAAAAGCTGGAGAGGAGGAAAGTGCGCTGACCGTGCCCTTGCTCGGAGCCAGGAGGCAGCACCAGATGACCCCGAGTCCTCTCCTGAAGCAAGCAAAGCTTTGTACCCCTCTTATAAAGAAAATCCTACACGCACCAGACTTCAGCATCCATCCCCGCATCCCAGCCGAGCCCCAGCTCAAGCTTTTTTTTTGCCCCAGTGACTCCAGTGCCAAAAGCAAAGGCCAGCTGACCCACTGGTGACCTGACCTTACTTCCCCTGTGTTTTGAAGTCAACCTACACATTGCTGGTGTGTTTTCCCCACACGTGGTCATCTTTTCCTAAATTCAGCCTTTCCCTGCAGCAGATGCCTCCTTGAGCCTGACCTTTGGGAGGGTGTCATGCGCTGGACGCTACCGCTCTGTGAGTTTCAGAAGATTTAAGCTAGGATACAAGGAATGTAAACAGAGTCCAGGAATGAAAACAAAATCCCCAATTCCCTAAAATAAGCGGAGGAAGGGCTGACGGTGTTGTATGGGGTATTTCATGGCGAGCTGCCCCAGCCCCGACGCGACGGCGCTGCGGTACCGGGCGCCGCCAGGGCTGCTTCTCCCAAAATCCGGGGGCAGGATTGGTACGGGGAGGGGGTGCTCAGCACAAAGCCAAACCGGCAGCAGCCCCCTGGGGTCTGGACACACTCGGAGCCCCAGGCGGGCAGGCGATTGTCACCTTTGGGTGGCAGGGAGCAGCCCGAAGCTGCCTGCCGAGGGGGCGCGTGGTGCCGCCCCGCCTGGCCGTCACACGGCCCCGGTGAGCTAAGAGCTCTGGAGACTCGGTTGTCCAAAACAAAAGCTGATGTAAACAGAAAGCCACGCTCTTCCAAGATTACCAGCTCCACGCGACGCCAGGAAACGTTATGTCTTGCAAGATCACAAGGCTGGAAGTGAAAGCATTAAACCCGAGCAGGAAGGTTGCAAGCAAAGGGGCTGAAAAGCCCCAGAGCGCAATCAAAAAATGTCCCAGCGCAGGAGCTCAGCCCCTTCCCCGTCCCCTTTGCTGCCTGCAGCACAGTGTGGGAGCCACCTCGAGCATCCCCACGTGGGGATGCTGCAGGGCTCCGCGTGCCCTGGGGTCTCCCCACAGCTCGTGCTACCCCAGGGCAGGACTAAAGGCACGGCTGGGTGAGGTTTGGGGAGGGAAAAGGGACCCCAGGGTGGCAAAGAGGGGAACCCCCCCAAGCTCTCAGCGTACAAAGCAAGAGCAGAGCGGTGCAGGGAAATGGTTTCACCTCCGGAAAGCAGAGCCTTGGAACGGGCGCAGTGTTTGCAGGAACTTTGGCCCCGAGCTCCCAGCACTCAGTTAGCACGGGCTGTGTTTGTGAGCCCTCGCCAAAACGCTTCTCTCCTCCTCCTCCGTGCCACCAGACCGGCACGCACCAGGGCTCCCACCAGCTCACACGATCTTTTACCCGTGGGTTTAGGACGGTGCCAGGCTGATTTACGCAGCAAAGGCCCCCACCAGGTGACATTTCTGCAAGAAACCACACAGAATCCCAGTAGCCCAGGCGTTTGCTGCCGGGTGTTCCCTAGCTGGCTTGGCAGTCGGGACCCAGCTATAAACACCCACCTCCCGACAGATCACTTCGCACTCAAAAAGCCACTTCCCGAGCAGGTTAAGCCCCGCCGGAGGAGCTGGAGCCCGGCTCCATCCCTCCCCAGGTGCCTGCTGCTGCTCGGTGACTTCACCCTTCAAGCAGCTCCCCCAGCATCACCCTTACAGGGCGCTAACCTTAAAAGTAGCGTTTGTTACTGAGGAATGTCTTTGTTTGCTTAGCTAGCATTATTTTTCCTATTTATTTAGTCTCTCCCTGTTTATTTCTTACTTCTGATGAACTTCGAGCTCCCAAGCATCCCAAGCACTTAACCTGCCGCAAACCAAGTCAGATGTGAAGCTTTGGGCTTTTGCACTAACCTGGATGAGGCTCAGGGCACCCACGTGGGAAGCGTGGGGCACAAGGAGCCAGGACAGGGCAGGGCATCGCACGGCCCTGCTGCCGAGGGGCTCATCACGCTCCACCACCCCCTCGTCTACTTTTAATTAAAAAAAAGAAATTAAATACCTCACCAATAAAACCAGAATATTTCCCCTGGGAAGCTCTGCACGGTAGGAAAAAAAAACCCTCTTGCGTAACCCTCCCGAACTATTATTAATATTCCTTTATCTCCTGCTCCACAGAAGCACTATTTACAGCTGCGCGTTTCTGCCGTCTCCGTTTGCCCACATACAGAGATTCCTCTCCGTCTGGAGAGAATTGCAGTGCAATACGAGTCCTGGGTATTTTTTTCCAGGTTAATTCTCCTGAAGTGACACACGCAGCTAAGCCCCACACACAAATGGTAAAGCCATTCGAAGCGTGATGTGTTAGAGAGGACGCCAAACTGGCTGTGTGCAGTTGGCAGCCCGTAAAAAATCACAACATCAGAGGAGACCTTGATTAATACACTGCCGAACATAATGGAGGGGAAAATATGCAACAGTAGAAGTAACTCTGGGCACACTCGTTTGCAAAGAAGAAGAAAAAAATGTCTTTCAAACTCGCTTTTTCCTTTCTGCTGTGTGAAATGGGGAGGCAGGGCAGGGAGCAGGGCGCTGTGTGCATCTCCCATGCACCCGTATTTTCCCAGGGATCGGACAAGGGGCACTGTTTGTACCCACACAGCTCCGTGCCTTCCCACCCCAGCCCTGCCAACACGGGGACGATGCTCGTGACGGGGTCAGGAGCATCATCACACCTCAGCCACCCCAAATTCTCCCCCTCTGCTCACTTTCAAGCACATCCAAACCACGGCCGGTGAGGCGGGGACCCAGCCCTCTCCTCGCTTTTACGGGATTTATTGCTTCTCCCAATTCAGGTTGGGGACTGAAGAGCTTCGGTCACCTCTGAGAGCAGTCTGTAGCAGGGAATAAGCACGTTGCCCGCTCCAGGGCACAGCCTGGCTGCTACAAGCAGCCCTCTGCGATCACAATTCTTCCTCCGAGTTCCTCCTTCCAAAGCAGGAGCGAGCGGGCCAACGCCAGATCCGCAGCTCCCCGTTCGCCTGACCCCAAGGCCGCCCGGTGCTGGCCTTCCTTACCCATTCCTCTATAAAAAGAGGAGGATGAGCCGTTTTTAGACCCTGGAGATGGAGGTGACACATTCCAGGCGTCTGGAGAGCGCTGGGCTCCGCCAGCCGCGCTCTGCTAAGGCCATTACTGGCCCGGTGCTCCGGGGAGGGCGAGCACCGCGGTCCCTGCCTCGCAGACACCGATGGCCAGGAGCCGGGGCCGCATCCTGTGCCCAGGTGGCACTGGGGACATTGCAAAGCCGCGGTGGACCTCGGTCACGCCGTGGTTTGTCACCTGCATCGGGGCAAAAGCCCTGGACGGAGCGGTCGGTGCAGGCAGGGTGCCCAGCTCGCAGCCAAGTGAGCCGTGAGAGCATCCCGCTGGCTTTTGTGTCCCCACCGTGCTCCTGAAGAAGGCGCTCGCCTCTTCCAAGTGCCCCTGCACGCACCGCTGTGGGGCTTCCAAAGCTTCCCCCTCCGGTTCGTTTCACCTGCTTGCAGGTGGCTTTGCAGCTTCGCGCCCCTTCGGGGATGTCAAAGCATCCGAAGCCTTTCCGCTGCAGGAAGTTTAAAGCACAGACAAGCCCCTTACGCTGCATTTGCTGGCCCTTTGACCGCCGACTTTGAAACCAATAGGCTTTGATCCCTCCAAAATTGTGATTCCCAAATCACAATACAAACTGTGCCCAATATCGGAAACGCAGCAGTCTAGCAGCAGGAGTGCTAAAAACAAGAGAGGCACCCCCAGACCCGTGTCCTGTGAGAGCACAGGGGTGGCACCGCCACACGGAGCAGTGCTGCCAGGCAGGTGCTGGGGACGGCAGAGACACAAGGGGACGAACGCGGTCGTCGTGGCACCCCCAGCCCCGCAGCTATAACCAGGGACCGAGTTAGTGCAAAGCTCCCTGCTCCTGCCAAAGAGGAATTTGCAAGCTGGATTTTTAAGCAAGGAGCAGCCAAGGGAAGGTGCTTTCTTTGTTAATGAAATTTGAGGTTTTATTACAAAGCTAAACGCCAGCACATTCTCAGCTCTTTTTTTTTTTTTTTAATGTATATTTTATTTTGGAAAAAAAAAAGGTTGAAGGCATTAAAAAGAAAGGGAGTTCTTTTTAGGGAATGCTGACCCCACTTTTCCCCCCTCCCCGAGATGCTGAGCTGTCTCCTGGCCGCCTGCCCCGGCCGCAGCAGCCGCTCTGCCATGCAGCGTTGTCTGCAGACCAGGAAATACCAGCCCAAGGCATCCAATTAAAGGAACCAAGAAGGACGGAGAAAGGAAAATGTGAGAGCGCTTAGCACTGCGGCCATCAGACCGGTTCTCCCCAAAAACAGCCTCCGTATCTAAACAAATGACTCGCAGATTCTGGAGATACACACCGGGAATATTTCAGATCTCGCTGCCTTGCCAAGCAGGTGGCTTCCCCTCCTCCAGTCCCTAAAGCCAGCCCCGAGCTGTCCCAGTACGAGACTGCTCTGAAACCCCCCAGCGTCCTTCCACACCAGAGCTGCTCGCTCTGCCCACGAATTCACTGGAAGTTTCACTCTGCCACTCGCCCAAAGTCACGTAACAGCCTTGCTAAGTTTTTTTTCCCTTGTCGTTTGCTTGGATTTTGGCTTTCTCCTTGGCATTTACCACAAAATGGGGTGGGGGGGAAAGGCTCCCCCCTTTGCCACAGTGGCTGCAGGGTAGAAATTCCCCAGCCGTGGGGTCCGTGCTCACACTCCCTTTCTGCCCACCAGCAGAAGCTCCCAAACTACGTTTTCCTCTGGCTTCCCCCACCTCTTCCCACGTATTATTTTAGCTCTGTTATTTTCCACCGTGCTCCCTGATCGCCGGGCATGTGCAGGAGGCGCGCGGGGGCCGGGCGGCGTGGAAGCGACTGCCTGTCGGGAGCGGGGTGAGTCAGTGGCACGGAAATGCCGGCTCACCGGGGAGGATGCAGCATCAGCAAGAAACCTGCCCTGGCTTGTAACGAGAAAAAGATGTTGTGCTGCCCGACCCGGCCCACGGGCTGGCAGCGGGTGAGGAGCAGAGGAAGCTCCTGGCCGGAGCACACCAGGGATTGCCGGCGGCTGCAGCGGGCTGGTGCTGGCTCGTGTTGGCCGGGGAGCACAGAGCAGGGATTAGCTCATTCTTGCTCTTTTAACCCAGACTCCAGCCTCTCCTCCAGCAGACGGAGCCGCACATCACCCACTGGGCCTCTCCACATCTCCCTGCAGCTGTGCCATGTTTCTGCTTCGCAAGCCTTCCCCAAAGCAGGGGACAGCCCCCGTGCCCCCACCTGGGGATGGTGCAGAGCAGCACACGCAAACATCCCCGGCGCTTGTAACACTGCACACCACCGATAAAGTCATTGATTCGTGCACCCAAATGAAATAAGAGTACAGAAAGCAGGCTGCCCGCCCCATCTTCCAAGTTATGACACGAAAAACAGCTCCATTCACAGGAGATATTTATATCAAACGCAGTGCCACAAGAAACGAGCACCTTCCCAGACGAAATCTGTCCGGAAGCAGGTTTTAAGATCTTCCTTTCAGCAGACAAGCAGATTTTTACGTGCCATCTGTGGGCCACATTTGAGGTGGAGCTGAGCACAGCGCGTGCAGAGGCCCCGCTCGCCGCACCGGGAGCCGCTGCGGGCTCCGGAGCCAGCCCCCAGCGCAGCCGAGCCATGCGCAGCCTGGCTGGGTACACGGAGGAAAATTCCTCTAACAGAGGAAGATGACTTGGGTTTCAGATCAGAAAAGGGTGTTGCAATTGAACGGCAGCTCCAGCAGAGCTCGTTTTGCACAGCTCTCCAAGCAGGAGTCAGGACCCACACCCATGCAGAGCTGTGCTTGGGGCAAAGCGGCGCTGACGGCTTGCGGCGCATCCCCACCCTCTCTGCCTTTGCTTTCAGCTCCTTGTTAGTAAGAAGCTCTATTTTCTGTTTTTAGGCACTCAACACCTTTTGGTGGTTACAGATTTAAAAGGCTTGAAACCATCTTGTAAACCTGGGGGTTTAATTGCTTCCACTTTTCTTTTAGAGCCAGCCTTCTCCAGCACGCCAGGGGACTGCAGAGCTGACCCTCGCTCGGTGGGGGGGTTCATGAGCACCTCACTTGCTTCCTTTTTAATTAAGCACATAAGGAAGGACAGCATCCACCCTCTGCAAACACTCCCCATATTAAAGCAGACTTCAGCCTTTTTTCTCGCTCCTGCCCAACGTGCAGCACATCCACCCGCTGCTCCCACGGGGCGCGCGCCTTTCTCCTTACTCCTGAGTGGGCAGAAGCCATCCCACTCTTGACTCAAAAAAAAAGACAACTATATTTAGCACTTTGAGGGGAAAAAAAAAATACAGTTTTGCAAACTGTAACTAGAAGAGCACGTCATTCTGCAGACGTTTTCCTCCAGGCCAGACTGCTGGGAAAACATGTGCTCCATTAGCTGCGGCAGCTCGCGCAGGTGGTCAGCTCGGGGGGGGAGCCAGCCCCCTGGCAGGCAGCCTTGCTTGTTGTTTGGGGAGGGGAGCAGCCGCAAATGATGTCAGGAAACCTCTGGACATCACGCTCGCAGTTCTCAAGAAGTGAGGTGGGAGTTGCCAAACCCTTTAAAGGTGATTTTCCGCCTCCCCCCCCCCCCCCCCCAGCACCACCAGAATTTTGCAGGAAGGAGATGGCAGGAGTTCAGTGCGCCCAGGTGCAGGCACCACCTGGCTCTGTAAATCCCTGCTCCCCGGGGACAGTGCAGCCCCAAGGGAGCAGATCCTCGTGGATCAGCTCTGTATTAGATGCGCAGCAAGAGCAAGGGCAAGCAGGGAGGGGAAGGGGCTGGATACCACAGCCGGAGGCCAAGCACCAGGGCACGGCGATGGGGACCAGGCACGGCACCGCCCTTTGCCCAAAGCGCATCCTCCCCAGCAGGTCAGTAAGAGCTTCACACCCCAAGCCCACCGTGGTCCTGCAGCGTCATCCAGCCCTTGGCATGATCCCACAGCCCCCACAGAGCCAGCTGGGGACAGCCAGGGACCTTCCTGCAGCAGGTGCCTTCAGTGGGACCATCCTCACTTCAGCTCAGGCACCAGGAGCCAGCTCCAGGCTCAGCCGGAGATCCCCTGCTATATCCATCACCGCAGGGCCTCTCGAGTGTAAAATTACTTCTACTTTTTTTTTTCCATACTCCTATCATGTAAAAAAGTATCTTGTTTTATGTATCCAGGTCTCTATTACTCTTAAGCATGATGTATTGGTAATACAGCTATGGAAGCGGAGCCGTGCCTTTCATTTAGTATTACAGCCCCTGTTACGCTACCGAGTCACACCTGAAAGCCATTTAGGGGAGCTCTAAATTATCGTGCTGCTGCTGCGTTAGCCAGGGTCTGTTAGAAAGATCAGACCAGAGCAAGCAGAGTGATTTCTCCTCTGCAGCACTTGGCAGTCCGTCCCAGGCCCCGTTTCAGCTGGGTGAAACGGCAGAGGAATCTTTTACAGCATTTTTCACTGAGGCACGCAGCCTCTTTTAATCGCCCTTCCAAGTGGTAAGCGGGTCTGTACCGAATGTGAGCACCTTTGATCCCAAGGCAAGGGGAGTTTCCAAAGCCCCTGCAAAAGGGAAAATTTAAAGCGAAGCAGGGAACACCCCGAGAAGAAGCTTTGCAGCTATTTCTGGTGTTTTGGAGGCTGCGCTGACCTCCCCAGCACCACGGCTGGACCTGCAGCAGGGCTGCCCCGTGCCCGAGGGGCTTTTCTTTTGCTGGCAGAGCCTACAGCTGAGGACAGCAGCAGTAAACGTCTGCATGAACCAGACTTCTCATCACCTCTTCTCCAAGGGTGGGACAGGAGGGGGATTAAAGCTCCATTTTTTGCTCGCTGGGCAGGGTGGGATGGGCTGTGCTCCTTCTTGCTGCCCTGCTGGGGAGGACGGAGGGGCAGGTTCACATCCCCACACCAGCACCCTCCTCAGCAGCGACCTACGAGGAGGACAACCCAGTTATCAGCACAACTGGCCCCAAAGCACTTGGGAGGGGACCAGAGATCCCCACGTTTGTTTGGTCATTTCCACTCCCCCCGCTCTCCTCCAACGTCTGCGCATCCACAGACTTGCGTGAACGATTTTGCTGTTAGAACTCCCAAGTTTATTCACAGGAAAGCGCATAATACCTAAAATATGACAGTGCTGGCTCCCCTGCTGCCTGCAGGCAGCTCTCCCCAGCTCGCTCTTGCTCACAGGAAGGGAAATCGCTCGCAGCCACCCTCTGAGCAGCAGCTGGCCCGTAGCAGGCAGCCTCTCCTACCACAAAGCCCTTCAGGGATGATCGAGCTGGAAGAAGGGGGGTGCTGGCCCCAGGGTGCCCTCAGCCATGGTTTATGTTAGCTTAGAGCAAGAACAGGGATCGAGACATCTCACTCTACAGAGATGTCATGTTTGAGAGGGGAAAGGGAATCTCCAGCAGGTGGCTGAGAAGAAAATGCACCCAGGGCGAGCAGCAGCAGCTCCCTCCTGCCTTCTCCTCCCCTACACAGACCAGTAAGGCCACAAAGCATCGCCCAGAGGAGAAGCCACCTCTGCAGCACCCAGACAGGTAACCAGCACCAGGATGAGCCCCCAGGGCTCCAGCAGCACAGTGCTCAGAGCTGCCAGGCACCCATGGGTGCCGCAGCACCCAGTGGGGCCCAGCAGGCTTTACTGAACAGCCCCAGAGCAACCAGGATGAATCCAGGGAGCACTGCTCAACACCTCCCACACTCAAACAGCCCCAGACCCCAATACTCACCCCCAAAACACCACAGCTCCAACCAACCACCCTGACTCCAGCTCCAACCCTTTTAAGCAAAGGCCACCAATTAGCACTTTCAGCCTAACGAGCCCATTTGCCTTTGAGCTCGCAGCTGGCGGCACACTCCTGTTACACCCTGAAGTGGAGCATCAAGGTGCAGCCCTGCGGACAAGGACAAGGGGACGTAGGGAGGTGAAACAGCCCGAGGTCCCCAAGCCAGACGGGACAGACAGCAAAAGCAAGAGCGCTTGGGCAAAGATGCCCCCAGACTCCCTGTTTGAGCTCTTAGATGGGCTCCTTCCTACATCAATGGCAATAAAAGGTGATGAAAATAAGCAAGAAGGGGGAATCATAGGGAAAAAAAAATAAAACTGGTACAGAGCAGCAGCAGTGAGACCTTTCTCAGCAGTACTTGGCAGAGCTGTGAGCTGCACACGGATGTGCTTCCAGTGTGAATCACCCCACGGAAGCGGGCTCTGTGTCGCCAGCCCCCGAACCACGTTTCCAGCAGGACCCCGCTGACTTTTTCCAGAAAATTAAGCCGGGGGCTGCACAAAATATGTGCGGCATGTGTGGGTGGGCTGGGAGCACTTCTGGTGGAGGAGAGGGGTCAAAGAGCCTTAAAGCTGCTGGGAGAGGCGAGAGCTGATGCGCTTTCTCCACGTGTTAGGCACCCAACGTCTGCCCTCGCTGCCTGGCTTGGCCTGGAGACTGCAGACAGTAGGAACAAAACTCGCCTCTCCTGGGCAGCAAAAGCGTGTGTTTAAATAAATCATTTAGCAAATAAACACATCTGCTAGCAATGATGCTCAGGACTTTGTGCGTGTGAAGGGTTCTCCAGCCAACGTGTCCCAGGCACTGCAGAAACCCTGCGCCTGCCCAAAGTCAGTGCCTGAAGGCTGCGGCTCCTGGGGGCTGTCGGGGTAAACTGAGGCATGGGAGGGCTCGCAGCACCACTGGGTCAGCAATTACAACGTGTGAAGCACGTCTGAGCTCTGGCAGGGCTGGCGGAGCTGCTGGAAACACACCTCAGCATCACAGCGCCTTGCTCCCGCTTTATGGCTTTCCTGGGAGGAGCCTTGTTTGCTTTTATTTCGCTCGAAAGTATTGGCAAAAAACTTTGGAAATGCAAATGGCCGTATAGCAATGGGGTCAGGTGTGGTGGGAATGCGGTGAATGGTATTTAACATCAGGCTGTGGCATTGCCGGGACTCTCCTGGAGTGTCTTGTCCCATCCCATCCCATCCCGTCCCGTCCCATCCCATCCCATCCCGTCCCGTCCCATCCCATCCCATCCCATCCTATCCCGTCCCATCCCCATCCCATCCCCAACCCCATCCCATCCCCATTCCATCCCTATCCCCATCCCCATCCCATCCCACCCCATCCCATCTCCATCCCATCCCCATCCCCATCCCCATCCCCATCCCCATCCCCATCCCCATCCCCATCCCATCCCACCCCACCCCATCCCATCCCCAACCCCATCCCATCCCCATCCCCATCCCATCCCCATCCCCATCCCCATCCCATCCCACCCCATCCCATCTCCATCCCATCCCCATCCCCATCCCCATCCCCATCCCCATCCCCACCCCACCCCATCCCATCCCCATCCCCGTGCCTGCCCCTGCAGGGGCTCTGCCCCGTGCCATCGCCCCACGCACCATTATCCCGGCTGCCTCAAGCCCTCCCCTCCCTGGCTTAAAATACCTGCCGGCGGGGGAAGAGCGATACGTTTTATCCTAGAACCATAGAATTTCGTTAAAAATACCCACCCCTTTCATAGCCTTGGGGGGCACTGTGGTGGCTGGAGCACGCCCCAGCGAGCCCCCCCCCCAGGGCGGTCCGGGTGCGGCGCTGCGCAGGGCGGCTGCGGGCGCTAGAGGGCAAACGCGGCCGCCGATGCTGCGGAGCCTGGGCTGGGCCCTTCGTACGCTGCCGTGCCTGGGGCTCGGTCCCCCCAAAAGGCTGCTGAGCCCCACGATCAGCCCCGTAAGCACGGTGCTGCGCACCCCGGGGCAGCCCCCGGGGACCCAGAGGTGCCGCGGCGCGCGTAGGCGCAGCACCCGACGCGCTGCATCAGCCCCAGGGGCTGCTCTGCCCCACCGAGGGGGCGGCACACAAAAACCACTGGGAAAAGGGCTCGGTTTGGGGCTGTGCTCAGCACCCAAGGGGCTGGGGCAGCCGGGATTCCCCAGGCAGGGCCGGGCAGTGCAGGGAACCCAGCCCTGAGCACCCCTCACCGGGAGGTGCCCTCCCGGTGCCAACCCCGTCTCCATCCCACTGCACGTCATGGGGAGTTGTGGGGATGCTGCAGAGGTTGGGGGAGCTGGGGGGGACGAGGGGCTTCAGTGGGGTGGTTCCTGAGTGCTGGATGTGGCTCTGTGATGGCCCTGGGGATCCCTGGTCAGCAGCCCATGGGCACCAGCGGGAGCGATGGAGGGGTCCTGGCCGTTTCACCCCCCCCGGGGGCTGACAGGGACGTGGTGGACAATTGTCAGCGGTGCCACCACTCCCTGCTGCCCCCGAGCCCAGGGAGTTTGGGGCTGCTCGTGCTGTGAGGGGAAAAAGAGCAAGTGGGCCAGGCGTTTCGTGTTTCCCTTTAAAATGCGCGTTGGATGCAAGTGCCAAACGCGCTCACCAAACAACAGACACGAGCTATGGAAAACCCTTCTTAAATTGCCCGGGCTGGCTTCCCACAGCCCAGGACTCCTGCCAGGGCTCTCTGCTTAAAATGGAGTCCTATTTCCACATCCTCCTCCCTGCAGGGAGAGCTCCCGAGTCCTGCCACTTTCCGATCTGCCACTGGATCCTCCATGTTTCCAAATCCAACCCGTGCCTCTCCCCAGCAGGAGATGCGGCTCAGAGCAGCCTTGAATCTGGCCTCAGCTTAAATATAAATCACCGTCAGGCGTGCGACTGTCTGAGCCGTCACAGCTCAGCCAGGGGGACGCAGAATGATGAGGGGCAGAAAATGAGCTCACGGGGACTCAGCCTGTGCCCTGCTGGGAGACTTTGCCTTGCACCTGCCTGTCACTTCTGCGTGTTCTTCCCAGACAATATTAAGACCCCGGGAACCTTTCGGGATGCATCCACAGCCCGTGGGTCCCACGTCACCCAAATGCTGCTGGGCAGGGCGCAGCCCCTGTAAGAGCTGAGAGGCTGAGGCTGGAGCCCGGAGCATGGTTTTAACCTGATATTTTCCCCCTGTTCTCCTGTGCTTCAGCCATGGGCACTAGAAGAAGAGAAGAAATGCGAGGGAAATGCTGGGGATACCACCAAGCACAGCCATCAGTGCGAGGAGGGCTGCCCACCTCGGGCAGGCTGGGGAAAAGCTGTTTCCAAATGATCTTTTTAAATGCCTTGGGTTTTCCCACTCATTATTCATTTACTCCTTTGTCTGTGCTCCCGGGGAGCTCATCCATCCCAGCTGGTGGCCAGGAGCATCTCCAGCAGGAGAGCACAGGAGCAGGAAGGGCACTGCTGCACCTCAGGCAGAAAGGAGGAGGGGGGGCTCTGCCTTCACACCTCCCTGGGCAGCAGCGTCTGACCCAGGCTCGGGATCCAGCACCCATTGACGGGCACCCAGAGGTGAGATCTGATTCCAGCTCTCAGCATTGCACATGTTGGGTTTTCCGAACCAGGAAAGCTCTTCCCACCAAACGCCCAGCAGCCCTCTCCTTGCCGAAGGGCAGCAAACCTCCCCAAAACACAGTGAGGGTGGGTGGCGCAGGGGGACGCTGCCCGGTCCTTTGTCTGTGACCAGAGCTGCCGACATCAATAGCGATTGTGCACGGGAGGAGCCGTAAATCCATCCCTGGGCGGCGTGTCGGGGAGGTCACCAGGAACACAGCGTGTTTCCTTGTTGGGACACGAGCCACAAAACCCACAACACGCCCAGCACATCAAAAGAGAGCGAGCACTGTCAGAGGGCTCCTTTTGGGAAATAATTGTGAGGTCTTGTGTGCCGCCAGCCACAAAGCCCCGGCTGAGCAGGCAGAGCCCAGCCTCCTCCTGAAAACCCGTGGAAAACACGCCGACCTCAGGGGGGTTTCCACCCCGCTTAGCCCAGCGCCCACAGATCACAGCAGCCAGGGGGGAGCTGAGATGCAGGGGAAGGAATGCTTGAGAGCAGAGGGATGCTCCATGTGGCACCTGGAGACGGTGATGAGCCACCACCAGGGCCACCCATGGGTGCTGCTGCAAACCAGTGGCTCTGCTGAACAGGGGAATGTGGGTGGGGACATCTTGTGACCACGGGGACGGGGTGAAACAGGTTCAAAGGTGGAGACCAGCTTGTCTTGCTGGAGAAATCTCCCTCCCCAAGACATTTTTCAAAAGTCACTGCCAACAGGAAAAGTTTTCTTTGCTAACTGGCACCTGATGAAGCCGAGCTCAGAGTGCTTTGCCTGCTGCAAATAACACCCAAACACCTGCAATTGGCTTCGGGTAGAGTGGAAAACTAAAAGCGCAACGGCTGCCCTGCAGGTAACGCACACCGTGGCTGTTCTGCAGAGAGCTGGGGCCATTTCAGACCCATGTCCAGGCAGCGACCCGAGGCAGGACACAGACTCCAGGCAGGTGGCTGTTTCTGCCGCGTTCAGGAGCGCCGGCACACGTTGAATTGCTCCCCTGGGGCTCGAGGACTTCAGCTCTTCGCTTGCAGCAAGTGACCGTCCTTCCCTTCGCGTGCTGCTGCTCAGGTGCAGGAGGTGGCACTGCTCTGCAGGCTCTTTGCTTTACATGTACGATGCTCAGGCACTGCTACGACCACCGACCCACGCATATGGGCCAAGCTGAGCACCCGTAATGGGGATATATGTATAAATACAGTATTTATTAGCCCTCCATCTCCCCCAAATCCACGCATTTCTTTTCACCCTCTCTCGTTGTGCTCCGTTCCGTGACGCGGTGGCAGTTCCCCCTGTTTCTGCACAGCCTTTCCCATTCATCACATGCTATCAAATTAGCAGCTATGGCAAGAGCCGGCTGGGAGCAGGCGCTATGTAAACAACAAGCCACAAGAAGCTGCCGGAGCTGTTCGGAGGCTCCCTCTCCGTTGGCTTCTCTTGGGAGCAGCGTTTCCCCGAGGCTCTGCCCCCAAGGCAGCCACAGAGGTGGGTGAGGAGGGGGCTGTGGGGCTGCTCCTGGACCCTGCCCGAGCTTGCCAGGAGCCTTATGGGGCCAGGAGGTGATGGGAGCCAGGGGTGCAGGTTGGGAGCCTCCCAGGGTAGAGCAGGGAACCCCCAAACCTGCACCTCGCCTGCAGCATCCCCTTGCCAAGAATCATTTCTACGGGTCCTGGTGGTTTTCTGTGATCTGGGGCTGCTCCGAGGTGGACGAGCTCCCACCATCCACCTCCGGCGCTGCTGGAAGGGGTCTTCCACCGGGAGGAGCTGCGACGTCTCTTTGATTCCCCTCGCCTGCCGGAGCTCATTTTGTCTGCGTTTGGGCGCCACGTTCAGCTCACATTTGCGACGAGCAGAACAAGCTCCAAGTTCCCCTCCTAGTTCCTTGAGCAGAGCGGGACCTTATCCAGTCCTAATCCGAACCAGATGACTGCAGCGGAGAGGAGCAGCGAGAGGCAGCAACAGGGAGATGTTTGTTCCTGCTAACAGTGTTTTTAAATGGAAACATCTTGCTTTCAGGCACAAGGGCCTGGGTTTGCAGCGCGATCCAAGCACTAGGTTCTACCAAGTATTGTTATTCCAGATGAACTTTCATCAAAGCAGATAAAAGCCCGTCCCTGGACTTCGCTATAAATTATCTGGTATGAAACCCAAACATTAACCTCCATATCACTCACAGCTGCACTAACTCTGGGGATAATCCGGGATAATTTGCCATGCACAGGCTGCATGTAGTCTCTACGCTGTATTTATTTCAATGCAATTTTAGCCAGCGCGAACAACGCGCTCGGTTTTGGCCACCCCACCAGGCTGGTGGTGGGAACATCGCTGGGCGCTGCACTTCATTTCCAGCAGGGCAAGGACCCAACACCGAGGATTTCTCCTTAAGAATCACCGATGGAGGAGCAGACTTTCCTCATTTAAGGGGCATTGGGGTGCTGCTGAGACCCAGCACGGACCTGGGAAGTCAAGGACTTGCTTCCCCGCAGCCAGGAGCTCGGCACACCTGGCACAGGGACGAGGACCTGGCCGGTGTCACCGCAGCAGAGCCACTGGGGGCTGGCAGCGAGCGACTCGCCCCGTGCCATTCGTGAATCATCTCATGACCAGGGCTCTCTGGGGGCACGGGAATTACGTGCTGCCTCCCCGTTAGCCTCAGACATCCGCGAGCACAGACCCATGCAGAGGAGTTGTGTCTTTCCAAGGGTTTCATCAAACGAAGAGCCAAACTGGTCCCTGGGGTAACCGGGTCAGCCTTGGAGCTCACCCCGGAGCTGAGCCCAGCTCAGGCTTGCCAAATATTGAGTAACGGGCTGGTGGAGTCTGCAGACTTACGATTCGGGATGGGCTCAGCAATATTTCTCTCCGGAGCTTCTCTTGAGCAAGGTGATGCATTGTGCTGGGGATGGATGCGAACGGCTCGGCCACGGGGGCCATACTCCTTGCACCACCGTGCCCACGCCGTGCGGCCAGCCAGGCAGGCTCCAACCTTCCCAATTCTCGCTTTAATTGCTCGCATCCAGCCAGGCAGCATCTCCTTTCTGCCGCTCAGCAGCAGCAGTGACTTAAAGGCACAGATAAATAAAGGGGTGGGATGAGCGGCGCGGCAGGAAGGGCGGAAACGCAGCAGAGCTCCGTGCTTGGGCGCCAGATGCAGCGAGATGGGAGGGGGGGCACACGCGCACACCCCCCCCCAAGCTGGGTTTCCAAAAAATCTTTTGTTAATTAGCCCAGCTCAGGCCCCTGAGCACCGTCTGCCCAGGGTGGGTGTGCTTTGCTAGAGCAATGCCTGGGGACTTGGCTCGCCCTGAGGGATGTGCCTCCTCCCCCAATGTCCCCAGGGTCCCCTGATATCCAGCTGCACAAAGACCCCCCCCTCCTTCCCACTCTTTTCCACCCCTGCACCACCCATTGCAGCGGCTGCGTGCTCGTGGGCTTGCAAGGCCATTGCCCAGCATCCTGCCCCCGGGGCAGGATGGCCCCATCGTGGGGCTGGGGGACCCCAACCCGCATCCTGCCCCAAATTTCACCTGCAGATAACACCAGGGCAGAGCCCCTCCGAGGGGCTCGAGGACTTCGTGGCACCGCAGGCTTCTGCGCCAGCTCCTCTCTGAGCATCACCCATGGGACGTGCTGTGCACGGGTGATCCAGGCTCCCTCCCAGCAAGGGCTCTGCTGGGCAGCAGAGGCAGGGTTTGGGCTGCGTGGTCCAGCCCAGCCCCACGCGAGCCTCCACGGTGACCATCCCAGACACCTCCTAGACACATTCCCGTGAGCCGTGCATGCAGCACAGGGCCTCAGTTTTTTTTTCCTGTGGGCTCCCCAGAGGAGGCCAGGAGGGGACCTGCACCACGCCAGCAGGAGGTGTTAATTCTGCAGGTGCTGAGCACCTCCTAGCCCCAGGGGCTGTGCCAGGATTGCCTGCAGCGCCCATGCGTGGTGTGGGAGGGGAGCAAGCACCGTGAAAAAAAGCAACAGAAAAGCAGCAGCAAAGCCCATGCAGTCTATTACCACCTAGATTTGAGTCCAAAATATAATAAAATCCTTTCCAGCCTGCCAGAAGCCTGATGATTTGGGCTTGGAGCTGCTATTTTCCTGGCCGGGGGGCAAAGCCCAGGGCCCGTTTGCTGTCAGCAGTGCCCCACTCACCTGTCGATGCCATTCCAGCTGGGAATCACGCAGAGACCCCAAAACGGGTGCCCATGGGGCTGCAGGGTGCAGCCCCAGCTCACGGTCCCCCAGCCATGCACCCTTCCCTCTTGCCCTACCTTTATCAGCTGTCCCGGTTCATGGGTTGCTTCCATCAGCTAATTGGTGCTAATTAATCCCAGCAGCTCCAGCTGAGCACGAGGGGCGCTGCTACTTCCACAGCGGGCGCGGGGCCGCTCTCGGAGCGGTGGGTTTTGATGTGCCTGGGATAGCAGCGAGTTTTCCCTGCAGCATTTCCAGGGCTTTGCAGGAACCCCTTTCCTGTTCCCTCCCCGTTTGGCTTTACGTGGGCCTCGGTGTCAATTCCCAGGTGCTGCTTGGTTTTTAAGCATCGTCCATCTGCACCGAGCCTCCTGCTCCGGCCTCCGTTTGGGGAAAAATGGGGTTTTTGTTGGGAGAGGTCACTGCTAGGTGGCTCGGGAATTAGAGGTGGCTTGTTCTGCTGGCCAACGTCATGAGCTCCACGTTAACTGCATTAGCCTTTCCCACAGTCCCCAGTCCAGCACATGGTTTGTCTTTGCACACAGAGTTGCTTTTCAGAAGAAGCCCGGAGGATGGGCACTTGTTATTCGGTATTCGCTCGTTATCAGATCCGCTGGTGTCTTATGGGGGAGCTCAGCACAAGAATGAAACTCAATAATCTTTCATCAGACTCTTGGCTGTATAATCTCCTTATGAAAAGGAAATCCTTTGTTTATTGGCGGAGTACTTCTCTGTAAGGGGAACTGGAAATGCATTTGTTTTTGGTCTCGAGTATTTTGAATTCAGCAACAACAAAATAAGTGGGTGCAATGTCTAATCTACTGCCTGGATAATTCCCTGCCTAGCTTGTAGCCTGCTGCTTTCGTTCCCACCTCGCCTGGAGACGAGGAGCTAAAATGGCTAAAACGCTACTTTTTCTGAATGTTGCCTCTCATCTCCGGCGGTGGGGAACCTTAGAAAAGAGACCAAAAGCCTGTGTCTCACCGCTGGTGCAAACCCCGTGTTAGCAAGGGTGTGCAAGGGGGTGCAAGGGTGCAGGGCCCGGCCTTTGGGCAGCGTGGCCGGGTCGCTTTGCTCCGTGCTGGGAAGAGGAAATGGGATCAGACTGCCCACGTTTCTTCCTGCACCAGCGACCTCTTAGCGGTTGTTTGTCCCCAGCCTGTGGGGGTCCTCGGGCACCCAGCCCCACGGGATTTAGGGGACACCCGCCTCCCCAGTCGCCCTGTGCATCCGAGTGCCCTTCACCCAGGGAACAGGACCGAGAGCTCCGGGGCAGAGCGGAGGGCTCTGGCAGCGACCGGGGGGATAGGGGGGGGCACAGCCGTGGCCCCCCCATCCCTCGGGGGGCTGCTCTGCGCGGGTGGGGGGGGGTGGAGGGATGGGGGGGGTGCGTAGCAGGTGCTCACCTCCCCCCCCCCCCCAAATCAAGGGGAGGTTTGGCTGTCAAGGAGTTAACCCCCGGGGGCCTTCCCCTCCTCGCCCGCTCCCCCCGGCCGCCCCCCCCCCGCTGCCAGCCGGGCCCCGCCAGCGCCGTCAGCCCGGGGGCGGGGGCTGGCCCCGGCCGCTGCCTGCAGCCGAGCTCCGCGGGGAGAAAGCGGCGGCGGCTCGGGGCGGGGGAAACGAGGAAAAAAAAAAAAAAAAAAAAGGAAAAAAAAGAAAACCGCCACCTTCCTGTATTTTTTTTCCATTTTTTTTTCTTTTTTTTTTTTCCCCCTTTTTTTTTTTTTTCTTTCGGTTCCCTCCCCCCCCCCTCCCCGACAGCTCGCTCGCCCTGCTCGCCTTCCTGCATGACTGTCACCGAGGTAAGGAGCTGTGTGTCCGTCCGTCCGTCCGTCCGTCCCCCCCCCCCCAACCCCTCCCGGGGGATGCTGCGCCCGTTCCCACGCCCCGCCGGCCGCCAGGTGCCGGCACCGGGGATCGCGGACCGGGGCCCGGGGGGGGGGCTCCCGGTGGCTCCCGGCTCTCGGCCCCGGGCGGCTCTGCTGCATTTTTAACCCTTGGAGCAGCGCCCGTAGGGGGGGGGGGGGGACACGGCCGGGTGGGGGGGGAGCTGCGGGCACCCCGCAACGCTCGGAGCCCTACAGGTGGCTGCGGGGCCGGGGGGGGGGGGCAGGGAGGGGATGGGGATGGGGGGGAGCCCGGGCTGGAAGGGGATGGGGGAGATGGGGGAGAGTCCCCCCATCCGAGCATCCCAGCCCTGGGAGCGAGGCGGGGGGGTCCCGGTCCCCAAACTGCCCCGAGAGCAGCCCCTGCACCAGTCCGGAGGCTCGGCCCCCCCCCCCCAGCCCTGCTGCGGGGAAGGGTCGGGGTGCCCGGGGGCTGCCCCCCGGTTCTGGCCCTGCTCACGGTGCTGGGGAGCTGCAAGTGTCCCCCCCCGGCCTGCTGCAGGCTCAGGGTGCTGTGCTGGGGGGTGGTGGTGCTGGGGGGCACAGAGCATCCTGGGCATTGCTGGGGGGGGCACGGAGCACCCAGAGGCATTACTGGGGGGGCACAGAGTGTCCTGGGCATTGCTGGGGGGGCACAGGGCATCCCCAGCATTGCTGGGGTATGGTGGTGCTGGGGGGCACACAGCACCCCGTGCCATTTCCGTGCCTGGGGAGAGCGGCTGGCCCAGCGGGGAGCGGAGTGGTCCAAGCTGGACCCTCGTGGCCCAAGCCCCACCGGCAGGAGGTGGCCGTGCGATGAGGCTGGGGGCTCACAGGCTCCTCAAGGGGATGCCCCGAGCGAGGAACCCCCTGGGTGCACAGCACTGGTCGGGGCTCTGGTGTGGCCCGAAGGGGCCGGGCACGGGCAGTGCTGGGCCAGGGCAACGCCACCAGCCCCGGGCAGCCCCCGCCGAGCACCGAGGATGGAGCCGCTTTCTGCAGCGCGCTCTGTTCAGGGCCCAGACAAAGCCTCTGCCTGCTGCAATAGATGTTGGCAATGTGCGGTGCTGAGCTCACTGCCCTGGTGCATGCTCCCGGGGGGAGCAGCAGCCGAGCCCCACTTGCTGCCTGTCACCCCCCCCCCCGTGCCACCCTCCCTGCCAGGAGGGGACACGGTGGGGACACATGTGTTGGCACCAGCGTGCCCAGGACATGGCAGCTCCCTGCCGAGGAGCCTGAAGCAGCTCCAGGGCTGGTGTTGGTGCGTGCCCAGGTGAAGAGAGGAGGAATTGCTCCCCTGCTCCTCGCTCCTTGGCAGACAACTTGCATTTTGCCTGCTCCGCTCGTGCTGGGCGGTCACCGGTGTTTTGGTCCATTCTTGGCTATTTCCATGCGCGCCGTGCTGCGTCGTGCTGCCCCGAGGTCCCCGCCGGCCGGACAAACCCGGCAGCAATTGTGGAAGGAAAAACACTTCCAGCCCTTCTGGGTGCTGAGAGGGGGATTGATGGGCTGGCCCAAAAGGTCACTCGGGTTAAAAGAACTGCGAACCTGCTGGTATTAAAGTGTCACGGACCCAAGCCAGGCTGATCAATTTGTAGCGCTTGTTAACAGTTGTGATTTTTTTTTTCTTTCTCCTGAGTGTAAAGAGATTTATTCGGAGCTACATTGAAAAAAGGCCAGGCTGTGAGGAGAGCGTGTTCAGGAGTACGGGGAAGGATGCTGCTGCGGTTTTCAGGGACCAGAGGTGTATACTGGGCTGATCTGTACTGCGTGCGCCGAGTACACTTCTGCTAAAGCCCTGTAAAGCCCTAAGACACCCCGTGGGTTTTATTCCCTGCAATATGGACTGTCTTTGGAAGCTATTAGCAGGGCCCTGAAGGTGCCATGGCATCGGTGCAGGTTGGGAGCCAGGCCCCAGCTCTGCAGTGACAAAAGTGTCCTGAGCCCATGGCACCCTCCTGGGCACGAGGCTGGCACGGAGACGTGGAAGGGGAATAAAGCAGCACGGGCACCTGTGGGACAGGAGATGCCTTTTCGGTGTGGTTTTGGCTGCTGGCAGGGAGCTGGCAGCCAAGGTGCTCTGGGGGATGGCTCTGGAGCGTTTGGGAACTGGGAATTGTGCCTGTCCCCATGGGAGGAGAGCCTCAGGGCTCCCCACAGCTGCCCAGGAGCAGGTGTCTGAGTCCCAGCGCCGGCCGCAGCCCCCAGCGCGGCAGGGACAGTCCCACGCCGTGTTCCTACAACAGCTCCCGTGCTGGGGCCACTTCCCAGCAGCTGCTGCAAACAGTGGCAGTGGGAACGGTTTTACAACCCTGGCAAACATTCCTGAGCAATTCGCGTCTAGAGGAGAACAGATAGGTCCAGGTGCCCAGCGCCAGGTAGAGCTAGCTCAGCGCACGCCCGAGGCGTGGGGACACAGAAAGCTTTTCTTGGAGCCTGGGGGCCGGGGGAAGGCGAGGAGGGGGCCGAGAAGCGCTGTCAGGATGCGAAGCGAGCTGGTTTCGTTCGCATCCTGAGCCGCCCCCTCCCCTCCCACGGCGAGGAATGCAAGCGAGCGCGCCGCATCCCCAGACCTCGCTCTGCCGTGGGAGTTTCCTACCCAGGAGAGTTGAGTCAGGTTATAAATAGGATGGAGAAGGGCAGATTGCAAGGCGAAAAGAGCCCACTCCTCCCGCTCGGGGATCTGCCCGAACGCTGTGAGGCCTCCTGTGCATCACTGAGTTATCGCATCGTGCTCCGTGCCGTGCCGTGCCGTGCTCCCCAGCACCAGCTCTGCTTTCTCCGGGCCCTGCAGTCAGATCCAGCAAAGCGATGGATGGCCTTCAGCTGAGACTTGCTCCAGGAGTCAGGGGCAAATTCATCCCTGCTGCAGCTCAGCTGGCTTAGGGGGGGTCTGGGCCACAGGTTTGGGATCCGTTGCGTGCAAGCAGGAAAACAGGCCAAACCCATTATGTATAAAGAGAAGGGCCCATGCCACAAAGCCAAACAAATCTGCTAGCAGCAGCAACGCACGGAGAGCGCCTCTCCCCCAGACGCAGCCCGACATCTGTCTCCACTTCAGGGACCTGCTGTGCCCTCGGGACGCGGCCGTGCTCCGCCGGGGTGCGAGGGACAACGGCACCCACCAGGCTGCTGGGACCAGGCCCCTGGCAGGAAACGGAAGGAGAGGAATACTTGGGAAGCAGATTTTGCCAAACTCGCCTGGTATTTTGCCCGGAGCTGCGTGTTCGCTTGATAAAGCTGCCAGCAGGGATGCGTGACACTGACCCCCGTGTTCATTAAGGGGCAAAGCTCGCATAAAAGCAAGCGAGGAGTTAGCTGTGGGAGCAGCAAAACGCTGTCTGCCGGGCATGGGTTTTGCAGCAAGTGGAGCGTTGCTGGAGGGCTGGGCTTTGCTGGGGCTGGGTGAACAATTCTGCGCCCTGGATGACCGGGGCTGGTGTGGTGCGGTGCTTCCAGCTCCTGCCCATCGCCAGAGGCTGTTCCCAAAGAATAATTAACCATGAACACAAATTAACAGGGGCCCAAGGGAGTCTTAATTCGGGAAATACAGTTTTAAAACGACTGGAGGCTTTTCTAAAGGGCACGGTTTAGAAAGGATGCAGTCTGGGAGGTCCTGTGGCATGCACTAGACAGAATTATCCGATGGGCTCCTCTGGTTTATTATCTATTAATTGGTATTAGTCATCAAGCTACGCTGCTTAGATAACAGCTCATCCTCTTAGTTCACTGAGTAGATGAAGCCAAAACCAAAAACCCGGAGAGGAAATTGCGTCCGTGGCCTGTCGTGATCAAAAATGGTAAAGAAGCGACGCAGCCAGACATGGTCAAGCAGTAATTATTACCTCAGGGCCCGTGGGAGGTTGTGGCTACGGCACCACGGAGGTGCTGGCCCTGGTGGCCCCGTCCTCTGCCGTGCCACTAAGGGCAGGTCTAGTGTCTGGGGCAAGTGCTGAGCCCACGGAAAAGCTGGTTGCTGGTTCGATCGATACAAAGCTTGATTGAAGGCAGCGGGCCATGTTATCAGGCAAAATGGCTTTGCGGAAAACAGGCTTTGGGCAGCGCAGCTTGACTTCTTTTCTGGAGAACTGACTGGGGAAGTCTTCTCCGGACGGTCACTAAACCCAAATTTAGGGCAGTGCTGCGTGTGCTCTGGGTGATGGTGCTTGGGGATCGGCGCCAAATCATATCAATAAGCCTCGTGTTAAAGGAAGTAGGTGCAGGCTAACCAACATATGCAGCAAGTAGATTAATGGGATTTGTTACTGCATGGGGTTTTGCTAATGGCTTTCGGGGCAGAGCTCTCTGCCTCTTGCTGTCTCGGAATCAAGGCTGGAGAATATTTTTAGTTGAGATTCAGCGATGCGGTGCCTGGAAAACCCTCGTGTGTTTGTGCTGCCCAGGCTTTGCTCGGAAATAGGGAACTGTGCACAAGGACCGGGGCAGGTGCGGTGCTGGGAGCCGTGGAGGAGCTGTTCTGCAGCGTGCGGGTGGCGGAGATCCCATAACGGTGCCTGGGGCCACGGCTGGAAGGAGGGAACAGCTGGGGTGGGAGCCGAACAGGGCTGTCGGTACGGGACTGCTAATAAAGCACAAATAATAAGGAGCACTCAAACAATGTTCGCTAATCTTCGGCTTTGCTGGGATTTCTGGGGGTTGGGAGCAAGCATAACGGACCGCTTTGAGTCTAAAAATGGAAGCTCCCCATTTCCAGAAGCATTACTCTCATCAAAGGCAACTTAACTGGCCCGCGGCTTTTTAATGAGTTTTAATTGTGATTCAATGCAGCATTAATCTGGAGCTTTACTACTGCCCGGCTGCGGCCAGCAGGCTCGCTCGCTGTAATTCATACCGTGCAGAATGCGACGCGGGGTCACCCCCACCCCCCTTCTCCTTTTCATGGAAATTTTATCAAATGATGAATAGTTCAATTCATTATCCAGCTAGCAGAGAGCTCGAAGTAGTCGGATCCTGGATTCCTATCTCCCAAGTCAGTGTGTAATTACCGAAATCTGGCAGCAGGCAAAACCTACGTGACGGGGCCAGCTGCTAGAGTCCCCCACAAATCTGTGAATCGAATCTTTCACCGTCTGGAAGGGAACCAGCGCGGAGCTCGGCTCCCAGAAATCTTCCTCTCCTTTGTTCCTCACCAAGCCGTTAGCAAAGCCACTTGGGCCCGCTCCGCAGGGCCTCGAGCATTGCTGGGACCCGGCAGCAAAACCTCGGGCAGGCGGCGGAGCGGCCCTGACACCACTTGTACTGGAGAAATTGGGGGAAATAGGGCAAAACCCTGCAGGCCTGAGCCTGGATTTGGGCCCTGCTGTGGAAGACGGGTGATGAGCAGAGCAGGGACCATGCTGGAGGACAGGGACAGGCTCATCCCCGGGACATGAGGCCCCAGGCTGCCCTGCAGTGTGGTCCCAGCCTCATCCCAGCCACAGCCACGAGGATGTGGCTCTCTCCCCCTTCACGTGGTGGTTTTCCCCTGACACCCCCCTGTCCTGGTCCCTTCTCCGAGGGGGGCCCTTCTCTGCTGGGGCCCTATGGAAACCCCCTCAACCCTCTCCGCGCCCTGTGCTGACTGTTGTCCCTGCTGGGGACGGGGGGACAGCAGCGCTGGGCATTGCGGAGTGAATGCGGTTTGGATTTGCTGTTTTGGGTTTACACGCCTGGTGGTGCCCGGGGTGCTTGCGGGGTTGCCCATGCCAGGCAATCCGTGTGGTTTTAGCTCTGTAGCCGGGGCAGAAGGCAGTATTTAAACCAGCTTCTGCCATGGGGAATGGCTGCAGGCTCCAGCCCCGTGCTTCGCTGCGATTGCACTGCTGGTGGGGAACTGGGAGGGGGCCGGGGGGCGGCGGGCGCTGCTCTAACGGGGCTGTCCCTTTCCTGCAGGGCCCAGGAGCCTCTCCCTGAGCCCCGAGCCAGAAGCTGGGTGTCAGGAGGTGCCCGGCGAGCCCGCGGAGCAGAGCTCAGGTGAGGAGCCCTCGCTGTGCCCGCGCCGAGCCAGGCCCCGGGGGGGCATCGAGGATGGAAACAGCTCGATTTTGTTAAAAAGGTCCTGCTGAGGGCTTGTTCCTGCCCGAACAAGGAGGCTCCGTGTGGTTCCCGTGGCTGGTTCCCCCCCCAGGGCCGTGCACAAGGCCGGGTCTGTGAGCAGCGCGCTCGCCCCCGGCGCGGGCTGGCAGCGGGGGGGCCGCGGGACACGGCCTTGGTGCCTCCCACGTCCCTGCCCCGGCGCTGGCACTTCCCAGCTGGCCAGGAAATTTCTGAGGCCTGAAATATTTAGAAGATAGCGTTTGTTTGCCTTTCTTTCTTTTTTTTTTTTTTTTTTTTTTAATCCTTTTCTCCTCTGGAAAACTTTTGGCTCCTCGCTGGGACAAACTTCCAACAAACTCTTGCAGCCGTACAGGCTGTCCAGGACCACGGCACAAATACCTGGAGACATGAGGGGAGCCGGGGGGCTGCGCGGGGAACCCTTCGGTGTCCTCAGGCAGGAAACACCACGCGGCAGCGACGTGCCCGACCTGCTCGCCGCCGCAGCATCTTCCTGCTTTAGAAAACCATCATTTCCCTTCATGAATAAGTTTCTGTGGTTCATTTCCCATACGAAGCTGGGGCTTAGCAAGGACTTTTTCAGGCTGCTGCGTATGTAGAAATGTCAGTGCTCCTGTGGTCCTTTTTCCACCCCAGTCCTTCAGCATCTTCCCAGCCGGTTTCTCACCCGCAGGGCCCAGCAGCCGCCCTTCTCCCCCCTTCCCCAGTTATTTCATACCCATGCGTGTGATGTTTCACCTCTTTATAATAAAAATCTGGTGAATTTAGGGGTGTTGGATTTATGGCGTCCTCCCATCGGAGGCTTTCTCTTGGCACAGTGGTAGCCCCACTCACTCTTCCTAAATGCGGCTGGGAAGCCTGTTGTGACCGAGTCCCTGCCTCAGTCTTCTTGGGGACATGTGGCACGGTTTGCTGATGCCGGTGTGAGATCTGCTTCGTTACCCGCTCATCTAAACACGTGAAAAAGAGATTTCAGACTCTCCAAGTTTCTTAAAAAGCTCTCAAGCTGAGAACGAGCGTGCAATATTCTTGCCCAGAGGAAATGCTGTTCCAAGGAGCTGCAAGCTCTGCAAAAGGAGGGCGAAATCCCATGCTCAGCGCGGGTGACCCGGGGCAGCTCCGGGGGCCCAGAGGTGCTGGCCCGGGAGCTCAGCCCCCCCCGGCCCTTTGTTCTCCATCAAAATGTTTCCGCTGGCTTCGCAGGGTGGGAAGGAGTTGGGAAACAGAGTGGGAGGAAAAGCAGGCTTGTTTACATGATTTATCGGCGAGCATGAGCCTTGCATTTCTTCTCAGCACGTGGGCCCGGGAGACGCGGCGAGGTTTGTTTTGCCTCCCCCAGAAAGCTTCCTGGGGGAAAAACAGCCCCAAACGGGGCCCCTGCTGATAGGGAAGCAGCTGCAGCCGCTGCCTTGAGCCCCGGCACCGAGCTTTTTGTGGTCTGGGACGTGGGGGGGCCGCCTGAAGTGCCCCGAGTTTTGCAGCCCCATTGCCACCAGGATGCTTTGGGGCTGACCCCGTTGCACGGAGTGTCCCTTTGTCTTGTCCCCCTCCCATGGCATCCTCGGGCTCACACCATGATGTGGGGACCTCGGGGGAGATGGGGTGCCAAGGGCACCAGCAGGGCTTGATCCAGGATTTGAGTGCACAGCACCAAACATCATCCAGCCCCGAGGAGGGATGGGGACAGGAGGTGACAGCCCGGCCTGGGGGGGTCTGGCCTCGCCTGGGGCTTGTTTCCCCCAGCGTGGGGGGCAGAGGGGCTCTTCCCCTGCAGCCAGCGGGCTCTGGGAAGGAGAAATCTTTGACAAGTTGAACTCAGGGGAAAACCCAGGCACTTCCTTCCAGACTGGAAAAACCTCAGCTGGCAGATACCGCCTCAGAAATGGTCGTCTGTCTTTTGTCCTTTGTTTAGACCCCGTTAATGGGACAAATCCTTAATATTTGTCAGATGGGCCTCCCCAGCCTCTCCTCTGCCTGCCTGTTGCGCCAGTACTGACACCATCGCAGCACCTAGAAATGGGATGTGCGGATGCTGATGTGTGTGGGGATGTACACGGGGATGATGATGTGCACGGGAACTCGGTACCCGTGGTGCCAGCCCGCCTGGGAATGAGGCAGCCAGGCCACATCAGCGCTGGCACTCGTGCTTTGCAAGGCAATTCCATCCATAACCTCATCTTTGGCTACAGCAAATGCAAAACCCTGCAATAAGGGCACTGCAAATTCAGCACCAAACCCCATTTTTATTTATTTGTTTTAATGCAACATTAAGCCAAGGCGTGCCCTGTGGATACAGCTGCTGCTGCGAGCCTGTTTTATAGGAGACTGCTCTTTCTCGAGGCGCTGCTCGGTGCATTTATTCCGGTGTTTCTCGGAGCCCCCAGGTGTTTCCTGAGGCTGGACGCAGAGCTAAATCCCCCCCAGCTGCTCCCTGCTGCTCCAGGTGCTCGTGCTGTCAGCCAGATGTGTCCATGAGGAGGAAACAAGGAGCTCTGCTGGCTCCTGTAGGATTTGGGGTCCCCAAAGTGTCACGAGTGGCTCGGTGGGCTGTCCCCTGCTCCATGGACTGTGTATGTGTGGGGACAGGGAAAATAGGACCTGTCCTCAGTGGGATAAACATGCACGAGCCTGTGGCTGGCTGGGACAGCTTCTTCCCAAGGAGGAGACTCTTTCCTTGAACATTTATTACTAATTTGGGACGCAAATAACGGCGTGGTGGGGGCTCGGTGGGATCCTGCTGCCGGGGGCTGCTCCGAGGGGCGAGCAGTGAGCTGTGGCCACCAGCCCGTGCTGGCCGTCCCACAACCCGCCTCGTCAGCCCCTTCATCCAAAGGTCAAGTGCTTCTTGTGCTGAGCACTCCCAGCCCGAATCCTAGGACCGAGACCTTTGAAATTGTGCAATTTTAGAAATTTGCTTCGCGGCAGCACGCTAACCAGCTTTTCCCTTGGTGAGACCTGCCTTATCTGGCGCCAGCTGCACCGGATTTTTGCATGCACCCCAAAACGTTCCCCCTTTTTGCGTTTTCCCCATTAAGGGGCATGTCCTGGCGCAGGGCTCGGGGCCGGGGCTGGCGGTGCTCCGGGGGTATGGGGCACGAGCAGCTGGCTCTGTAGCGGGGTTTTTGGGCAGGTTCACGAGCACCTTGACGGGCTGTGAGTCAGGGAGTGCGCCTACCGGCTGCCACGTGCACGTGGCAGGGATGGAAACTCTTTGTGCTGGAATCGCTTTGTTCTCCGGGGGAGCGTAGGCGGCACCGTGCGCTTCTCCTCAAAGGTGGCGGGGGGCTGCCGGCCCCGGGGGGGGGGGTCAGCACAGCACCGGCGCTGGTGGGGCTGGGCACGAATTGCCCGAGAGCATCCCCCTGGGGGCAGAGGGGCCGGATCCTGCCACATGCTGGACCCCTGTGCAGGGTGGCTTCACCCCTGGGTGAGCAGCTGGGGGGGGGTCCGGGATGCTCGCTGACACCTAAAGCCCCCCCCAGCTCTGCCCCCAGGGGCGGGCAGGGTTTGTGTGTTTGCTTGTCTGCGCCCCCCCCGGGGGCCGGTGAATTGAATGTTTTTGCTTTCCCTCTCTGCACAGAGCTCTTGTCGAGTCAATGAGAGACCTCCACAAGTCTAGCGTGCTGGGAAGCAAGCACGGCAGCCTGGTGAGTGTCCCGCGCGGGGCATTTGGATAAGGCTGTGACAGACGCAGCGGGGCCAAACCGAGCCCTGGGCCCTCGGCACAAAAGAGAAATCATTTAATTTACACCCGAGGCTCAGCATTGCTCAGCCCGGCTGATTTTGCACCGTACAGGGGCTGCAGTCGTGCCTCGGTCCAAGCATGGCTCTGCGATGATCCCGAGCCCGGATTTTGGGCCGTGGTGGGGCAGCCCCACGGACGCGTGCTGCTCTCGGTGGCGGAGGTGTTACTGCAGCGAGGAACGGGATGTGCCTAAACCTTAAATCTCGCTGAGCCTCGTTAGCATGAAAGCCGTTAATGTGAACAAAAGCTGCTCTCAAGGTTGAATTGAGCAGCATCGGAGCACTGAAGAGATTAAAACCAGCGTTTGCTTGGCTCTAATCTAATGTGCATGGAACAATCAGCGTTTGATGACTAATTTTGGCAATGCCGGGGATCTTAGCGAAATAGCGCTGCTTAATTTCAAGCTTTTCCTTAGGGAGCGGATTCCAGCACCACAGACCCCACCTGTATGCTTTGCCCTCACGCTGCTCGGGCACCCAGCGGGTCCCATCCTCCAGGTCCGGAGGAGCCTGGGCCGGCACCTGCCCTGCCCTGATCCGCATCCTGCCCGGGCTCCTCCTGCTTGTGCATTTCCCCCTTCCCAAATGGTAAAAATACCATTTTTTATTTTTTTTTTATTTTTCCATTTGCCACCACTGATTTATTGGTCTTGGGTCTTGGGGGCCACAGCAGGGTCGTGCCCAACCCACAGGGGCACGATGGCTGTGTCCAGAAAGGCACATGCTGATGTGCTTGGGCGCTGACACGGGGTCTTTCCCCTCCGAATTAAGCCCCGGTGAGCAGTTTTGCTATTTCCTTCCCTGCTCCCCACGTACAAGCAGCGAGGAGTGTCCCCGGGCAGGGGACGGGGACGCGGCGGCTGCGTGCTGCCTGGAAATGAAGCCATCTCCCTGGCTGAGAGCTGCCAGAAAGCAGCTCTTTTCTTGCCTGGTAACACTTCATTGCTGCAGCGGCCGATCGATACTCCAAATGTCAAACCCCAGCTCCGCCGACCTTCCCGGTGGAAAACAACCCTGCCCTGTGACTGCCAGGGACGTGCAGGCAGCGGGTCCGCGCTGCCTGGGAGGGCAGGGGGGGATTGGCAGCCCCCGGGGAGCCCTCTCCTGCCAGAGCTCTCCCCAGGAGCTGGGTGGGAGGCGAGCCCCGGTTTGCTCTCCTGCCCCTGGGGGACACGGTGGGGACACAGGAGCACCAGGAGGAGGCGTGGAAAGTGGCACTAATGGGCTTTCGGAAAGGCACCGTCTCCTGGAGCGCCACAAAGCCCCTCGTGAAAGCCCCAGATACTCTAGGCTTGACAAGGCGGTTGCCAGGCTTTCTTTTTCCCAGCACAATTCCTTCGTGCGACGATTTTCTTGGGGACTGAAAAGGTTTTCCTCGGGAGCTGAAAGCAGCGCTCTCCCTTCAAAAAACCTCTCTGAGCGCGCGGAGACGCTACGTGCCATTGCAAAAACCCTCGTGGCTGCTCCGAGTCCCCCGGCCCCTTCCCACCCACAGCAGCCAGAGGGAAGGGGCTCAGGGGGGGGGGGGGGGCATCGCCACAGCCCCCGCTCCCTGCAGGTGAAAGCAGAACTTCATTTCCCTGACAGCTCCCATCACGGAGGCCGATTAAGCAGTACTATATAAAGGAAGCGGAGATTTTTAAGGGATTACAGCACCCTTTGCTGGGTGGCTGCCTATTGCAGCGTCAGGGGCTCTTTGCGCAAGCTCTCCTTCCCCGGCTGCTGTTGCCAAGACTCCCGATGCTTGAAAAGATGCATTTAAAAATAAACACATTGAGACAAGAGCTGTGTCCTGCTGCTGCTGGTAGGCAAAGGCTGGAGCTGCCAGGAGATCAGAAACGCGGCCAAGCAGGGGCTGGGCTTTTGCTGCTTGTTTCCTTTCCCCAGGCGAGCCGCAGTTGCCGTTCCCAGGGTGACCGAGGGGTTTTGTGCGCCACCAGCCGCGGCGCCCACGGCTTGGATCCGCTCTGCCAGCTGACGTGGGGCTGGAGGGGGCACCCCTGGCACATCACCTCCAGAACGGCTTTTCATCCTAGAGAAAAGCCTGGAAAACAGGAGGAAAAAAATAGTTCTTTGTGTGTTGGTTTTTCTTTTTTTTTGTTTTTTCTTTTCAATGCGACTGCTTCTGAAGCCGCTCTCTTCCATTGAACTGGAGGAGGGCCTGAGACCAGCACCCGAATAAATGCCCATTTCCCACCCTGGCATTCGCCCCCCTGCAGCCTCAGGATTTCTCTGGGCTTTGCACCCCGGGGAGCCCCCTGCGCCCCTCGCCCCCCGGGCAGCTGCAGCCATCCCTTGCTCCCCTGCCAGCCCTGTGGTACGTGATACCACTCCTGGGATAGATGTGGGGAGGAGAGGCAGGGCAGCTCCCTAAATCCTCAATGCGAGGACCAGACGATGCTGTCCGGGAGGAAAACCTGCCTGTCCTTCACCAGAGCCACGTGCTGGCGGGGGCTGCAGCCACCGACAGCTCCCCGGTGTCCGTGCCCTCATCCAGCACCGTCCCGTATGGAAAATCTCTCTCTAAGTGACCTACATTTCATGCTCCCATTCATCTGCTGCACGTATCTGCTGTTGCTGTGGGGCAGTGTCAGGGTAAGGAACTCGTGGGAGCCTGCAGAGGTGCCAGGGAACGTTGTAGGCTTCCCCCGAAGCTGCGAACGTGGGGCTCTCTGACTGCGATATTGCCCTGGGTGTCTTTCCTGACCCTCTGCTTTTCCTCTGCTTTTGAAGAACAGCACAAAAGCGATGCACTGACAAATGCCCTGAAACAAGCCAGCTCTCCTCTGGTTTTCTTCTAAAGGCTCATCTTCAATGACATCCTTTTTGCTAGAGGAAGGATGTGCGGAACAGTTTCCCTTGGCGCAGCAAGGAGCCGCCTCTTTGCTGGGCACCGTGAGCAAAAACCTCCCCAAATCTGCTCCATCCCGGCCTGGGCAGCCTCCCCCGGGAGGCAGAGCTGGGATGGAGGCTGCCCTCACTGCAGCTCCGTGGCTGCAGGGAAAGAACTGAGCTGGCCTGGCACGAACGCCCCGCGCTGCGGATGCCGTGCCCTGAGTCCGAAACGGCTCCGTGTCGCTGCTCGGAGCTCCCCAGCACGCCTATTTTCTGCTCTAGCTCCTGCTGCGAAAGAGATTTCCCCCTTCCAGTGAGGGATCTGGGGACACGCTCTTCCCCTCAAGCACTTAAACAAGCAAAACATTGCAGCCATCCCGAAAACGCTGGGGCAGGGAGGAGAATTTCTCTGCTGCCGTGTGTTCCGTGAGGCTCAGTGTTGATGCTGAACGTTGTGGCCGGGGAGGTGATTTATTGTATTGCCGTGCTTCAAAGTGCTTTATAGCGTTCTCATTTTTCTTGTAAGCTCTGCTCAACCTAAAACAAGGGAGGAGTTTTGCAATTACAGGAAGAGTCAGAGTCCAAGAATAACGCGGGGCTGCAGTGAGCACTGGAAGTGGCGGCGCATCAGTCTGATTCTGGGGGATGGATGGAAACGGCTCCGATAAATCGATAGTTCTGTTTTTTTAATGTCTCCAAGCCATTGAGAGTGAGGTGATGGAAAAATAAAATGCCATTAGCATCAGCAGAAAGTAGAGAAGTACTCAGAGAGCAGGTCTCGTAATAAAACACGCCTCGTAGGGTGGTTGATGTTGCCCCTCGCTCGGCGCGGCGCGGTGACGGGAGCCGCCTGCTTGTGGCCGGAGCTGAGCAGGAGCCGACCGGGGGCTCTGGGGCTGCCCGCGGCTTACAGCGAGCACGCAGGTGGATGGCCGGGGCTTGCTGCACGTGGGAGCTAAATTTAGCAGGGCTTTTCTGGTTCCCGGCATCCTCCGTCGCCTGGAGAGCAGCCGGCAGCAGCGCTCCCATCGGCTGCCTGAAAGGAGATCAAGCAAGGGCTTAAATTCAGGGGGAAGGAAGCAAATGCCGTGTTTCAATCTTAAGTTTTGAGGGAATTTCCCCATCCCCTGGCACACGGAGGGCTCTGCGCGTTGATGCCAGAGCGTCCATGTTGTGGCCACCTCTCCCCGTGCCCCAGGGGACATGAGGTGCTTCGCTCCCCGCAGGCACGATCCTGAGCAAAGCCCCCGGGAGGAAGCAGAAGGCAGCGGGGCCGGGGGCTGCGGCGTGGGACAGCAGCGTGGCTGCGAGGTTTTTCCAGCGTTTCCTCTCCCCTTTGTCTCCACCGAGCTGAATTCCTTCGGGGCAGGGGCTGCTTTCCTCCCCGGCTGGATTGCACAGCCCACGGGACAGGAGATTGTCCTCCTGCCGGCTAGAAACCTGCACTTGTTTGCAGCCGTTTTCCGTAGTAAAATGGCGTTTCTGGTGAAATCACAAATTTTGACTTCCCCACTTGCAAACTCTCAGCATCCCGTGCTTGCAGCATGAGGTGTGCGACCAAAAGCCCTCGGTGGGCTTTGCTTCTGCCCTGCGGCATCCACGAAACGCACAGACCTGCAGGCAGGGGCCTCACAGAGAAGGTCTGAATGCGTGTCCTGGGGAAAAACAAACGGAGGAATAAATGTTGGAATGAAATGGGAGAATAAAGCAGGTGCCTGCGTGAAGACTCAGAGTTTTCATCCGTCCAGAACTGACGCATCGCTCACAAAAATATCCAAATGGGACGACACAATGGGAAGCCAGCTCTTTTTGCTCAGACAGATTTTTTTTCCATTTTATTTCTGCACAAAAATCCTCTTGCATGGCTGCGTGCTCCCTGGGGAAGGGGTTCAGGGACCCCCCAAAGGTCAGATCCCACCAGCGCCAGGAGCACCCTCACGGACCAAGGCCAGAGGCAGCTTCCCCTGGATGCTCTCTCCCATCCATCCACGTCCCCAAATCAGCAGCGGGGGGACCTGGGGATCTCCCCCGTGGCACCAGGAGCTATTCCTGCCCCGGGAAAGCCTTGCCTGCTGCCAGAACAATAAACCTGCAGGAAATGGGGGGCCATGGGCAGCCCCCAGACGTTTCCCGAGATTCTGGTGGCGTTTCCGGGCTGCCTGCAGCCCCGGGGCCGCTGGCCGCCGTTTGCAGGAAATGCTCACGGAGGGCAAAGGAAAGAAACTGGGGAATCTCTCCAGCCAAACCCGCACTCGAGCCTATTGCTTCCTTCCGCTGCGGCGGGGGTGGGATGGAGGCTTGCCCAGTTTTTGGTGAAAGAACAAAGGGAAGAGAGAAACGGAGAAATGCTGCAATCCCCAAAGCAGCAGCGCTGCCGGGGCGGGCGGCGTGGAGGGCGCATCCACAGCCCGCCTGCAGGGCCCTGCGTTGGGGGTGAGGGGTTTCTGCAGGCTCCTCGGAGCTCGTTTGCCGTGATGCTTCGTTTGGCAGCGACTGATAAGGCTCCGTTTCTGAATGCACGAAATATCAGGAGCCCCTTTTTCCTCATGGGGCATCCTCCTGCGTGGGGATAACACCGCAAGTCATCTGAGAAATTCACTGTGGAAGTATGGAAAGAACGGCCCTTCTGGTAGATTTGGGGCTTTTTTAAAAATAGGTCTGGAGCAGAGCGGCGTGGGCAGCAGGAATGGGAGCAAAGCTTCGCCCAGGGACAGGGGAGCAACTCGAGAGCTTAAAAAAATATTAAAAGATATTTTCGTGCTTTTTTAACTTCATAAATGAGCTAATTTCGTAATGAAAGCTGGTCTGTTCAGCAAAAGGAAAACACAAAAAGCAGTGAAACTCTTGAAAGAAGCAGCCTGGGTTGTGGTCGGGGCTTTTTCTTGCCCTGCCTCGCTCTGACCGCTCGGGTAGGTTTGGCAAAGCTTCGCAGCGCTTTGTTGGACGTGAGTCTGCATTTTTCAGAGCAGAATTGTTTCCATGCAAAAAAAAACGTCTGTCTGCTCTCCTTTTGGGTTAAATCCTCAAGGATCCGCGTCCTCTTTTCTTGTGACCCAAGGACAGCCTCTGATACAGGGGGGTGCAAACCCAGCACCCTGGGCAGAGCAGGGTCCGTGCACCCACCTCCCCCTGGTGCCTTTGCGCAAGGAGAAGGGCCGAGATGCGGCCCCAGCACGGCCTCCGAAGGATGCTGCCGGTGTGTGAGCTGCTGGGGGGGGGCTGCAAAATGTGGCTGTGCTCCCAGAGCGATGCCTGGGTGCGGGGCCAAGGCAAAGCGCCGGGGCTCAGGGCTGGGGTCTGCCCAGCAGGACGCGGCCCTGCCGGCGGGCGGCTTGCTGCAGCAGGGCGCAGGATGCGGCGAGGGACGTCGGCGCAGCGGGGCTCTGCTGCTGAGGTCGGTGCTGAATCCCCCGCGTGGTTGGCCCTGCGATGCACGGGACAGGCAGGCCGAGATTTGCTGCTCGGGACTCTGACCAGTGCCCCGAACCAGGAGCTGAGCCTGCTGGTGAGCTGCTCGTAGGAGTCGAGGATGGAAATGGCACAGTTTGCAGTCCTCTTTCCTCCCGGGGAGACGCTGCAGATGATGTGCCTGTGGCCTTGGGTTTGGAGGAGTCGCTGGGTTCCTGGGCATCAGAGCAGCCCGCGGGGATGCTTCCCTGGTGCTGCCCCTTGCTGAGGGCTGCTCTCAGCAGCTGGCCCAGCGCTCGAGCGCGCATTGCACGCTTTTGTCAATGGCTGTGAAGACAGGAGCTGCGCCGAGTCCTCCAGCAGGCAATTAGCAGGGTTTGGACAGAGCCGAGTACTTGTGTTGCTCTGAGGTGGCCTGGACGCTTATGCTCTTCTGCACACTCAACGTGCGTTAAATCTTTATAGGTTTTGTCTGTAACACTAATGCTGCCATAAGGACTGTTCAGAAAAAAAATAAAAAGGGACCGAAAATGATGAAAACAGCCTGCCTTTTACTTAGAAAAAGCAAAGCAGGCAGTACAAGCGATAATGCCCTCGTTTCTGCGCATGCACGGAGGGCTCGGCTTGCTGTGGGGAAGCAGGAGGGGCTGGTGCAGCCCCTGCGAGCAGTGCCCTGCTGCAAGGGGAGACCTGTGCAAAAAGAGCCGGGCCAGCTGGACGCAGTGCTACCGCGATCTGATGCTCGCTCCGTGTCTGAGTGCTCTTATTCTGCACCGGTGCATGCTTTCATGTGGCTCAGACTAATCCATTTCCAAGTCATCGCATTAAAAGCCTTAATTCCTTTGTCATATGCGCATGAAGTAGTGGTGCTGCGTGTTCTAGATAAGCAGTGCATGCTGAAAGGGCCATCGGCTTAAATTTTGCAACAGCACCGAGGCTTTTAATGCCTTCTGCGGGTTGCATCTTGCACCGGGGGCACCTCTGGTATCTTTTCGGGGGTGGTGTGCTTGCAGATCTGCCCTGCCGCGCTTCCTCAGGCAGGAGCTGTCCTGTGTCCAGGGCTGCCCTGAACGGGCTGGGGGTGGAAAATCCCTGGGGACGGCCAAGGGGGGACGTGCTGGCGGTGGGTGAGCGGGATGCTGAGCGCGCTCTTTGCCCCGCAGATGTCATGGCGCCCGCAGTACCGCAGCTCCAAGTTCCGCAACGTCTACGGGAAGGTGGCGAGCCGGGAGCACTGCTTTGACGGCATCCCCATCACCAAGAACGTCCACGACAACCACTTCTGCGCCGTCAACGCCCGCTTCCTCGCCATTGTCACCGAGAGCGCCGGCGGCGGCTCCTTCCTCGTCATCCCGCTCGAGAAGGTGAGTGGCACGGCCCCCGCTCAGAGCGCCCCAGCGTGGTGTGGCCCCCTCTGCCCTCCCTTAGCGGGGTGTCCTTGTTCTGGGAAGATGACTTGGGGAGTCGAGTTTATTCTTTAGGAAGAAATTGCAACATTTGGACTCCACGATGTTTGCAGGGCAACAAATTTTCCAACTGGAAATATTCTGTTCTATCCCATCCCACCCCATCCCATCCCATTCCATCCTATCCTATCCTATCCCACCCTACCCTATGCATATCCATATCCATATCCATATCCATATCCATATCCATATCCATATCCATATCCATATCCATATCCATATCCATATCCATATCCATTTCCATTTCCATTTCCATATCCATATTTATATCCATATCCATATCCTATCCTATCCTATGATATCCTGTCCTATCCCATCCCATCCTATCCCATCCAATCCCATCCTTTCTGGTTCCGAAAGGCTTCTCCTGTTTTTGGCCTCTCCATGAGCACGTGCCCACAGGCTGATGGCAGGCTGGGCGCTGGGCACGTCCCCACCTGACCTCGTGCAGCAGCAGAGGCCACACAGGTTTTCCACCCCCGTGTTTCACCAGCATGGCTCCCAAAAAGCCGGGGGGTCCCCGGGAGCCCCCGTCCTGCCCGGCAGGTCACAGGTCCCTGCCCTGTACGTGAGCTGGGCCCCGTGGGCTCACCCATCAGATGCGGTGCTGCGGGCAGCCTGGGAGCGAGCGCACAGCTCTGAACCCAAATTTTCCACTGCAAAATCCCCGTCCCAGCCCCTTTAAGGCCAGGCTGTGCCTGCCGTGGTCCAGATGAGCTCTGCGTCCTCGGCTGGCACAGCACAGCTCAGCTCAGCACAGCTCAGCACAGCTTGGCACAGCCTGCGGCTGCCCAGGTCCCGGCTGTGACTCATCCGCAGCAGCTCCAGAAGATAAGGAGGAACAAAACCACACCCGATCCGTCTCTTTCATTTCCATCTCAGGGCTGGAGCGAGGGAACGCCTGGCCCCAGGGACGTCACTGGCCCCAAAGCCTTTCTAGCAGGGCTTTTGCTCCGTGCGCTGCAGCAGTGCCACCTCGAGCAGAATTTATTTTTAGGACTTCATCACCAAGCCGCAGCCCCTCACGAGCTGCTGATGTTTGGGAGCCACGTCCCGTGCCGTGCTGGGGGTTGGTTTGCAGCTGTACCAGCCCGGAGCACTGCACACAGGCACTGAGCACACTTCGGTGCTATTAATGCTCTTTGGAGCACGTACTCCTTCCCCTGCAGCATCGGGCTTTCTCCTCCCCACGAAGGCTTCCCCCAGCTCTTTGCAGGAGTGTCCGCACGGATCTGTGCATCTCTCCTTGATGCAGCTTTAACCCCCCCGAAACAATTCAGCTGGCTCTGCAGAAGCCGCCCTGTCGGGAGCGGCCGGTTCTCCCCACGTAAAGTCCGCGTCCCTTCTGCATTTTTGTTTAATTTCTCGAGTAGCATCGGCTACAGATGGAAGAAATTATAATCAGCGTTTTAATTGCAGCGCACAGCTTGACTCTTATTAATATTCTGCAAACAAGGAGCTTTCCCTCAGCCGTCGGAGCGCTGCCGCCTGCATCTCTGCCTCCTGCCCCGTGCTGCGGCGTTGCAGGCACCGAGCCCCGGGCTGCGAGTGCGCCCATGCACACTCTGCTTGTTCGAGGCCCCAAATCCCAAGCTGCTAACCCAGGATTGCCAGAAAATCACCATTTTTTCCTGGCAAACGGAGCGCAGTCCCAGCAGGATGAGAGCAGAGGGAGCGCGGTGCTGCTCGCAACCTGTTCGCATGGGACCGTCGGCCCCCGTCGGAGCAGACCTTGGCTCTCCGTGTCAAGTGACTGCACGCTCCTTTGTACAACCTAATAATTTCATTATTTATTTTTTTTTAAATAGGAACTGATTAGCTCATTAAGAGTAAACTAATTTTCTTTGGAAATCGGCAGCCATCTAATTAATTGGCATCCATATTTAGCCGAACATAATTAAGGTAACCTAGATACCGCAGATCTGCTCAGGGTTTGATTTGCTGCCATCTTTCCCTTTTTTTTTTTTTTTTTTTTTTTTAAATTTCTGCCCTCTGTCCTCGCCAGAAATCTTCCCCAGAAAACCCCTCTGCTTTGTGCTGGGAGTGACAATGCATTTGCATACGCCGGGCCATATGTTCCTCGGCACATCAGAAGCGCTGGGCCCTCAGCTGCGAGCCTGCCTTCGGGTGCTCAGCGGGAGCCAAACCCTGCTCCTCGGGAAGAAAGAGCTCGTGCAGGAGGCCTGGGACGTCCCCGAGCACGAACCTGGGGCTCCCCAGGTCTGGTTTTGGGGAAGAAACCCCCTTTTGGAGTACCCTGGGAGTGAGAATGTGAGGGCAAAAGCGCTGAGCAAGAAGGAGCCGTGGGGTTATGGGAAAGCCAGGTTTTGGCCCATTTTTTAAAATATCCTCACAGAAACCCTAAAAATACCAGAAGCGCTGTGTCCACGTTGTAAATACTTTATTAATTGGTTGATCGATCGGCCCAGAACGGGCTTAGCTGTGCCGTGCGAGTCACAGAGCGGAGCCTTTGCATCTTGGGGTTCCTGGATCACGCCTCCCCAGGGCCTGGAGGTGTCGGGGTGCTGGGGCTTTGGTCGGCTTCACGGTGACGGGGCAGGGCCGGGGGCAGCCCCCAGGCACGCCGCGTGCTGGGGGGATGCTGCGGGGGGGGGCCCTGGGGAAGCCTCTGCAGAAGCGTGGCTCCTGGCGCTGCAGATTTCTGCTTCTGCAGGGGTTAAAAAAAAAAAAAAAAGGGCAAAAAAAGCAGCTTATTGTCCTCGGCTGGACAATGTTGTCTGGCTGTGCCGGGAGGAAGGGGAGAGGCAGGAGGAGGAGGCTTTGTTTACCCGCGGGAAGCTGCAGGCCAGGGCTGGTGCTGGTACCGGGCCGCTCGTGGAGCTGGGCTCGTGTGGGGCTGAGCCGCCGTGCCCGTGGGGTGGGCATGGAGACACCCCCGCCGCGTCCCCGCTGTCCCCGGGGGAGAGCTGCGGGGCAAAGCCCGAACCCCGCGGCAAGGAGCTGCCCGCGATTAGCGCTCGTCCCTTCGTTAACCAGGGCCGGCACGAAAGGACACGGCTTGGCGGCGGGGACCGACGGCGTGGCAGCCCCAAAACCTAGGCCCCACTCCCCCCCCCAGATCTGCGCGGTCTGCCTGGCCCCGTAGCACCGCGGGATGCTGCCGTGGGTTTTTCTGCGCCTGATTTTGGATGGGGGGGGGACATCCCCTTTTAGTCTAGAGATGAGCGGGGGAAAAAATAAAAATCAAAAAGACCTGAGGCTTAACGGAATAAAGTCAACGTGCTTCGCCGTGCTCTGCCCTGGGGCGCAGACGTCCCAGCAGCTCCCAGGGAGGTGACGGGGAGCAGCGGGGGGGGGTCAGGCCGGGTGCTGGCCCCCTGCAGCCCCAAAAAGGCCCTGAGGTGCCCACCACGGACAGGGGACAGCGAGGGGGGCCCCGCTGTGGGCTCTCGGTGCAGCCCCGCGGCCACTGCCTGCACCCTCTGCCGGCTGAAGCGGAGAGAAGGCCCGGCCTCGCTGTTACCAGCGAGCAGGGGGTTATTTTTAGTGTCCATAATCCCATTTAACGGGAGCATTATGCGGGCTTTTGTCTTTTTAATTAACAAGCTTGATCCCAGCTGCTGCTTTTATGGCGCGGATAAATACCTCTGCAGCGAGGCTTCGGCGCTTAATTGGAGCACACCGCTGTCCGTGCGCGCGGCTTTGGTGTTCGGCGTTTGGGTCTGGCGTGGCTGGAGAAGTTTCTGTTACCCAAAATTCGGGTAACGGGCGTGCCGCAGTGTGGCCGGGCAGAAGACGGATGTTTTTAGCCCGCCGGAGTATTTATGTTGCATGAGGGGAGCGGCTGCTACTTCAGCCTCCATCCTGGCCAAAGCAACGACGTGGATTTCTTTCCCTGCTCTGCCTCGCACGGTTGCCTTGCGCCTAAAGGAGACGGGGTCCTCGTGCAGCGCTGGGGAGCGCCCGCTGGAGTCTGGGCGCTGCGGAGGCTGGAGAAGGCTGGTGGATGCTGGTGGAGGCTGGTGGAGGCTGGTGGAGGCTGGAGGAGGCTGGAGGAGGCTGGTGGATGCTGGAGGAGGCTGGTGGATGCTGGAGGATGCTGGAGGAGGCTGGAGGAGACTGGTGGATGCCGGTGGATGCTGGAGGAGGCTGGTGGAGGCTGGTGGATGCTGGAGGAGGCTGGTGGAGGCTGGAGGAGGCTGGTGGATGCTGGTGGATGCTGGAGGAGGCTGGAGGAGGCTGGTGGAAGATGGAGGAGGCTGGTGGAGGCTGGAGGAAGATGGAGGAGGCTGGAGGAGGCTCTCTCACACCTCTCTGCGGTGGCACCGGTGCTGCTCTCCGGCCGTGCGCCCGCTGAGCGCGGTGGGAGGTGGTGGCGTGCACGTTCTCAGTGCGACCTCCTCCTCCGAGGCTGGCTCTGGCCACGGGCGTCCTGGCAGAAGGGAGGCGGGGAGAGGCTTGGGGCATCTCTTTATTCACTTGTTGGGCAGGAACATCTCCTTCCACCTGCAAGTGGGAATTTCCTTTGGGGGGAAAAGGAAATTTTTTATTTTTTCTGTCTCTCAGTGCACCGCCTCCCCTGGCCGAGCTGCCCAGGAACTTGCCTTCTCCTTGCTCAAACAACTCCCCGTGCAGACGCGGTGCCCGGCTGTGCCTGCAGCTCTCCGAACCCCCGGGTCTTGTGCCGGCAGTGCATCACTTGCCACGGCTTTTTTGGGTCCCTGCCAAGGATTTGTCCAATTTTTCTCCTGCCTGTGCTGGTTCAGTTGGAATTGGCTCCTGATGAAAACCGAGTCACCTGCGGTGACCTCTGTGTGTGCCCAAATCAGCGGGGGCCTCCCCCGGGCCAGCGAAATCTGTGTGATTTTCTCCTCTTTTGGTTCTTGAGGAAGAGAGACCTCCTTTAAAGAAGACAGCCGCAAATGTATTTACTCTTAATCTCGGCCACTAGAGACCTGTGTGTACTCAAGGATTTCCGAGGAAACCCTGCAAATCCCGGGCAGCTCGGGCAGACCTCCCCTGATCCCTGCAAAACCAGCAGGAGGTCGGGGAGCTGCGGGGGGAGATGAGGAAGAGAAGGACCTGGAAGGGCCCCCGGGGCTGTGCTGGGCTGGACTCGGGCATCAGAATCGCTCCCAGCAGGGCCTGGACAATTCATAGGGCTTGCAAGGAAAGCCTCAAGGAGGAAAAAGGCTTTTCCCATCCCAGTGGTGGTGGTGTCTGTCCTGGGGCCATGTGTCTGCCCGTCCTGGGGCTCTGCATGCTGCTGGTGCATCTGAGCCGCTCCCGGGGGAAGCTTCCTTAGCCATCACGCAGCAAGGTGACCGAATTAAGCCACCTGCACAATTCCCTGCCCTTTATTTCCCCTTCTCCCCGCAGGCACAGTACAAAGCCCTTCTCCATCCACAGCCCTCCGCTGCAGCGGCCGCGCGAGGGCAGGCTCTGGGCGGCTGCGGTTGCAGGAAGCATCGCTCCTTCCAGCCCCGGCCCTGAAAATGCCAGAGCTGCCAGAGCCTGGGGGCAAAGCCCGTCTGTCCCTCTAAGGAGCTGGTATTTGGGTCACGGAGCTTCGGGCAGCCCGAGGCAAGGACCCGGCTTCCGTGTGGGATTAGGATTCACTGCAGCTCACCAGGCTGCTGCCAAGGTGCCTCTGGGAATGGCAGCCCGGGAGGCTGGGGCCTGAACCCCTGGTTTTTTAAAATTTTTTTTTTTCCCTTTTTGCCACTATTCTCACCGCTTCCACTCAGCCTGAGGCTCCTTCTCCTCTCGGAGGTGAACCTGGGCATGGGAACAAGCCCACCGCTGCCCCGGGCTGTGTTTGCCTCGTTTTAATCAGAACTCCTGGCTTCTCGGGCAGGAACTACTACTGGTAACCAAACCCCACTTTGTCCTCCTGAAAGCCTAATGAATTTTGACAAAAAACATCAAATCTACTTTGCAAAGAAAATTACTCAGCTGGTTGCCCAGAATTAAAGTGATTGCACATTAACTCGCGCAGTTAAAAGGTCTGTCCTCCCGGAGTTCGGCAGCTGCTGCGCGCATCCCTGCTCTAGACCGTGTGCTAGTAATGTGCTAATGCAAATGGGAAAATAGAGGGAAAGCCAGATAATCCGCGCTGTTCGGGTAGGTGATGGCTGCTGTCATACTTAATATAATAGCCTGTAAAGCCGTGCTTGGCATCCCGTTAATTCCCGGGAGGTGGCAGGAGGGAGGGGGACGCTGGCTGCGACCAGGCGGCCGAGCTCAGCAGTAACGTGGCGAGGCGGCTGCTTCATTCCCCTCCACTTCCAGGGGTTCACCTCGGCGTTTCCCTTCCCAGCCTGGCCTGCTGGGCCCTGAGCTCCATCCCTGCGGCTTGCACGTGCTGGGCCTTGCCCCTGGTGATGCTCGGGTGCAGGATGAGGCCCTAAGTGCACCAGTTCCAGGGCTGGGGGTGCAGGACTGAGTGCTCCCCAGCTCCTCCCTGGCTGTGCAGAACTTTATTATTATTATTTATTATTTTATTATTATTTATTTGTATATTTATTATTATTATTTATTTACATATTTATTATTGTTATTATTATTATTATTATTATTATTATTATTTTCCATTGGAAAACACGAAGACCACGGTAACGGCAGCGGCTGAGCCAGGGGCTCTGCAGCTCTCGCTGCCATATTGTTGCAGACGGGCAGAATTATAAACGTTTAGGTGCTCGGAGCACCCCGAAATGATGCTTTCGGCACCTGGAGGAGGATGCGGCGCATCTTTAGGTGCTCGTCATGGGGCCACCCTAAGCCAGCCTGGCATCGGTGGCTGTCGGGAAGGGACCAGGGGCAGCGGTGCGGTGACCCTGCCACGGGCACGGAGAACGTGTCGGTGTGTTCACACCGAAGGGACCAGCGGCAGGCACCTGATTTTTCCCTTTTCCCCAATAAATGAACTGCTCCCACAACCGCATCCCTGGTGCTGTAAGGCCAGGCTGGTTCTCATCTCATACCCGGGCTGTGTCCGAGGGATGCCTTAGAGCTGCCCTATCAATCCGAGCAAGATCTGGCTCCTTGCTGTACAAATAACCCCAATTTACGAGGCACACAGCCCCCAGGGGGGGGAGATTTCCCCGGGCACGGCGGCAGCAGCAGCCTGGTGCACATCCCTGAGCGTGCGGCCGCCTGGAGCTGCCGGCATTTCGCAGGATGGATCCTACACAAAAACTGCAGACCGCAGGGATTTCTGTGTGCAAAGCCCGCTGCTTTTCTTCTCCGGTTAGCTTTGCACTTCCAGCTGAAATGCTCATTTCTGTGCGTGCCAAGGGAAGCTGCGGGGCTGGGTTTTGCTCTGGGGGCATTTGGGGAAGCGCCTGCTGGACGCGGGCCGTTTTTCCTTGTGTTTCCCAGTGCCTCGCGTGATGGTTTTCTGCACTGTCATGCTACAAGTGAGCCGTCCAAAAGCAGCATCACCGGCTGATGGAAAGCAGGCTCCGGGATCTGCGACCGGCCCCGCTTCACCGTGCAATTAGCAAGCTGCGTCTCCCCAGGAGCAAATTAATTCAGATAAATCCTCCCAGCAGCAATGGTGCAAGGGCGAGCTGCTGGGCCTGATCCGGCTGCGCGGAGCACTCCTGGCCATTGCCCTTGGCTGCGGACGCGTAAAATGCAGCTCGGTGTCCTCCCCGCCTTGCTTTGCTTGTGTTAAATGAAGCCAGGAGCTCGATACTCCGAAAGGTCAGAGCTGGAAGGACTATGAAATATTCAGCGGCTGTGTCGCGCTGACCTACTTTGCACGCTCCGAAGCTTGCCATCCGCTCCTGGCGGGCGCTGCAGGGGTGCCTGGGGATGCAGAAAGGACCAGGGAAAGGAACCGGGGGGGGGGGCTGTGGGGTCCCGGCTGCGGCACGAGGAGCTTTTGTGCTGGCACAGCAGGATGCTGAGCATCGGGCTGTGCCGTGCGCCCTCATCTGCTGCCGCTGCCCTCGCCCTGCTGGCGAGACTGGACCGTCCTAAAGGTCTTGCCAGGGTTTCCATCCGTGTGAAAGGATCGCCTCAAATGGCCTGGAGTAACTGGTGCGTTATTAGCATCGTTAAGCAAGAGTGTTTGTGGTCCCAAAGTCACGGGGGATTTGTTAAGTGGAGTACATTTTACCCTTGTTCAACATTGCTTGCCAAGTTCAGGAGGAAAGTACCAACCGATTCCTAACTGACCTCGTGGCTGATCCTCCCAGGGACGAGTTCATTGCCTCTCAAGTCAGTTCCAGCCCTTTTTTCATGTGTTTTTGGGTGGTCATACAGAGATTTCTTACTAAAAACCCCAGTCGGTGGTGCCTCCCCCTGCAGATGCATGGGGGCTCGTGTGGAGCAGTCCTGTTTGCAAAAACCTCTTCTCCTGCGGGGTTCAGCTGAGCCACACCGGGGAAAAACCATCCTGGGGTGAACTACGGAGCCTGCTCTCCTAATGGCTCCAGCCTTAAAAAGATCACCTTCATCTGTAAATTCCGTATATTTTGGTTTTAATTGCAGACAGGCCGGATCGAGCCAAACTACCCCAAAGTGTGCGGTCATCAGGGCAATGTGCTCGACATCAAGTGGAACCCCTTCATCGAGAACATCATCGCGTCGTGCTCCGAGGACACGTCGGTGAGTGGGGAGATTTGTTTGGGGCTGGCTCCGCGCATCTTCCCGCGGCTCTGCTCATCCTCCCGCTGGTGTCACGGCGAGCTCACCGAGGGGGAGCGGAGATGGGCACAGAAAAATGGGCAAATCGTGCAAAAAGCAGGCAAAAACCTATTGGGTGTCATCGGCGCGGCGGCTGATGCGTCGAGTAGCAAACGTGAATCAGGCCGTCCGTGTTTGGCTGATGCTCACCTCCCCTTTATTTTCGGGGTGCGAACACGTCCGTCCCAAAGGGGGTCTCGCAAGGAGAAAAGCCTCGTACAAGGGAGACAGCCCCAACCCCTCGCCCGTTCCGCACGGCTCGGGGTGACCCAGTTCTGACAGCTCACAAATCTGCCGCGCCTGCTCCGAGCGCCGCAGTGCACGAGACCTCCTCGTGCCTCATCCTCCCCTTCAGCTCGGCGTGTCGGCGTTTTTTATTAGCCCAAAGCCTGTCAAGGAAGATTTTGAGTGGATGGAAAAAAAATTCAGAGCGTGGCCGTGAATCACGGAGAGCCGTCTCCCACCTTAGATTACATCTTCTACACTCAGCTGTGGGGGAAGAGGAGGTGCTGGGAGGGATGGTGCTGGGAAGGCCTCCTGAGCCATCGCCGCTGCGTCGTTAAGCCTGGGAAATCCAATTAATTGCCCCTGGGGCTGTCCCGTGGTGGGGCGTTCCCCTGATGGGGATGTGCTGGAGGGGACGGTCCCCACGGGCTCGCTGCTCCTGATGCCACCTCACGATGGGCACGCTGTCAAACCCCCATCCACAAATACCTCGAGGTCCCTGCTCGGTAACGGCTCCCCCCCCCCCCGGGGACAAGGCCCGTTAATTAATTATCAGGGGACAATTAGCACAGCAGAGCCTCCAGCCCCTGGTTCCCTCTGCAGTGCTGCCGTGCTGCTGAAATGCTGGGGGCTGCAGCGCGGTGCCGTCTTTGCAGCACACGTCTCCCTGCGGAAAGGGGCATTTCGGGGCAAATCACGCCCGGTTTTATCCCGTTCCCTGACACCCAGTTTGTAACCAGCCGCTCTCACAAGCTGCCCCTCCAGCATCCAGCCGCCGGGGTTGGCTGTTCCTCGTGTGATGCCCCGTTTGAAAACCTCTGACGTCCTCAGTCATCTGATTTCAGCCCGACCTCTGCATGCCGTGCGACCCCCAACCCCTGCAACCCCAAACTCCTGCTTGCCGGTGGGAGTGACGGGGCCGAGAGGCTGGTGGGGCTCAGCTCCACCCCAGCGACCTGCAATGGCAGCGAGAGCATTATAAATGCTTTTTGATGGCTTTATCTGGAGCTGTTTAATCGAGGAGATGCTGAAAAAGCCTTATTTTGCCCCAGCGCCTTGCCTCCTGTTGTCCAGCAAAAGCTTGCTGTGCCGAGGCTTTTGGGGTTAGTTTTAACCCCACGGCACCAGCTGCCCGTGAGGAGCAGCCCAAAGCCCCTCCGGGTGGGGGACGGGGGCCTCGGGGGGGTCTCCAAAGCCCCCCCGACACGTGTCCCGTCCCGCAGGTGCGGATATGGGAGATCCCCGAGGGCGGCCTGAAGAGGAACATGACCGAGGCCGTCCTGGAGCTGTACGGGCACAGCCGGCGCGTCGGCCTGGTCGAGTGGCACCCCACCACCAACAACATCCTCTTCAGCGCGGGCTACGACTATAAGGTGAGCCCCAGCCCTGCACCGCGGCACCAGCGGGAAGCACCTGCATGCACCGGGGCAGGACCTCAGTGTCCGAAATCCCCCCCCCCCGGTGATGGCCAAGTGCCCGTGTGCGTGGTGCCTGGCACCCGCTGGCAGGGGCTGCGTGGGTTTGGCACAAACGCCAGCCCCAGAAGGGCGGGTGAGGAGCTCTGGAGGGGCTGAGCGAGCGGTTTCAGCTCTGAAATAGATCTTGGGATGGCCAAAATGCAGCCTCGACCCCCCCCCCCCCCCCTCGCAGGTCCTCATCTGGAACCTGGACATCGGGGAGCCCGTCAAGATGATCGACTGCCACACGGACGTCATCCTCTGCATGTCCTTCAACACGGACGGCAGCCTGCTGGCCACCTCCTGCAAGGACAAGAAGCTGCGGGTGGTGGAGCCGCGCTCCGGCAGGGTGCTGCAGGTGCGGGGTCCCCGGGGAGGGTTTGGGGATGGGGGCACGGGGAGGAATCCCACCGAGACACGGAGCGACGTCCGCGGGGTACCGCTGGTACTCACAGCGCGACTTGGTGGGACGAGATGGAAATCAGGGGGGCAGAAAATGGGTTGTTTAGGGGAAGGCGGTGGTTTCTCGGTGGTGTCCGACACCTGTCCTGTCCTGTCCTGCAGGAGGCCAGCTGCAAGAACCACCGCGTCAACCGCGTGGTCTTCCTGGGCAGCACGAAGCGGCTGCTCACCACGGGGGTCTCGCGCTGGAACACGCGGCAGATCGCCCTGTGGGACCAGGTGAGGGCCAGGCTCCATCTCAGCCCCGCATCCCCCAGCCCTTTGGGCTGCCCTCACCCCGCAATGGGGTGCCCCGACCCCAAAAATCCCATACTGGCGGGCCGGGAGGGCCCCATCCATGACAAAACCTCACTGGGGACCCCCTGGCTCTGCAGCCCCTGGCTGGGGACCGGGACATCTCCTGCCATGGTGCCGCGGGGCAAGGCGGTGGGTTTGTCTCCGGACATCTTCATTGCCAGGCTATTAATTGCGATTTTCCACTTGCGCAGGAGGATCTGTCCATGCCCCTCATCGAGGAGGAGATCGACGGGCTCTCGGGGCTGCTCTTCCCTTTCTACGACGCGGACACCCACATGCTGTACCTGGCTGGCAAGGTGCGCTTGGCGAGGCCGGGGGGCCGGGGGCTGTTATCGGGGTCTCTTTGTCCAGCCCCGCACCCAACAAAGCCCTAAACCTGCCCTCCTCCCGCGCTCGCTCCAGGGTGACGGCAACATTCGGTACTACGAGATCGGCTCGGAGAAGCCCTACCTGAGCTATCTCATGGAGTTTCGCTCTCCGGCCCCGCAGAAAGGACTGGGTAAGGATTGCCGTGCCGCTCGGCCTCCGCTGCTGAACCTGAGCGTGCAAAAGGTAGCCGGCAGAAAGCGCCTAATTAAACGGCGCAGGTAATTGCGTTCTGCCATCAGCTGGTGCCGTGGCTGCCGCGGGGCTGCAGAACCGTCACGTTTCCGTGCTGTCCTTCCCGAGCCGCGCCGAGCCGCGGTCCCTGCCAGCAGCACGCCTGGTGACTCCCCCTGCGTGCTGTCACACGGCTGCAGCAAGGGACCTCAGCCGCCGATCGCTGGGATTTTTCCTCACTAAAAGCTGCTCGGCCCTGTCCCACTTCCCCCTGCAAATGCCCCCGCTGTGGCCCTGCCTGCACCCCAGGCCCCCGGGATGCCTTCGGTGAGGGTTTGGGTCTTGTGGTGAAGAACCGTGGCTTTTGGGGTCCTGCACGCCGGGGAGCTGGCCGGGTCCCAGCGTTTGCAGCACTGTGGGGGTTATTGCCCGGGGGGGGGGGTAATTTTCCACGCCTCGTCCGCAGGGGTGATGCCAAAGCACGGGCTGGACGTGTCGGCCTGCGAGGTCTTCCGCTTCTACAAGCTCGTCACCCTCAAGGGGCTCATCGAGCCCATCTCCATGATCGTGCCAAGGAGGGTGAGTCCCCGGGGAGCGTGCAGGCGGGGGGGAGGACACGGCTGGGGCTGAGCAGCACCCCTGGGTGCCCAAAACTGGCCCGGCTTCACCCTTGGCTGCCTGCTGGAGACCCCCTGCTGCCTCTCCCTGCCTTGCAGCTTCAGTTCCCAGCCAGATGGGCAGCCCCGGCGTTTCTGCCCGTAGACCAAACGCCCCCTGCGACCCCCACAGTGCGGCGCTCGGCAGGGACAAAGCCCTTGAAGGTCCCGTATAGCCCCGTGCAGCCCTGGTATCATTTTCTTGCGGAGCACGAGCTAAACGGGCATCACTCGGATGCTTTATTTCTGAGTTGACTTAATGGGGTAAACACCAGCCCGTTATTTGTAACCAGCCTGAGCGGCTGCCTTCCTGCACGCCGAGGGAGGGAGGGAGCTGCTGCTCGCAGCGCTTTGGGTGGGTTTGGGGGCACGTTTATGGAGGCCGCTGCTTTTATTTCCCCACGTCTGTAGTCGGAGACGTACCAAGAGGACATCTACCCCATGACTCCGGGCACGGAGCCGGCCCTGACGCCGGACGAGTGGCTGAGTGGGGTGAACAGAGGTAAAACCATGACGGTGCCGGGGGTGTCCGTGGGTCTGTCTGCGTGGGGGTTGCAGGCGATCGTCCTGGGGAGGGGGAGCCCCAAAAGCGGCCCCCGCTCACCCCTCCTCCGCCCCCCAGATCCCATCCTGATGTCGCTGAAGGAGGGCTACAAGAAGACGTCCAAAATCGTCTTTAAGGCGCCGGTGAGGGAGAAGAGGGGCGTCGTGGTGAACGGCATCGACCTGCTGGAGAACGTGCCGCCCCGCACGGAGAACGAGGTAGGGCAGCGCCGCGCGGCCGCATCCAGCCCAGCGCTGCGCCCCAGGAGCAGCCCCGCTACCATCAGCACGGCCACAGGGATGGTTGGGTTCGGGGAACGAGGTGTCCCCCATTTTTACCCCCCATCTGCAGCATTTTACCCCCGTTGCAGCACGGTGCCGGCAGCTCAGGGCAGCCCACCGTACCCGCGGAGCACCCCGGCGGAGCAGCATCACGCTCCTGAAAGCTTTCCCTGAAATCCTCCCCTGGAAAAACACGGGGAGGTGCTGGGGGAGCGTGGCTGGGTGCGTTTCCAGAGGGCTCTGCTCTTCTCGTGCCTGCAAACCTCGTGTGTGCTGGCTGTCGCTGGGCAGGGAGGGGAAAATTCCTCCGCAGCGCTGCGGCTGCGGCGCCTTGGAAAAGCCGCGGGGGCGCGGAGCCGGAGCCGTCCCTCCAGCTCCTGCCCCCCCTTTTCCTTCCAGCTCCTTCGGATGTTCTTCCGGCAGCAGGACGAGATCCGGCGGCTGAAGGACGAGCTCTCGCAGAAAGACATACGGATCCGACAGCTACAGCTGGAGCTGAAAAACTTGCGCAACAGCCCGAAGAATAATTAACTTCCAGGGACGTTTTATAAATAAACTTTCTTTGTTTATACTCGCTCTTTAATTTTATTGTATCCACTTACACAGAATATGAGCCAGAAGCCGAGTGACCTGCCAAGAGCCCAGACGCTAACTGGAAAAACGTCCTCGTAGCCTCGTCTAGCACTAAAAACGGCCACGGGTTTTAAGCGACAGCTACTGCATGAAGGGAAGCCGGGCAGTGCTTGCACCCCCTCGCTTCTCGGAGTCGGTAGGCGAGCAGCGTCTTCTCCGTCGGGGCCGGACCGAGCTCGAGGGCAAGGCTGCACGTCCCTAGGAAAGCACCCCAGGGTGCCTCGCCATTGATTTTCTGCTATGCAAGGTGTGACAGCGATGCTCATCGCTGCGGGGCTGGGATCGGGTCCGCGGGGCTGGCACGGGGCGGGCAGGGCTGCGTCCCCAGCCCACGGCTGCGCACCCGCCCGGCTGCACGCAGACCTCTCCTCTGAAACCGATAAAAATTAAAAAAGGAATAAAAAAAAAAAAAAGAGAGAAAAGAAAAAAAAAGAGAGAAATGAAAAAATAAAAAAAAAAAAAGAAAAAAGAGGCTGGGTTTCCTAGACAGAGAGGGATTTTTTGCTCCTTAGCCCTCTGCAAAGCGGGACTTAACCGCCTCCTTTCCCCCGGGACGCGTGCCAGTGCCCCGGGGAGGGACTCGACGGGTGCAGCACATGCGTACAGTCACAGTGGTTGTGAACTAGGCCTCTAGCACAGGGAAAGAACCAAATACTGCTCGTTTTTCTCTCTCTCTTTTCACTGAGTCCAGTTGCTGAACTGCCAGTGCGACGGTTTCTCCTCCCTGTTCATTTACTTGTGCCCTGTACCCGACGCTTCCCTGTCTTTACGTTACATGTGCTGTCATTGCCTATTATTTATGCTACTACGGAATAGTGACAAAATAAAAGGTTTTCAAGATACCAAAACCTTGCTTGTCTTTTCTTTCTTCAAATTAAAAACAACCAAAGGCCCTGGGCACCCTGGAGGGTCCCAAAGGGCATTTTTGGGTGTGCACAAGGCTGTTCTCGGCCAGCACCGCAGCTGGGGCAGTGCCTGTGGGGCTGGGTGATGCGGCCGGTGGCGCAGCTCGGTGTGGTGAGATGGGGGTACTTTGCTGGATGGGGAAGCAGCCAAGGATGCCAGGACCAGCCCCAGATTTGCAGGTCAAATGCTCAGCACAGCGGCCCTGGATCTTCCCTGGGCTCCATGGTGCAAGGTGCGCAGCCGGCACGTGCGAGCAAGAGGGCAGCACGGGGACGCTGCACCACCGGGGCCGTGTTTCCCCGTGTACCCCTTCCCCTGGCCTTGTACCAACCCCGGCAGGCTCAGTGGTAAAAATGCTTGGTTGGAAAGAGAGTTTTAAGCTTTATTATTTTATTATTTTATTTTATTTTATTTTATTTTATTTTATTTTATTTTATCTTATCTTATTTTATCTTATTTTATTTTTGTTTTTTATTTATTCTTTTTTCCTGGTGTTGAGAAGTGCGTTATAATTTGGCGACCGGAATGGAGTTTCCTGCTTTTATCACTCCTCATATTTAGAAGGAGGCATGTCCCTAGGAAATTACCTCTATTTGAGGATTATTAAAGTCTCGGCTGCTTCGTTACTTCCAAAAGCCCTGCCTGCTCCCGCAGCTCAGCCGCACGTTCAGAGCAGCGACGTCCTGGCCCTGCTTGGGGTTATTTATGGCCGCGGCCTTATTCAGAGGCGGTGTGCTGGGACTGATTTCACTAAATTATCCTTCATAAGGGAAGAGCGAACGTGTCTCCGAAGCTCCCGGAATCCACACAAAGCGAGCCCAATTACAGCTGCGGGCGGTGATGATTAATGAGGCCGTTAGCATACCTGCAAGCATCAGCACAAATCGGGAGCCCTGGGCCCGTGCTGCAGGTGAGGGGGACGCGGGTGCCCGGCCCCATCCGCTGCTCCCCAGCTCGTCCTCTCGCCTCCACCAAAGCCCTGCCAGCAGTGGTTGAGCACCCCTGGGTGCCTGCAGGGGGTGGCTGCAGGGGGGGACGTTTGCAGAAGGGGCTCCCGAAACGTCCCCGCTGCGCTCGGGCTTCGCCAAAACCTCCAGAAGAAGCCGCGGTGCTGCGGGTTGTAGGGCGAGCCCCGGCCGGGTATCGCTGCTCTTCTTGCACCTTTTCCCCCCAGCTCTCCTGGGAACAGCTCGGGATTTTTCCTGCCGCTTCCTCTCGCGCCATCTGGGCGCTATTTTAAAGCAGCCAGGCCCGTTTTGGGGCACTCGATACAGCCCATTTTAGCGCCGAATTCCCCGTGCCGCTGCAGCCCCATGGCTCGCCATAAAGACCTGACAAATCACCCCGATTTGGGGGCGATTTGGGGCCGCTTGGGGTGTGCTGGGGACCACGGGACGGGCTCCAGCGCTGCCCCGAGCCCCGGCCGCTGCTCGGGGTGAGCCTGTGCTGCTGCGGGGGGCTCCGGTGCTTTGGGGTCATTTGCAGCATTTTACCAGGGTTTTAATTAGACCCACAAGTCCGTAACCTCCCAGCTTTTCTTTTCCATCCCTCTTGAAGACAAACAAACATCACAGTGTGCTTACAGGCCAGCAGACGCTCACCGGGCCCGCAGTGCTGGCAGGGTTGGTGCCTTGCTCTCCGGGGTGCAGAGCACCTCCAGGACCCCCCGGAGAACTGAAGCAATGCCCAAATATCCCATACACCCACAGGATCCTCCAGCCTGTCCCCTCCCAGGTCCAGGCTGAGGGCTTGCCCTTCCCATACGCTGCTCGCCGCAATTACCTCTCGATCCGACGTCGTTAGGGGCAGCAGGTTGTAAGGAGAAAGGATTAAAGACCTCGGCTGCCCGCAGCAGCCAGCCCCTTCCCCGTGCGGCCGTGGCCACGGGACGGGTTCCCTCCTGCTCTGCTTTCCCCCCTTCCCCGTTAATGCCATCCCTCCGTGCTCAGCCTTATCGCCCTGACCTACTTTCTGCTTCCTGCAGGGTTGGCTCTGCTCGAGGCGAACACTTTTAGCTTGGCCTCCTGGTGCTGCCCGTCCTCAGCACCAACGGTTCCCAGCATCTTCTGAGCGCCCACCAGAAGGGATCGCTGGTGACTAAACCCCCTGTTAATTTATTGACGACAATGTAAGGCCTGCTTTTTGAAAGCTAAAAATTAAGCAAATTTAGAGAAGCCACTATGTGTTGTTTTTTGTTTGTTTGTTTGTTGGCGGTGCTTGGTTTTGTTTTTGTTTGTTTGTTTTGTTTTTAATTAAATGGAGTTTCCCATCACCTTGCTGAGGATGCTCCGTGCTGGCAGAGCCTGGCCCTGCTGGGTTCGGCAGCTCCGCTATGTCCTTGGGGGCCCTCCCCTTGGGACCTCGACTTTCTCACAGCGAAAAGATCGTGTTTTTAAAATTTTGCCCCAAAAGGTGATCTCCAGCTGCAAATTTCCCATCCTTTCCTGGAAGGAGGCTTTCAAACACCCAAGGGCTCAGCGTGGTAACACCCCATCCATCCCCTGCGCTATTGCCCTGCAGCATCGGGCTTCTGAAGACAGCTGGAAAATATCAGAGCGGATCAGCAATTCTAGCGAAGGTGCTCTAGGAAGGTGTTTGAAGTAAAGGCGGGTGGTTTTCTCACCAGGGAGGATGTTCGGGTTGAAGTGCTCGGCTGAAGTCTCAGATTTTAAGTTACCTGCAGGACATTTCTTCCCTTCACGTTGTGGACTGAAAACGCTCAGCGTCTCCTTCCCAGGGCTGAATCTCTTCCCACCATGAAGCCTGCAGTCATGAGACTTCTAAATTTCAGCACGGGATGATTCATTCTGAGACGTAAGACATCTTTAAAGGCAACCCTAAGAGATGCTTGGTCAGAGCAGGCGCTGTCCTGCAGAGAACCGGGGGGAGATTTAATGCTTCCTACCCGACACCACAGCGCAGGGTAGGACCACGGACTCACTGCTTTAGGAATCCACTTTCGGCAAGGACTGTCATGTCACATCTGGCTACAGAACAGGGGATTTACCTCTGTGTGTGTCCAAATACCCACTCAAAGCGATTTGGATACTAAATGTGGCCAAGCACGGCAGCAACCCTACCATGGGCAACGGGATGAACCCTTCCCTCGCTGCCACAAGGTCCTAAGGACGAAGGAAAAAAAACATTTAAACTGCTGGGGGCAGGGGCTGCGGCAGAGTCCAGCATCTGCAGCCACCCTCCTCCCACCCAGCTGGGTAACGCCGGCGGCTCTGTGGCCTCGGGGACCCTTCCCGACCTTCACCGGAGGCCTGTGCTCTTGCCTTAAACTCTGCAAGTAGTTCGGGTACAGGCAGCGTGATCGAATCAAGCAAGGAGAAGCTGTCCTCGAGTGCCAGAAATGCAAACCACCAGGCCACCACGCTATTAAGGCAGCACAGGGATCGCAGTCCCCATCGGTCAGCTGGGCGCATAACAAGCGTGAGCAAGAGCATCTCGTCCCTGAGCATCCCCTCCCTGCCTGGCGTGCATCCTCGCAGGCACTGCACAGCCCCGGGGAACGGGGCAGAAATGCCTCGTACCGAGCAGAGCATCGACCTGCGGCAGCAGCTTCGCCCACGAATGCAGAAATGTTTATTTAGGAAGGCTGAGTCTGAAAAGAAGGGTCATTTCCACAGCCCCAGCAGCACGTTTTAGGCAGTCTGAGCTTTAGAGCAGGTTCAGGACAGCAAGGCAAAGAAAAACACCCCAGAAGCAAACTCTTGAGACGTCTCTGAGAAAGGAACCAAGGGAGGGCTCCACGTCGCCTTAAGGCTTCCCACAGCCCCTAACGTGCTCCAGGTAAAGCAAGACTCATATTACATGTATGCATGGCTGTGCAAAAACGAATATTTTGGGCACCTGGAAAATCCCAGGTCCTGTGCTCCACAGTCCTTGTCCCCCAAGGCTGCCACAGGATGAGGGCTCCTCGGTGACAGCGTGGTTAAAAGGCAAACCGACAGCAGGGAGAGCTCCGTGACACCGAAACGGGCATGCGAATGAGCTGAACGCTCCCCTTATTCATTCCTGACTATTTTTCCACGTGGGCCTTCCCGCTGAACTGTTATAAAATACCGGGGTTTGTGGGTTTTTGTTTGTTTGCTTTCCAAGAGGAGGCTGCAAGTTGGTAAATATCTTTATCCAGCATTCACACACACACGGCACTCGGGGAAAACGAGCCCTGGGTTTGCAGGGTGACAATTGTGTCCTTCCAGAAAAAAAATGTGAAGTTATCCAACCTTGGGCAAACCTCCTTTTTGTTTTCCATGAAGCCTGATAACTGCCCCCCCCCCGCCGCCCCCAGCACCCAGCCCTGCTGGCCTCCAGCTCCCGGCCTCCCCCCTGAGGTCCCCGGAGGATCGGTGCGGGTTTGGGCAGGGCTGAAGAGGGAACGGGGCCCTGCTGCAGTGGGAACGCAGCAAATTCCACCCCTGGGCAGCAAGGGGCTTACTGCTGCAGTTTTCTTTGAAACCTAATTAATTCCAAAGCAGGCTTCGAAACAATTAGCAGCACAAAGAAGTGTCACTTATGACACCTGGGCCATTCGCTGCTTATAAAAATGAAGAGCTTAAGGGTTTCTGAATGCTTCCAAGATAAGCCAGTGGCTTGCTGGAGCCCACGGGTGACACAGGCTAAACCAAATGTCCCTTCAGCATCACCTCGTGAAGCTGCGCCTTCGGCATGCAGAGGGGGGGCACGGAGCTGGGGCGCTCAGTTCCAAGTCTCCGGCTCGTGCTGCAGGAAAGGTCAGGGCCGGCTGCCGCTGAGTCCTTTGAGCAGCTCGAGCGAAAACGTGCACCTTCGGAAAAACGCTTGGAAGTCGAGTTCCCCAGCATAAAGCCGGACTGAAGCCTTTGAGTCCAAGCTGGTTTAGTGTGACCCAAGGGCTCTTCTTGGGTCGTGGCTTTGTTGCTCCTGGGCTTGCCTCCGTGCTGCTATTTGTGACCTGCCCTGCCCGTTTCGGGGCTCGGTTTCACAGCGGCAGGCCCCAGCTGGGGAGGGAGCACCAGTTTACCTGGTTCTCAAAAATATATATATATATTTTTTTTTAAATCCAACCAACCCACAAACCAGCAGCACACCTACAGAAAGACAAACCTTTGCAAAGCGATGCGAGGACGGAGGAGCAGCAGGCGACCTTCCGCAGCGTCTCGCTCTCCGGCACGGCACGTAGGCAGGACTTTTAATGCCCACTACACCCCTCACCCCTAACACACTGCTCACCGACAAGAGGAAAACGCACAGACTTAGCTTCGACCTGGCAGCAACTGCCCCAGGGGGTGGCGGGTGCCGTAGCCCAGGTCCCAGCCACATGCCCCGGGGCTCGCAGGAACCGTGGGATCTCGCTCGAAATCAAGGCTTTTCCTCTGGGCCTGGGTAAACAGGGACAGGATTAAACAGGCAGCAGAAACGAACACGCCAAGCGTAATATTCGCGGTGGTAACGCAGGGAAAAAAAAAACGCTCCTTCTGAAAGAAAAATGGCACGCTGTTATTTACACTAAAGCCGTAAACCTCTCCCTTGGTTGCACCCAACCGTGGCTAAGGGTAGTTTTGCAGAGCAAAACGTATGATCAAGCCACTAAAAATATCGGGGAATTTACCAGGATAACTTACTGAATGCCTTCTTAAAAAGCTATGCAATTCATTCCCAGTGGCCCATTTTACTCAAATAAGCCACAGAAAAAATTGTATAAAAAGATTTATTGAAATTCATCAATGACAAACAGACATAAAACTCAAAGTTTGGCTCTTCTGGGAAAAAAAAAAAAAACTGTTGCAAATGTATTTATACAGATGAAATATTGACTAGGAAATACAAGTCACTTCTAAAGCTATTTTAAAGAGGGATATGAAAGTAAAACTGTACATTCACTAGGTATTTTCAGTCATTTTACTGACTTCCACTAGGTAAGAAAATACAATTTTGTATTAGTATCTCGTGCTTGAGTGTATGAAAAGAAACCTCCTACCCTACATGCTGAACTGCCTCCTGTATTTAGGTTTGTAAAAATTTTCAAAGTATATAGCACAAGTGGAAGTAGTTTCTCATCACTTAAAATTGACTAGGTGTTATATATTACAGACCAAAATAGTACACACCTTATTTAAAAGGGTTGAAACATTTTTTTATTACAATTGTCAAATTCATTTCACTAGTAACTCAGGAATTAGGAACACTTTTTATATATATTTATATATATATTTAAATGCCTGCCATTTTCAGTGTATTGGCTATACCCTAGCCAAAAAAAAAAAAAAAGCAACAAAACAAACAAAGGAAAAAACACAACACATGGGGAAGGAGGGGATTGCAAATTCACCCCACAAACCAGATCCAAAGGAACACCCCAAAACAAAACAAAACAAAAAACAAACAAAAAAACAAAACAAAACAAAAAAAAAACATTTGGTCACTATTTACAAACAGCAAAAGAAAAGGTACCTACAAAAGCAGGGAAAGCATTGGCTGAAAATGGCAGTCATTCACGGACAGGCAACAAAGAAATCACTTTATCAATATGCCATTCTCACACCTGTTGCTGTGGAGGGACGCTTTGCCCAGATTTGAAGCATCCCCCAAAAATGCTTACAACGTATTTAGTGACTGGCAGCGGTGGAAAATCCCAACAACCAAGGATATTCGGCTGTCTCAGAACAGAATATGTGTATTTGGGGTATCATCCACTGATCTTAACTTTTTTTTTTCTTTTGAAAGATGTCCAACTATCCACTCCAATAATAAGAAACAAATTACCACTTGGTTTATACTTACTATTGCAGTTACAGGGACTAAGAGAGGGACAAAAAGAAAAAATTTAAAATGAATAGGAGGAGGAGTGGCAGTAAAAATAGTATTTTATTCCCTTGCCCACCCAGTCTGCTTCTCCCTCTCGTTCCCACAGCAACATTACAATCAGAAAAAAAAAAAAAAAAGAAAAGAAAAAAAAGGTTGGGGGTGTGGGGAGGGGAAATACAGGGTAAAAACAGTCAAATCACAATAGGAAATTTTCAAAATAGGTTATTCAGTTTAGTCATCTTCATCCCCTTCGTCTTCAGGTTCTCGTTTTCTCTTCTGTCCCCGTTCTTCATCTGAAAAATAAAACACAACTTGAATTATACGGGTGCTCCCACATGTTGCTGAGAAGCTGAACAAGTTCAACAAGCTCCTACTTTGGCAACTGGCTTGCTATCAAAGGAGCAGGAATAAAAACATGAGCCTGCTTTATATATATATACATATATACATATATATATATTTAATCTCTAGGAAAAAACTGGATTACTGCCGTACCGGGCTCTTCTTCGTCTTCGTCATCATCTACCTCACCATCGTTATAGCCTTCTTCATCCTCCTAGATTAAAGAAAAAAAAAAAAGATATTTAAAAAGTTGGTTTCAGCTCAGAACCTTTCACAATTTGGCAATATCCAACAGCATTTTACAACAGAGAGAAAAAGTCCTTGAAGCATCTTAAACAAAAAGCAAACAAGAAGGCAGACACTTCCCACACACTTATATAAGTGTAGTTGCTGGAGTTTTTTTGCAGCAGCATAACTGGACTCCGGCCCATGTTTCATTGCAGAAGGCTGTAGCAGCCACTTCTAGCTTCCACTCCTCAGCAAGTAAATGGTTTCACAGTTCAGCTGCCATGAAGCTGCAAATTTTGCTATGACGTCCTGAGCTTAGCAAAACGCGGTGATTGCTACGGGTGGTCGCCCAGTGGGAGCAGGCGCGTGCTCTGGGGGTAAGGAGAGGTGCAAGATGAGCGGACAGCTCCAGGTTCTGGGCAGCTGGCCTTCAACAGATATTTTAGCCCCATTCCCCGTGGTTCTGCTAAGGGTGAAGTCCCAGCAGAATGCGACCAGCTCACACGCAGCAGCTGGACTCCACTACGAATTCAAGCATCCCGAAGAACCACAAGACGCAGGTACAGGAGGAACCTCGGTCTCGGAGCACGGGGTCAGTAATTCGGGTACCTCTCTCTGTGCGTAAATCCAGCCCTCCAGAGGCCCCCACGCTAGGCCTGCAGACGTTCCTGGCGGCACTGGCACCAGCCCAGGCAGCAGAAATGATTTCATGTCAGCGGTCACTAGATGGCAGCTGGCTCATAGACAGGCGCGCCTCAAAGCCACCCCCTGTGACGCTTCTCAGGTTAAAAAAGCAAGCACGCGCATCCCGTACCAAAACCCTCCGGTCTTTGATCCGTTTCTTGCCCAACTATTCCCCGTTAGCGTTCACTCCACACCCGTTATTAGCTGCGTAAAATCCTTACCTCCTCTTCTCCGCTTACGTCCTCCTCTTCTCCTTCCTCCTCTTCCTCCTCATCTTCTTCGTCTTCTACTACCTGAGCGTCATCATCATACTCCTCTTCTACACAGTCAAACAAGATTAACCACTCAGACACTTAAAAGTTTATTTTTTTTCCCCAGCATTGCCATCTGACATGGAAGCTCCTACCAACACGGGGAGCGAACTGAGAGCATCGCTTTGAGGCAGCGCAGAATTAAAGGCAGCTCTGCAGCTGCTAGGCAGGGCTGGGCAAAGTCCCGTGCCTCTTCAGCCAAGCGACGGGGCAATGTGGCAGCTGTGCCCGTGGTCAGAGCTGCTGCAGGGCCCTGACAAAGTCACAGCAGCCTCAGGAGTGCTTCAGCTGCTCCAGCTCCCACCACTGATGTGCATTTCAGAGCCCGTGGGACATTTGCAGCTCTTCGTCTGCAAGTGTCCATCTGCTCCCAGCAGAGACAGGGCACAACTTTACAAGCCAGCCATGCTCTGGGAGCCCTCCCCGGGGGATGCTCCTCGCCTTTACGCTACCAGAGCAATACAGAAGGGTCACACACGAGCCACCACGTGCATTTAAGCACTTTCCTCTTGGCTGCAAACTCAACGAGCCCAAGCAACAAACCAGGAATGTTTTCCATGCTGTGGGAATGGCGTTTTGGAGCTTTTTCATGCATTGCAACACAGGCTCAGACTTGTGCTCCGAGGAAAAGAACCCACCCCTGCTGAATTTCTGCGCTGCTGGATGACAGCACCCCTCTGCCTGGCACCGCTGCGGCGCTCGCCCCTTTCACCAGGGCTCGCATTCAGCACTCGAGGGAAAAGTGCAAGTCCAGCTATTCTGCTTTTGCTGCGCAGCTGGGTTTGAAGAGTCTAGCAAATTCCCCAAACTCAGCCTGACGCCCATCCAGCCAGCACACTGATGCCTCCGAGTGCAGCCCGCCAGGGAGGCAGAACGGCACCTACATGCACTGGGACGCACAGTTCACTTTCCTAGCATTAAAAAGGTGCTCGCTGCTTCATTACTGCCTTTCACAGAGCTTGCCCCAGGAAGACGTCAGCACTTACCCTCTCCTCTCTTCCACCCCATTTCAACCAGTTCCCTTTCTCTTCAAGGATAAGCTATACCCTCCTAGTAATGCCTTGGCTCCTCTACTCGATTCCTCAACTCAACCACTTTGTCCTATGCCCACTCTGCTTCTCCACTCTGCCCTCCTCCATCAGGGTCTACACAACCACACGTGGCTTCCCTGATCGTGTGGTTCCTGCAGCGTTTGTTTGCATCTCATCTTCTCTTACCCATTTCTCCCTTTTGTACTCATCCCCCGATGTTTACTGTTCCCTGAACATTTCCAGCATCTCACTGCTCATCTTACTCCTCCTCCTGGCCCCTTTCTCCTACCACCCTTTCTCTCCCCATTGTTCACTAGAAGTAAGACTCAGAACCTCTCTCGAGCCCTGCCCGTCTCCTTTCCCCTCGTTCCCTCAGAGGACACGGAGGTATTTCTCCTTTACACCGGTCAGGAATGAGCTGCTGGAGGCCCTTCTGCTGCCAACAAGGCGGAGCTGGACACAAAACGCAGCACGTCAGTCCCTCCACTTACGCACACCAAGCAGCACAAGTCACGTACCGTCTTCATCCTCCTCCTCGTCGTCTAGGCCCTCCACGTAGCCCTCCGCGTCAGAGTCCGGCGCTTCTTTGTCGTCCCGATCTTTCACTAGAGATAAGACTGAGAAAGTAGTTCTTTCAGGCCCTGCCCCTCTCCTTTCCCCTCGTTCCTTCAGAGGACACGGAGGTACGTCTCCTTTACATCATCAGGAGCTGCTGAGAACACCCTTCTCTTGCCAACAAGTCAGAGCTGGAAGCAAAATGCACTAGGCAGCACATCGCTCTTTTAACTTACGCACACCAAGCAGCACAAGTCACGTACCATCTTCATCCTCCTCCTCGTCGTCTAGGCCCTCCACGTAGCCCTCCGCGTCAGAGTCCGGCGCTTCTTTGTCGTCCCGATCGTAGCCATCGAGGTATGTGAGTTGCGGGAGGAGCTTGAATACGTTTTCTCTATAATCGTTCAAGTTGGTTACCTCGCAATTGAAAAGATCTAAACTCTTCAGGTTTTCTAACTTTTTCTGCAAGGAAAAAAAAAAAAAAGCCTCTGAAGCCCAGTGTCGCAATAAACCACTACGAACAGACAATTCGACAGAGTTAACGTGTTCATGAGCTTCCAGGACAAAAGGGGTCATTTCGTTCTCTGCCTCCTAAACTGGGGTGGGACAGAAATCTGCAGTGCCTGGCCACTGCTTCTGCGCTATCTGAGTGGAAAACGCCCTTAAGTTCAGCATCTTGCAAGTGGAAGGCTGAGGTTTGGGAAGAGGTAAGGGCACAAAATCACACGTGCTGTGAGGGACCGAGCTAAGAATAAACAGCGGTCCAGCGAGTTACCCTCAAAGAGCAAGGCAAAATATTGGGGCCAGATACATACAGAGTACTATGTTCAGTGGAAAAAGAAACAGCCCATTCTTTAGACACGAGATTTTTACTAGAAGAGATTCTAAAATTTTTGATGATGGCACCTTTGATTCTAGATGGAAAAGAAGGCTTAGAACAGGGAAAAATATTTAATTTATTAAATTTCTTATAAATAAATTTTAATATATAAAATATAAATATTTTATAAATATTTAATTAATTTATTTTTTGGAGGAAGTGGGCTGCATTGCCAGCAGCACTTCCAAGTACTAGCAATAAAAGCACAAGCAGAGCGGTGAAGGATTTACGTCAGGTCTTATGAACTATCTTCCTTTTGGAGTTTAGCACACAGAGCAACGGTGATGTCAAGAAAACAAGTCTGAAAGGGGGAGCAGTTACAATCCTCTCTCTCAGTTTAACTGCCCTACTCTCCTCTTCTGCTGGAGGAAAGGCGAGCCAAGATGGGCTCACTGAAAACTGCTCCTTGAGACACTTAGGAGCAAGTATTTGGGAAGCAGGCATGAGCTGAAACTCTTTGTTCCTAGAAAATCAAGGACACGCAAACCAAAAATTTGGAAGTAGTACTAAGAACCACTCCTAGAACTGACAGCTGAAGGTTTTTGGAACGCCAGCCTGATAAACCTGACCTGTGCACTTGAAATAAGGAGAATAATGGCATTGTAAAACAACGGAGTGTAGTGACAGCGAGCAGGAGAGGTGGTGGGAAGCTGGAGGAAGGAGCTGGAGGCTCAGCGACCGCTGCCCCGCTGGGACAAGCAGGCTGAGAGCACGGCGCTGCGGCTGGTCCTACCGACACCCGCACACCCCACACACCCCGAGCAGAAGTGCTGCCTGTTATTTTAGGCCGAATATTTTGGGGACGGTGCATCCAGTCCAAGCAGGGACCCTGGCTATGGGAGACAGACCCACGACACGAGCCAGCCGCCAAAAGCCGACTCTCGGTCATTCCCTTCCCTTGGATTACCGCGGTGCAAAGCCGCTGCGCTTCCAAAAGGCACTGCTTGGGTGAGAGCAGCCTGGGGGCTGTCCCCACTTTGCTTGGGGCCAGGACAGGTCCCCGGGCTGCTCCTGGCAGAGGGCCGGCCGCTAGAGGGAAGCAGCAGCTTGCACTCCCCACCGGGATGCTGCACCCTCGGCTGGGTGTCAGCCCCACGGCACGGGCACCAGGCTGCGAGATAAGCACCAGAGCCGGAGGCATCCAGCTGCGAGCTCGTTTGGAATTTCAAAGCCCAAAATATCGTCCCCACCGCGCCAGCACGTTGCCCCTTCTCATCACAAAATCACGTTTTTCTTTCGCTCCACGCCGCGCCGACTTACCAGAGGTTCTATTGTACCGAGATCTTTTATTTTGTTGCCACTTAGATTTAGATGCGTGAGGTTTGGACACTTTTCTGCCAACACTTCCAGTCCTCCTGAGATTCTGTTGTCACTTAGCTCGAGCTGAAAGGCACATAAACATCTTGAGTTTTTAGTGCAAGCATGCATCACAAAGCAGTTTGGTCAGTCATTAATTAAGTTAGGCAAACAACTGTTTTACATGCAGTATATTGCGAAGGGAGAGAGAGGGCATGCTGTTTACCTTCTTAAGTTTGTTTAACTTTGGTAAGTTTGCAACTGAGGTTAAGCCTACGTTGATTGTACTTAAGAATTCCAGCTCTTCGAACTCATCTGTAAGGCCTTCGATTTTGCCTTCGTATGACCTGCAGTTGTCAAGAACGAGTTCTTTAACCTGGAAAAAAGAGCAATGCAAAAACCCGTGTGAGAACCTCTGCGCGGGGAATAAAGATTTCAACTCCCAAGCAAAGGACGACACAGCTCAGGCGAAAATGAAAAGTATTCCATCAAGTTGGCAAGTATGCAAAAGGTTATCTCCCGGCTCTGAGCCCTCATTTTGCCAGCATGCCAGGTTAGCAGCGTTTCAAGAACACGGTTATTTGGCTTTGCTTCAGCCGCTCACCTTCGTGTTGTGCTATAAATGGCGGAACCAAGTCAGAAACATTAATCCTGGCTTGAGTTATTTGGTTGTTAGGAGTAGGCCCGTCTTTGGTAAACGCGGGCAAAAAGCACTCCAAAAAAATACGAAAAGAGGATTTTTAAACTAACCTACCACTCCGACACCGTACCAGTAGCGTGCTGTCACACCGTGTCACCGCTCGTTAAAATAGCTTCCTGCTCCATGCAAGAACTGTTCGGGCTCTTCAGGCGTGCCGAGACCAGGGGCTGCTCAGGCAGCCCCGAAACCCAAAGGGGGGCACGGGCAAACCTAACCCGGACCCCCCGAGTCTGCCCCAGCCCCTCCTGTTAGGGCTGCCCCACTGCACTTTAGGTGAAGACACGCTCCAAGGAGGTGACTGCTTTCCTGGGGAATTACAAGGTGCGATCCACACGATGCTGGCAGGGGAAGTTTAGGCTGCTGCTGGGGAAGCATACCCCCCTTTCTTATCTCCCCTGCCCCATTGCAGCCAGGACGTTCAACAGGAGGGGTGAGATAATGTCCTGTGGGCCTGAGCAGCAAAGGACCTGCCAGGCAGGGCTTTTTCTTTAAAAAAAAAAAAAAAAAAAGAAAGAGAAAAAGAAAAAAACCATCACTGCCCTTTTTTGCAGGTGCTATCTTTAACGGACACAGAACAACAGCATCGATGCAAAAGAAGCCGAACGGGCCCCACCCCGAGCAGAACTGCGGGTTTCACCCCAGGGCCGGGGCAGCCCCACAGGAGCAGCAGAGCCTGGACGGGCTTTTTTGGGCTCTCCGTCAGCTCTGCCCCGAGCGCTGTGACTCCACAGGAAGGCCTCACCCACGGGAGGATATTCAGACGTTTTCATACCCAATGAGGAATTTCTGGGGGTTACTTTCTGCCCGGCACGCAAATAAATACCCAGAGCGCCACGTCCCGCTGCGTGCGCCGCAGCCGCCGGAGCAGCCCCGAGCACCGGGCTTCGTTTCGAGGCCTGGAGGAGGAAGAGGACGCTGCTGTTTGCAGAGAGGACGGGATAAAAGGAAGTTTGCAAAAAAGGGTGTATGTAGAAACATGAAGCAACTGTTCAGTTCGCACCAAGGACAGTTAATATGCAAATATTTAATTTTCTTCATTTTTTGTTATCGCTGTAGTGCCGCTGCACGGAGGAGAACCCTGTGTAGTTTTACAGCTCCAAATAACATCCCTACATTTCTAATTAAATCCCAAGCGCTGAAGTCAATAGGGAAGTCAGCCCAAAGCAACACGAGAGCACAAGTGATTCATTGAGAGTAGGAGGATCGGAGTTAGACAGGAAATACGTTTTCCAAGACTCCACAATTTTCCTAGAAGAATTATGATAGGGAATGGCTACACAAAAGTCTCCCAGCAGAATTTCAGGCTGGTTAGAAGAAACCAAGGAACGAGTCAGATGCTCCAGCTCCCACATACGTCTATTCCACTGAAAGGCGAAACAAACCAAAGAAAAAATTGAAATTTAGATGGCAGGAAAGCTGATTAAAGGCAAATATGCCTATCTCCCTGCTGTATTTAAGTATCAGGGTCCTCCAGCGAGATCAGCTCAGGGGCAGACGCACTCAGCTGTCTCAAACATCTGCTTCACACACACACAGAGCTCCCGCCAAAAAAAAAAAAAAGGAAAAAAAATTTAAAAAACGAAATAAAAGAAGCCCCACCCCGGAGCCAAGCCTCCCAGCAGCGCATCTGCGCCTATCTGCCCCCGTCCTCGCCCCGTTATCTGCGGGGGCAGCGCGGGGCCAGCGCCCACCTCCCGGGGGGGTGGGTCAGGGATCGGCTCCCCTCCATCCCCACGGCCCCGTGCAAAGGCCCGAGAAGGAAATTTGTGACAGCACGGTGGCAGAAAAAGCCAAGTGGCTTCTACTTGTAGGTTGCTGCTTTCAGGGCAGGACCGCTGTTTGCTCTCTGCCCTTCAGGAGCTCCGGTTCTGACACCGAAGCGCACCGCTCTCTTCTTTGCTGTGCCCAGAACCGAGACACCAGGCACGAGTTCAGCCAAAGCAGGGGAAGCTCCCAGGGAATAAAACTGGTTTGCAAGGGGTCGAAGGCTCGCTCGCATCCAAGGGCTCCATCAGGGAACGGCAGCGTGGGCCGCGAGCGCTCCAGCAGCGTTATTTCGGGGCTCGCGGGCCGGAGGTGCCCCAGCACACCGAGTCGCTCCTGACGGCACGGCACACAGAGCAGAGCTCACGGCAGACCCAAAATGGCCTTATATTTATTCCAGGAGTCAGGGATCCTACGGCAAGCACCCACGTGAGAATAAGGATGAAGGGAAGCACGGCTCCTCCCGGCTTCACTGCGACGCGCGCTCCCCGTGCCATCGCAGCCAGTCCTTCTCCCCGCAGCGACGACTGCCACCAGCTCAGACGGTTTTTGTAAGTATTAAAGACACCTTCAGCAACTCGCCCACGTCTCCTTAGGACTCGTTATTTGGTGACTGATGAGTATTTGGCGATTAATGGGAGCCCGCCAGGCAGCGACATCCCATCGGTGAGCAGGCACGGCCCTTGGAGGCCCCTCGGGTTATCAGTGGGACGCTTTTCCAGCTTGCTGGCTGCCAGGCAGGTCTGCCCCCAAACTTTGCCCCCTTCTGAGGATGCTGGGCCCTATTTGAGGACAGCCCAGGACAGCCCCAACAGAGAAACAAGCATGGATGTAACTGGGAGTGTAGGGAGAAGCCCAAAGCGACCTTAGTGAGGCCACATTCCACCTGAAACAACTCACCGCCACAGACGTATGACACAGGGACTGCAAACCCGTTCCTCCTCCGCATTCAGAAATCTGCATAATTTTCGGGAAAATCCCGGCCCCTGAATCACTCTCTGAACATCCACTGAACTTCGCAGGAACGCCCTGTCAAGGCGCAGTGCGGCTGCGGCTTCTGTACGCGCCGTCCCTCGTATCCTGTCACCGAATCCCAGAACAAGCCTCTGCCTGACGCGAGCCAGCGCCTTCCCCGGGGCCTTCCCGCAAACTGGAGCGAGACGAGCGGCCCTCAGCAGGTCCGAGGCGCCGCGGCTGCGTCTCGCTGCAGCCCACGTAACGTGGGGTACGGGTGCGCAGAGGGAACCCAGGGCAGCAGCCGACCTCGTGGGGAGAGGCAGGCGGAGGCGCCGGGGCCCTGACCCGACGTGCAGCAGCCGCGCGCGGCCAGGCCCGGCGCCACCGACGCCACGACGCGTTAAGCTACTCGAAGCGCTAATGGGAGCGGGCACTAATTTAGGAGCAAGGCAGACCATACGACACCTGTGCTCGTCTTTCCTCCCTCCTCTTCAAAACTGCTCGGTAGCGGGGAAGAGCGGAAGAGCACCGCGCCAGAGGCGGCCAGCCACCGCAAATAACGCTGCCGCGCTCACCTCAGCAGCCGAGGGGGCACCCGCAGGCGCCTAGCAGAAAACCTAACGCGGGCGCAGCTCGGCCGGGTCCTGCCGTAACAGCCGTGCCTTCAGCAGCACCGGTGGCACACGAGGCACCGTCCCTGCCCCGGGTAAGGGACACCCTGCGTTGTCCAGCTGGCAGCGCTGCCTCGGCCTCGCCGCCCTCGCAGGTGCTTCCTGGACGTCTGCGCCTTTCTGCCGGAGCGTTGCTTTGTGGTTTGCTGGTATCGGGGCCTTAGCACTCAGCGGCAACAGGCGTGCACACGGGGGGATCGCGGCTTCTTCAGCAGAGCCTTCGGATGGCGAGCCTCGGGCTTCTCGTCCCGCGGTCGTCCTGGTTGCTGTTTCCGACGGTCTCAGACGCCTTCGGATCGTGACATCGGGCTGCCGGTAAGGCGCTGTGCTGCCAGCTGCGGACTGCAGCATCCCCTGCGCCTCTCCAGGACTTCCCTGCCATCACAGCGCCTTGCTGCCTGCTCGATAACCGGGGGCTGTCTCCCAGCACGGGTACCGCATCGAGCTGTACTCCCAACCACACACAGAGGATCCTTAACAGAGCCCCGGTGCGTACTGCGAGGCTCCAGCTTATTCCTAGGGCAAGCACGGGCAGCCACGTGGAAGCAGCCACTGGGTTTCATGGGAGCCTCAGCAAGGAGATCACAGCTCCCTGCACATGCAGGTACGGGGCAGACCCTCCTTCCCCTGCCTGCCTCCTCCACGCTCTGGAAGTGACCGTACTCCTGCGATATCACCGCGCGCGAGCAGCGGAATTCAGTTACACACGGACGGCCACCATGCAGCACAAGTTAGCGCCTTAACCTTTAGTCTACACTCCCACAGCAGCACGTAAAACAGAAGAGCCTCTGCTTCCAGAAAGCCTGCAGCCCATGGGCTGCGAGAGCCAGGGAAGCGGGACTTGGGTCCTGAACCCAGGTCCGTGGCTGAAGGCTTCGCAGCGTGGTGGAAGGACACAGCTGCGAAGACAGCTTTTCAACAATTAAAGGCGAATTTCCAAGTACCGTTCTGCTGGCTTTACAAGCAGGAACAGCGAAGGCTGTAACATCTCATCTCCAGCACAACGGATGGGATGCTTTTGAAGTGCACGTTGTATATGGTACCTCGAGGACAGGGATATCCCACTCTGCAGCATTTTAACCCAAAAAAACTGGTAAAGAAGAGGGCGTTAGCTCCGTTTTGCACTGCTTCCAACCAAACGAGCTGGGGAACGTTGAGAGAAGTCCTTTGTACTTCTTAACCCAACGGAAACTTCATCTGGAGGAGGGCAGAGCTGTGGAAAGCAGGGAGGAAAGAAGAAGGGAATCCTGCTGTGCCAAGTGGAAGCCAAGTCCAAAGGACTTTTGAAAGCACAGTTTTGTTTTTTTCAGTTGTACAAACGTTTCTTCAAGACACTTGGGTTTCTGTCTTTGGGTTTGTTTTCTTTTTTGTCTCAGAAGCGTACATAGTGTGTGCAAAGCCCTGCATCGCCCCATGGTAAAGACCGAGCACGACCTTTGCTGCCTGTTGTAACCAGAGTGCCAAAAACTGGGCTCCTCCTGTGCTTACGCTGTGTTCTGGATCTGTTCTCACGCAGAGCTGGGGATCCTCGAGCAGAAACGGATCTCCTTAGGTTTCTGTTCCACTCGGTTTGTGCCTCAAAGCTCCAGAGAAGCCAACCACCCATGGTCAAGACGCTCTCGTTTGCTGGGGGCAGAATGGGTTTGACAAGGCTCAAGACACTGCCCAAGGCTCGCAAGGAGCCCAATGTTCACGTGGAGCTGCCCGGGGACGGCAGGATGTTTTCCGCGCTCAACTTTAACAAGCTTCTCCCAAAGTTACTTCTGGAAGAAGTTAAACGTTGCAAAAATTTTCATTTCAGGTACTACCTGCAATGTGATCAGGCCAAAAATGCTTGAGCAAAACATTTCATTCGGTACCTTGTGCTAACAGAACTGCTCTGAAGGCTCAAAGACACGGTAACTTCTGCTCTCAGATGGTCACCGAAAGGTAACCAACCTAAAGACCCGACTTTATTTTTTTATTTAGATAAAGACAGCACGTAAACACGCCATTTGCCAGCTGCACGGAGGACAGATCCTCAGCCACCCGAGAGCACCCCGTGGTACCAGCACGCAGCAGAGCCTGGCCACGCAAAGGTCATCTCCTGGTGGAACACGGCGGGAGATGGAGGAACGCGGCACAACCTCTAACCCGCCGTGGAGCACGCCGATGAAGGCGTACCCGAAGTGCTGCTCGGCCTCCCCAGGCTGGCTGCAGAACCCGGCTGTGCCCCCCCTGCCCCTGGCACGCTGCCTGCGTGCAGGGAGGGAGGGAAGCAGGTGGCAGGGCACCCGCTGCCTCCTGGCGTCCTGCCACCGGGATTCCCCATCGGCAGCTCGGGATCGCCCGGCGGAGACGCTCAGGGTGAGGACTGAGCCACACGTAGAGTATTTCCTACCACGAATTTAACAGGGAAGGGAAAATTCGGTAGCGTTGGCGTCCTCTGACCCGCCGGCCAACAAACGCGTGGCAGAATGAAACTCACGGGCACCAGCTACAGGTGACAGCCGTAAAGGTTGATTTTGTTGGTTTTTTTCCCCCCTTCACCAAACCCATGTTTTACCTCGGATTTTGATATGTCCCCCTCAAGGTTTTATTATGAGCAGCTGAGATGCAATAAATAGATTTTACTCACTTGCAGTACGTCTTAAACTCTGAAAGCCACCTAGCCAGCTACCAGGTACCCTGCACAGGCTCTGGTCAATCTGCGAATCCTGGGGCAGGGAGAAACGCTGCTCGAAGTACGGCCACAAAACACAAACCATCCCCCTTTTGGTACTACACGATTCACTGACGCTGACCAAAGCCCTTTCCACTGCAGCCTGGTCCGACGGCAACCCACTCCATGTCCAGTTATCTTGCCTATTTTGTATGAGATCACGTGAATTTACCGTTGGGCTTCAAAATTCATCTAGGGTTTCTCCGAATGATGTAACCCCAAGCTTTTGTATTTGAATTCCTCTTCTGCATATCTTTCCCAGGAATTCCCTCAGATTTTAGAGAACAAAAGAACTTCCGATATCACACCAACGCGGTTTAGGTAACTGGCATTTTTCAACGACAGCATCAATACGCATGGACGTTTTTCGCTAGAAGCAGCAGCGTGCATTAACAACCACACGACGAAGAAACTCCGAACATTTTCTAGGTTACAGTTCGGCAGTTTTCCAACCTCACCCTTCCAGCACTAAGCTCTGCTGGCAAGGAGTGCCCATGGGGATGAGGGGCTGTGCACCAGCCCCAACACCAGAAGCAGCATGCGGCCATCAACACGGCACCGCACTTGGGACAAGTGACCGGGGAACAGCAAAAAAAACCATTTGCCCAGGGACCAAGAACAACCCAGTGACCACACGGGCACCACTGCGGGCTGCTGGCCCGGCCCTGGCTCTAGCAGTTTGCTGAATATTGCTGTACACAAGCGCGATGTGATGCAACAAGAGCGGCTGAAAGCCACCTTTTAAACTCCTAGGCTGAAGACAGCGCCATGCTAGGGATCCCCACCTGAAAGCCGGGCTTCGTTTATGCCTGCTCCCAAGAGGCTGGGCACAGCAGGACCTCCTCCTGGCCACACCACAGTGCCAGGGCCCCTGCCTCTCCTCTGCCCCAGCAAAAGGGAGGGAGCAGGGCAAGAGCGACGGGGAAACGCGTGCCTTTTCTTTTCAAAGTCTTTGTAACTGAAGCTACTCGCTCTTCAGAGCCAGCATAAGGCTACTTGCATAGCTCAGAAAGATCTGGCTGAATAGCGATGCATTTACTTACATACATACACCACAGCCATAAGCCCTGAGAGCAACTAACACAGCTCCAACGCCCCTTCACTCTGCTCCTGCCAGAAACCTCCTGCTCCAAGTAAAACACATAAGCGGCAGAAGGGTTAAGAGTCGTCGCGGTTCTGAATGCACCTCACACCCGTATCTAATTACGAAGCCTTTCCAGTACTCCAAAACTTCCAGAGCAGATAACCTGCTGCCGCCTTCCTCAAGGAACAGCCCCCCCAGCCAAGAAACCCCATGAGTCACATAAACACACTTCCACACGTTTACAAGGGTCACTACAGCCATATGCATAAGCAGCACACTAATTAATAAATCAGGAACAGACTTTGGGGACACAAAAAGCTGTTCCGTTCAAAAGCAAGCCACTGGCTTCCATTTGGGTTTCTCCTGCTAGCAGCAAAACTCTGAAAAGACCCCGAATATTTATTTAGACAGAGGCTCGTAAGTGATTAAACTGCTCGATCTTTACATTAAATGCTTTTTAAGTTTAACAGTGATGCTGGTTTCTTCTTCTTTTTCAATAGATAGTGTCACCTATTAGCTGAGCACCCGGCTCTGCCCCTGGCTGGGGTGGCTGCACGTGGGTCACTGCAGCTCCACGTCTCGGTTTGTTCGAGTTCCTGACAGCACGTCCAGCCGTCAGCCAACACAACAGGACCGAAAGAGATGGCACTGCACCTTCCCTTTGAAAATCCTTCGGTTAGAAGCGATACGTACTGAGCTGAACCACTTCGCCTTGTTCAGCCGCGCGTGCTCCACGCTGCCCTCGGACGACGTAGGGACGCGCATAAAGAAGGAACGCTGGCTTAAATTAACACCGGCTTCAAGAGCCGAACAGCTAATACAGAAAGCAGGCTCTGAAGATGTCAGCTGCTGCAGAATGCGTTAGCAAATCATGCCAGCAAGAGATAAGCTTTTCCTAGCTCTTTTATGGCTTTGGAGGGAAAGTGTTTGATAGACCAAGCCAATGGACGAGTGAGTGCTGCAATAGAGAGGACAACTTTTACTCGGGGCTGTGAAGGCAAACCACTGAGGCTTTTTTTTTTTTTTTTAATATTTCAAAGGTCATCCTTACATATGCAAGGGCTTCACAACCGATTCTACCAACTTAGTCAAAAAGTACAGGCGACGTATTTACTGACTGTTTTGTCTGACTGATAGCCGAGCGAGAGGCCAGGACCACCTCCTTAGGGCACCATCCCCACCCCTGCCACGTCTCTCATTCATTCATTCAAGCATCCACTCGTATTTTGCAGGTCCAGCTCTTCTCAGGCTTCTCCAGCTCAGCAATTCCTGTACCTGTAAGGTGGGAGGACGTGGGGGAGGAAGGAGTAATCCACGGAAAGAACGAAGTGGGAAGAGCTACTCGACATCAGCCTTCTGGGCCGTAAACATTGAAGAAAACCACTAATAATTATACCACCATTTAAATGAACAATTAAAGATGCATCACTGGCATAGATAATACAGTCTTTTAAATACGGTGGAAATTAAGGTGAAGTCCTCAATCCCTGCGTGTAAGTAATGTTACTTTAAAACTCTCAGAAGTTCTGGGTGTAGGTTTTGAGGAAGGTATATCCTACCCATTGATACATAGTGCACAAATCCTGCTGCAAGGATAGTTACGCTTGACTCAGCCACATCACCTATACCGTACGAGGTTTGGACTAAGCAGCTTTTTTTCCCCTCACGTCAACCTTGTTTCTTCAGAAGATGCATTTCCTGATGGTTTACAGTACAATTACACCATTTAAAATCCAGCTATTTCTCTTCTTACTTCATTTTTATTAAGCCAGTTACAAAATAAATAAAATTTAAAAAAAGTTCTGGATACAAAATCATTTGTATGGTTCAGGTGTGTAACTGTGACTGCACTTCAGATATTGCTGATATTACATATTAGATAAAAGCTACCTCTGTTATATTTACGCCCTGCTGTCAGCTACCTAAGTGGTTAAATGATTGAAGTCTGCAAAAATCCACGATAACCTGCACGTGCCGCATACTTTGTATGTGCTGATCCCGCGGCACCCTAGACACTACCACGCAACCCACTTGTCCCACTTTGTAACAAACCTGGAGTAGATCCCCTTTCCACCCATAGGTGGTTCAGGTGGGGGAAGAATAAGAATGTGGGTATCTGTGCCCATTTACAGTACCCAAGCTTCTTTAAAATGCAGGTCTTTAAAGGGATGTGTATCCCTTTAAACTCTTTACTGTTATTATGAGCATCACACCAAGGAACTAGCTTGGGGAAAGAGCTTTTTATTTATATTCTTCATATGCGAGCACACTTTGCATAGATGCTTGCACTGTATTTCCCTTCAGCGTTAAAACCTACAGATAACCAGTGAGAAATCAGAATTCAAATAAGCTTTAAAGTGCAACAAAGAGTTGGAAGAACTGTAAGAAATACCCAGTGCTGCAGTCAGTATTTTATCACTGTCACAATTTTGAGCTGATAAAGCTCCTTTCAAAAGCAGCGTTCAATCCTCAGACTAAATGAACCAGCATGGTAGCTCTAAACCACCGGAGTTTTGTGCATCATTTCAAAAACGTACCTCTGCGTCCCGCAGCCAAGGAGTCCCCCTCGGTACCGACCTTGTTTTACTGCCTCTGCGTGGTACTGATCGAGCTACGTACACTGGAATGAAGAGGAACCCCCTCGAGTGTGCCCAGGTGAGCATCCTCTCTGTGGAGGTCAGTGCTTATTCCACTACTGGCTGATGGTCTGGAGGAAACCCACATGAAAAAGTTGTATCTGGCCAATTTCTGGCAGGCAGGGACATGTGACAGGAGACTACAGTGACATGATCAGCAAAGTGCCAAAAGCTGAGTGCACTACCGTAAGTGACCATGTAATGTAATGGGTTAAAGAAATTGAAATAACCGGGCTGGGAGTAGATGTGAAAGCTCAACTGTGGCGGTGCAGCACAAATTTCATGCACCCAAACCAGAGATTTCTCACCAACATACACAAAACCACAACCAAGTTTCTGATGCTGTGTAACCCCAGACCTCTCACCAACAATGAATTCATCTAAAAACGAAGTGAGGAAAAAAAACACAACCCAGCAAAAAAAAGAGTCTGAGGAAGAAATAGCTACTATACAATCCACTTTGAGACACTTATATTACATTTTATTAGCTAACATGTAACCTTACAGGGTTATATGACTTAGCAGCTGAAGTATTACATAGTATTCTACATGAGGACTGTATTAGCTAACCCAAGGCATAAAATAGTCTCGTAAGAGCAGAAAGAACCCCAACACCTTATCGACATCCTCTTACCTAACCTTGATTTACAAAAAGTTCTGATCCTGCAAGCTCTGACAATGGATTAAATAGGAGATGTATGGCAAAAGTTGAGCACGTATAGGGCAGAAGCTCCAGAAGAAGTAAATACACTTCTACTTGTGCAGTTATTTCCACCAAGATTTATATATGTTACACTTAAAACTTTGAAAAGGATGATCGTTCACAGATCACACAAGAAACACTGTGCATTTATCAAAACAAAGACTAACACAAGCAATTTACAGAACCGTCCTGTTCATGCCCAAAGACTTATAGAAATCCATAAACAAATGACACCTGGCACTAGACCTGCTTCTAAAGCTCAAACAACTCATCTAAAGCATGAGACGGATTCAGCTGAGTTATTTTAATGGGGACTTTAGAGAAACAGACTTCAAACTGCACCCTTAGCTCTCCACAGCGCAGCAGCACGTGCACGCGTCTGTAATCAATGCTCGTACAAAACTGATCGTAAACAGAGCGGCGTTCCCAAACGGCATCGCCCCCCTGTAGGAAACCAGAAGCATTTACTCTTGTAATGGACGTGATGGACCAACGGACCTTGGGAGGACTGATGTGCACAACTCAGTGACAGAACTAAAGGCTGACAGGTTAAAACAAACAAGCAAACAAACAAAAAACAGGTTAACCAAGCACTGTTTTACAACCCACTGGTGGATGTTTCTCAGCTGCAGGGGAACAGAGAAACACCACCAAACCGGGGCTCTCTCCGCTTGCTTTTGCATAAATCCGAACTGAACAAAACCCAGATGTGTGTTGGGGGGGGGGCACTGTCCAGAAAGCATTAAGGAAAAGGATTAAGTCTTTGGACTGTGGGTCTGCTTAAAATGGTGAACAAGCCTCCGGCATCACACGCGTGAGGCAGCGAGATGCAAAAAGTAAAACCAAAAATAATAATAATTTAAAAAAAAGATAAAAAACTGCCTTAAAAAGATTTAAAAATATATTAAAAGGGTGGGGGGGGAAAAAAAAAAAAAAGCAAAGCGGAGACCTACCTTCCCGCCGGGCCCTGCCCAGAAGAAGGCGTTTTCCCGGCTCACGGCCGCAGCGCCCCCCGCCCCAGCGCCCCCCCGGGCGGGCCGCGCGGCCCCCCCCCGAGCCCGGGGGGGTGGGTTTGAAAAAAAAATAACGCTAAAAGGTTCGGAGAAGGCGGCGGGGGGGGTGATTTTACCCCTCGGGGCTCGTCCCGCCGCCGCCGCGGCTCGTTGTCAGAGCCCGGCGACAGCGGCGACAAAATGGCAGGCGCGGCGGCCGCCCGTCATGTCGGAGCCGCCGCCGCCCGGCCGCCCCCCGCCGCCCTCCGGTCGCTGAGGGGAGAAGCCCGGCCCCGCTCCGCCGCTGCCACCCGGCCCGGCCCGGCCTCGCCGCCTTCCTCCTCCTCCTCCTCCTCCTCCTCCTCCTCAGCGGCGGCGGCTCGGGAGGGGAGGACACAACATGGCGCCGCGTCCTACTTGCGCTGCGCCGTGGCGCTGCCGACGCCAGGAGCCGCGGCCGGGAGCGGCTCGGCCGGGAAGGGGGGCGCAGGGGGGCCCGGCACCGGCCCGGTTGAGGCGGCGGAGGGCGGGCGGCTCCCCCCCCCCGGCCCCCCAACAATGAGCCCCGAGGGCCGGCCAGGGCCGCACCTCGCCGGGGCCGGCGGCGTGTGCCGCTACGGCGGGCGGGCGGGCGGGCGCCCTCCTCCTCCTCCTCCTCCTCCTCCTCCTCCCGCCGCCGCCGCCGCTCGCCCAGGACTTTTTAAAGTTTAAAGAGCAGGTTACATAAATCTGCCCGCCTTTGTCCCCTCAGACGTCGCGCTGGCCACCGAAAAGCCGCGGGGCCGCGTTCCAGCCGCCTGCCTCCGCCCTCCCCCGGGCGCCTCCCGGAGAGGTACGTTCCCCTCCCCGGCCCCGGCCCCGACTCCAGCCCCGGGGCACCCCCGCGGGCCCTTCTCCAGCCGCCCCGAGGCGTGTGTCCCCCCTCCGGGACACCGAGGGGCCGGGGCAGCCCCCGCCGCCCTCAACACCCCCCCCCCCTCCCCGGGCTGAGGAACGGGGGCTGGGGGGGGGGGGGGGGGGGGGTGCCGGGACCCCCGCTCCGCGCCCCGGGTTCGAGCCCCGGCCCTGCCGCCGCCGCCGCCGCCCGCCGGAGCGGGGCCCGGCCGCATCTGGGCACCCCCCCCGGCCGCGGACTATTTTCGTCCTGACAAAGTTTCTCGCCGCCGTTTATTCGGGGAAGGCGCCGAACACAACAAGCCCCGAAGTCCAGCCCCGAGGGGGGGGAAAAAAAAAAAGAGGGGGGGTGGGGGGGGGCAAAATGGGGAGGGGAGGGAGAAAATTAAAAAAAGGGGAAAAAATAAACAAGAAAAAACACGCACACACACACATCCAGCCTTTTTGTGCGTGTGTGTGTGTGTGTGTGCGGGGATGGAGGGGGTGGAGAGTGCATTTATTTCTTGCAATATTTTTTATTCCGCGCTCACACTACGGGCAGCGATACCAGACCTCTAAAAACGCTAAGTATTTGCTTAAAATTCTTTCCTTTTATCTTCTCAGCATCTGGAGAGAGGGAGAGAGAGAGAAAGGGCGCGTTCATGAGGACTACAAAGTTACAAATATGGCTCCCCAGTCTCTCCTGCCTGATCACCGCACAGAAACGAAGACGCACTTCAAACTAAAACCCTTCGCAACTCACTCGCAGCCCCTGCCTGCTCTCCCTGCCCAGCGCCCGGTACAAATATCCGCGAACTAACCACGCCGGAGAGGAGCACCAACTTATTTTTATTTCATGCACCGCGAGCCCCCGTTAATGCGTCTCGCGCCGGCGGGGCGAGGAGCAGCCCCGCAGGTCCCCGTGTCCGCGTGTCCCCCCCCCGTAAAGCACAAGGCGGGCGCCCCCCGGTCGTCCCCCCCCCGCCCCGAACCGGGCACCGGGCACGGCCACGCACAGGTAGGCACCTCAAGGGCAGCAGCGGCCCTGCCGCCTTCCCCCCCGCCGCCCCCTCCCCGATCGCACCGCACGTTTTCGATGCTTTTTTTTTTTTTTTTTCTCTCTCCTCTCTCCCCCCCCCCCCCAAAAAAAAAAAAAAAATCATCATCATCATCAAATAAAATGTGGGATGGATTTTTTTTTTTTTTTTTTTTTTTGGCATTGCTTACATCTGAGGGCGTCCTGTTCCGCAGCTCTAAGTGGATCCTTTTCTTCATGTCCATGGCCGCGGCTGGCGGGAGGCGCTCGCTGTGCCCGGCTCCGCTGGCGTGGTGACCCCGCTGCAGACCCCCCCCTCCCGAGGCCGGTGCCGGGAGGACTCGGAGGGCTCCACCAGCTCCGCTCGGAACCCCGAGCCCAGCGCCGCGGCGAACACTAACCTGATAACTGCGGAGGCGGGCGCTCCCGGGGGCTCCGGCTTGACTGACGCCTCCCTCCGCCAATCGACGCCCGGCGCCGCGAGGCCCGAGCCAATAGAGGAGGACGAGGGGAGGTGGGAGCCAATAGGGGAACGGCGCAGCCGGCCAGGGGGACAGCCCGGCTGGGAGCGGAGCCTCATTCCGCGCTGGGGGCTGATGGGGAAGGAGCGGCGGCGGCGGAGGCTCGGCGGCGGCGGCGGGCACGGGGCGCGCTGCTTCCTCCCCCCCCCCCCCCCCCTCCCCTCCTCGGCCCCCTCCGCTCCCCGCCTGCCGGCTCCGGGGGGAGGCGCCGCGCTGTGGGGCGGGGAGCGGAGCCGGAGCTGGAGCCGGAGCCGCCCGGGCAGGGGCGCGCAGCCAGGAGGGAGGGAAAGGTGCGGAGCGGGGCGGTGGGGGGGGGGGGGGGGCGCTGTTCTCCTCAGCGGCCGCCATGAGGGGAGGGAGAGGAGGAGAAGGGGGCTGGGGGGTGAGGGGGGGGGGCGGGTTGGAGGGTGCCGGTGGTCGGGTGAGGAGCGGGGGGAGCCTGGGGGCGTCTGAGGGGGTCCGGGGGGGGGGGCTGAGGGGGATTAGAGGGGGCCTGGGGGGGTTCTGAGGGGGCTACAGGGGCTGAGGGAGCCCTGAGGGGAATGTGGGGGTACTGAGGGGGCTGCGGGGAGTCTGAGGGGACCAGGGAAGGGGCCCCGGCGGTGCTCGCAGCCGCCCTGGGTGCCGGCGACACCCGCGGCCTCGCCGCCCGGCCCCCGTTATGCAGGCGGCGGTGGCGGCCCCGCGGCCGGGGGGGGCTCGCAGCGAGGTGCCAAGCGCGCCCCGGCGGGGCTCGCTGCCCGCCCCCGGCCTCGGATCCGCTGGCTCCTGGCGCTGCCCAAGCCCCAGGCTCGCTTGGTGCCGTGGAGGTGAGGCCGGCTTCCTCAGGCCACGGGGGCTGCTGGCAGAGAGAGGTGAAATCGCTTCGTGCCCCCGCCGGGCCCTGCGTGCGGTCGCCGATGTTTCGGTGGGCTTGCCAGGTGGTTGGGAATGACAGAGGGCTGCAAAAACCCTTCGCAGTTCTTCGAAACGCTTGATACTTGTCATCTTTTCTTGATAACAAGGTTGTCTTATCAAAATATTCCAGGGTGTAGGATGGAAACTCGTATATACATAACTACCTACGTTGTCTGTGGATGAGCTGGAATGGATGCACTGGACGGTTAAGCGCAAATTCTGCGGGAGCGTGAGAGCTGGCAGAAAGGTCAAGATGGATCCAGCTTCAGGTAAAAAATATAACTTCTTGTTCACTAGTGTTTTGCAGCAGGTTAATATTTTTGTATGGCGGTTTAGAGCCTCTTTATGGTTTAGCTGTTAGAGCCATTGGATTTCTGCTTTGTCTGTGGCATGGAAAAGTCGTCATTTTATTTATTGTTCTGTGGTGCTGTCTTCAACGTACTAAAAGGTACTGCGGTGGTTTTAGGATGTAAACTTTACAAAGCTTTAGGACCTCTGCATCAGAGTGAATTGTATTTTAGCTCTGTTTTAAATTCTTTACAGGTGGGAACAAAGGTGGCCCCTGGGCTGAGGCTTCACAAAGGAAGGTCTGATCTGGAGCTTGGTTTAAAGGCACAGGTGAAGATCTTTGGAAAAGAACTTTCATCATGGAAACGGTGCCTATAAGTATTAACTAAATCTTTATCATGGGGGGGAAAAATGAGTTTCTGAGAGTCGAGAAATGCTTCTTTTTTTTTTTCCTTTTACTTCCTCTCAAGTAAAAATGTTTTCGTTATAAACTGCCCCCCTCCAATGTATCAGGGGAGACTTATTCAAAGTTCAAAACCAAAGAGAAATGTTTAAAGCTGTTGTTTTTTCCCCTCTGCCCCATGCATGCATACCTTGCTTGTATTGCATAGGTTTTAGAAGTCTTGAAAACTGCTGGAAGAACTAAAAATGCATGGGAAGTATTCCAAAGGTCAGATATCGAAGTGTTCTCTCGCAGTGGTACATGCGTTGTAACTAACATCTTTGCAGAGTATAGATTTTATTTTCTTAAAAACAAACAGCTTTAATGCCCGGTCAATTTTGGGTTTTTGCTTTTGGGATATGAGAAAAAGTAAATCTGCTTCAAAATTGTTATGATTGTGCCATAAGGATTCAGTTTTGTTCTCTCTGTAATAGAGGAAGAATGTGTTACATCTTGATGAAGCAATGCTAAGTCTTACTTGGGGAATTCTTATTGTCTGTTTCTATGAATAAAGCAATCAACTCTATCTGTTCTAGATGCCGTTGATTAGAAATACTGCCTACTGACAAAATGTGTGAAATCCTGTCTTGTCAGAGTCCTTGTCAGAGCTGAGCAGCAAAAGTGATCTGAGCTCTGCTTACGATGGTGGGAAACTAGTCTTGAGGATCCCTGGTCAGTCTCCTGTTGGAAGATGAAAATATTCCCTGTTCTTACCTGTATCTTCTGGCTTTTAAAGTTCGGGTACAAAAAAGTTAGTATTTTGACGAATCACCATAATCCTTACAGTTAATATTTGATAATACGTGAACCACAGACAAAGTCAAATGTTTTTCCAACTCCTTTGTGGCTCAAAGTAATGTGTTGTTAATTATATGACCAGCAAATTCTAAATACAGGTTTACCCGTAAAAGCTGATCACGTGTCAGAATCCTGGGCCAAAATCTAAAATGCTAAAGATGTTTACTCTAGGAGAAGCTGTTCAGTTGTTGCTGAGCCTGAGTTAAGTCTTCGTGAACTTCTGTATGATTATCTTCTAGGTATTTTCTGATCTAGCATTAAAAACTCTGTAGCGTAACTAGATTTGTCCAGTTAGGTGATTTCATCCAGATTTTCTGTTTGCTATGGATGGTTTCCCCCTCCCCCTTTTTTTTTTAAAGCATGAAATACCGTTATATCCATCCTATATTAACAAAAGTTTTATACGAAGGGTTACTGTACATTACGTGTATGCATTACACAGAACCAAGAAGGATTTCCCATGTCTGTAATATCGTTGGATAGTTGAGCATTTGCTAAAATGAGCTGCTGATTGTTCTTTTGCCTCTTATAATACTCCTTTGTATATCTGCTGGTATCTTGTTTGTTCCTGTTGCATCTACACAATACATTCCTTCATGCTTTGTGTAACATCTTCAGTCCTGTTTTTGTACGTAGATACAGCAACATGAAAGAGAAAATTCTGTTCTTAAATTCTCCCTCTTTCTGCCCTTATTTCTCCACCCCCAACCCGTCCAGTGTAGCTGGAAAATGGGTCATTAAGGGGAATTGAGAGCAATATTGATCACCGGTATCCGGAGTTCTGGGGTAAAGGGACAAAAGCGAGCATAGGGAAACGATACGTGTGTTCTGTCAACATAAATTTATGCTTTGAGACTCTTTAAATCAATATGGGAGTGCTATAGGTAGGAAAATAAATGAAGACATCAAGTTGTTGGCTAAAAAAGCACCAAAGCTCGCTGCTGTTGTAAGAGGCTTGGATGCTGGTGTTGTGCCTTTTGTCTCTTGGTTGTTTAAATTTCTCCTAACAGTGGTTAGCAATGTGCAAGCAGAGTGCTCAAGTCTAAACCAGAAGGGTTTTTGTCTAATATTATTTGCTCTCTTCTTTTTTTCTTTTTAATGTAATCACTCTTTTGAGTTAGGCAAGTTCAAAACAATGTATCTTCCAGTGCTGACTGCTGGGACTGTTGTATAACTCCTCTGGCATATGAGTGATTCCCATTGATTTCTGCGCTAATTGTTTGCAAATGTTACATTTTTTTGTCACAATATTCTGTTTTCTAGCAATGTTTCAAGTAAGAGATAAGAACTGAAGAAAGGTAATTTAAAGCCAAGTATTTAATGGGAAGTAGTTGTTTTAAGCTACCAGATTGAGAAGAGATGAGTACTTGTTGCATCTCAAAACTGGCTTTGTTCCCCAACCTCCCCAAGCTTAACGTAGACTGTTCCCTCTCGTTTTGTTTGCACAATATCAGGCATACCAGTGGAGCCTAGAAATTCATAATATTTAGCAGGACGAGGAAAGAAATCGTTTCACACACTTTTGCTGATTTACAGCCATAGGCAGATCAATATATACCCATAAACCTTCCATAACTTGTACACCATTTTTTAGAACAGTTTTCTGTAGGTCTTTCTGCAACCATTTTTTCTCCAGTTTCTGGCTGCCAAATATGTTTTTTCTTTATTGTCAAAGCCAGTTGTTGGGCTTGTGCTAGTAGGAGAGGGTTTAGATGAGCTTCACAGGTGCATTTAGCAGCAGGTACATCGCATGTTTTCTCTTTTTGTGGAAAGAACACTTAATGAATACTCTTAAGTTTATCCTTCAGTGTTCGACAGGTGATCAAGCTATTTATTCCTCGTGTAAACTGGTGTATTTCTCTGCATTTCTTTTCTGAAGCATTAAGCATTTTATTCTGCAGGTAGGCTGACATCATTACAAATATGAGCTTTATGTCTTTGATACTTCGTATTACTGCAAGAAAGGTTCCTGTACAGAGTTCAACAAATGTTGTTCAGTTTGTGAAGAGCAATGGTTCCAGTTTTTGTATACTTATTACTTGGTTTGTACATAAATATTCAGCCATTCCAATTGCTGTTGGTCTTCCTTTTCCAAGCTGTCCTGTCCATAACCAACTTCAAAAGTCTTGTAAAATCTCATGAGTTAGGCATTTATAAGCTAAAAATATTAGACTTTCAGGATAATTTGGGAGGGAAAGACATGTATAATATGGATTGAAGACGTAGCATAGCTTTGTAGTCAAATGAGTAGGCCGTGCAGCTTCCCTGGGTCTTTGTGGAGAGTCAAAGTGCAATAACTTCTTAGTTGTGATGTGGGGGGTTAAAAATAAAATCATTTATATTTTTAAGCTGTTGTAAATCTGTGTGTTGATCAGCAGAGAAGCAAGAAAAGAACTGGAGAGATTCTCGCACCATCCCAATAAAACTCCTTTGCAAAAGTTGGTGAACTCGGCTGTGATATGGTAGAATAAAACACAAAATCAGAGGTAGGAAAGAAAAGTGTCACTTTTTGGTACAAAAAGTTCGAGAATGTGATTATCAAAATTCAAAGCTAAAAATGTGTTAATATATTTTGAAACTAGTGGAAAACTAGGTGAATGATGATGTCAAAATGAAACAGTATAAAATAAAGCTCATTGAAGAGAGCTTGCAGGAGTGATTTAGCAGTTCCTGAAGATAAGAGACATTTTGAGAACTCTGAAAATACAAAATTCAGAGATTATTGTCAAAGCCTGTATCCGTGTGTGTTGGGATAAGAGGAAAGTTTTTGTTCAGCTTTTTTAAAAAAGCAGTTCGAGTTATTTAGAGCAACAAGAATGTCATGTCAGGTGTTCATAAGGCCTGCACACCAAGAGTGAATGCAGTTGAAGCTAAAGGAGTCTTGATCCGCTAGGACTTACCATAGATAACTTCAGGAGCATTTGACTAGTTCTACTCTATTCATGGGGAGGAAAAAAGGAAATGTACTTGCAGTTTTTATACTTTGCTGAATGGTTAGGTTTTGATTTAGCAGAAGTACCTCAGAAGAACAGAGTCTGTTTTTTTTCTTGCACTCAAAATAAGAAGCACCTACTGTAGAAAGAGCGTATTGTATGAAATTTGCTGCAGTGGATGTGAGAGCTTTCAAGTCTGACAGTTTAAGTAGCGAAGATGAAAGTGAGGACAGTTCTTGGGCAGGGGACTTCAAGAGGAATGTGATTCATGGGACGCAGTGACTAGCGTAATTACCAGTGCAGCTGCCGTAGTAACTTCTGCCAGTACTAAAAAAAACAAAACCTGTCATGCCCAGTGCTCTATTGGTCGTAGTGTAAATGATAAAGATGGGAGCAGCGGCGTAATGCCTTGTTCCACTTGCCAACTTCAGATCGCCGCACGCGGATGGAGCTATTTCTGCTGGGTTTCAAATTGGCATAAAACCTTCACAGGATTTCCTAAAGTGCTTAGGCTGGGGAAGTCTGCTGGAACTGGAGGTAGTGAGATTTTCTTTCCTTTTCTGTAAAGAATAGTGAAAGGGCAGAGATTCAGAGGGGTTGAATGAATCTGATAATGGGTAGTACCTGGCAAATTCAGGCAAGAAAAAACAAAACAAACACTTTTAATTCCAATGTTTTCAATACATAAGGTTTTATTTCAGTAATTAATTCATCTGTTTTGATGTTGTATTAGATAGGGCTTTTCAACTTTTCTCTGTGATAGTACTTTCTTTTAGTTATTATTTAATATTTGAAAGGTCTGACCTGTAGTTCAATATTTGCTTCCAATTTGGCTGAATGAAATATTTCAGACTTAATCCAAAATATCATTTGGGATGAAGAGCTCTTGAAAAATTTGGAGGGAAGAACGGGAAGGAATGTTCTGCCAGACTCAGGCTTCCTTTTTATTTAAATTTCTAGATCAAGTGAGGAGAAAGACATTACTGAAGAGTGAGGGAATTCTGTTATATTAACCACGGAACATTTTCTCTCGCTAACACAAGTTGTCAAAACTCACTTCTCCAGCACTCAGAGAATTTCTTTAAGTGCGATTTCCATTTTAAAATGTTGAAGTGGATTGCTAAAGGTCATGGATCAGTCTAGCATCAAAGGTGGGTCTAGAATTCTGGAATGCTGATTTTTGTAGTCAGGGCAGTCTCTGTTTAGCTGCCTGGCCCCAATGTTGCGTTAGCAGATCTTAAAATTTCACCTGTGCAGTATAAATAATCATTGTCCTGTTTAAGAGAACACTTAGCTTCCTAAGCTGTTCTTAGAGCACGTAGCTGTTCTGAGCATCAGCTATAAAACAGGCAAACTTCATGATTTCATTCAGTCTTCATTATCCTTGTCAAAGAATTTCTAGATGGTTTTTTTTCCTGCCTTTAATTTGCCTATCATTCCATTTTTGTCATTTCCACCTCCTGTTTCTTAAAAACTTGTCTCCTTCAGCTTGTTTGGCATTCTTGAGCAAAGGCATTTGTAGCTTGATTCAAGAAAGAGGTGAAAAGGGAATCACAAGTTCCTGTACACAAAATTATCACACGATTGTTACTTAATTCATGAAAATGTTCTGGAAAGATTCCTCGCTGTTGTCCTTGTTGACTGATGGTACCAGTTCTACGGACTTAAATCCAGGCACAAGGGGAGTCCTACAGTAACGCTGCAGGGCTGAGCTCTGTACAGCAAGAGGAGACCCTTGTACCTAAGCACCTCCTGTCTGCAAGCAGAGTGACGGACGGTAAGTGGTGTAGTTCTGTAGCTTATACATCCAGCACGCATATGTATGCACTGGGGTTCGGCCCTAATAAAGTGACCTTTTTATGGAAGCTGTATTGCATATGTTCTTTGTCATAGGTTGCTATCGGTTTATGGAGAGTCTCGTGGCAGTTGTGAAAATGCCATTAAAAATCCAGATTCTCATTTTGTCTGAAGGTTGTGGTTGGTTTTTATTTCTGAAAACACCAAGCCTGAAAATGGTAGTTTAGACTTTCCCATGCATTGAGTCTTTTTCCAGTATGGAAAGCAAGGCTAAAACAGACTTTTTTTTAATTAAGATCCCCTTTCAAAGCCTATGAAGTAAGTACAATTTCTGATGGTGTAAAAGGAGATCAGCTCATCCCAGAGCTGATTTTGTTTTCCTCCCCGATTAGGTCTTCATAGTCTCCAAAGGCAGATAACAAGTAGACTAGAGTAATTCCTTTGGAAGGGACCTACAAAGATACTCAAGTCCAACTGCCTGACCACCTCAGCGCTGGCCAAAAGGTAGAACGTACTACTGATTTTAATAGTAAGTTGTTCTGCTTCTTTTACATTAGGGGGAAAAAAAAAACAAAAGTCAAGATATATAATGTTGCATGCCCACTTTTTTGCCCAATTAAATAAAAAATTCAACTGTTAAACTCCCAGGTCAATCACAGGTGGTGACAGGATATGAAACTTGTTTTATACGTCTATATGTTTTACCATACAGATGTATAAAAAGCTCTCTGAAAGAGGATTTTGCAATTCTTCTAATGGCTCAAAACATCACTGAGGGAGAGAGAAATCTGACCAATGGACCGATAACTGCAAATAATACCCATGAAATGTACAAACTAGGAGGAAGACTTGAACCTTTCTTGTAGATGGGTAGATTGAGATGAAGTAAGTGACGTGCTCATCATGTGGTAAACCTAGATACATCAGAACTTGCAGATCTGAATTGACTGTAAAGTTCCTATACAGCCAAAAGTACTTGGTGGTGCTTGGACACGCAGGCTGGTCTTTGTATGCTGTGTCTCCTGCCAGGTCTATGCCCAGTTAGAAGTAGCTGCCTCTATTTTTATAAGACTTGCATGAAGAAAATGAAAAGTTAATTTAACAAATTGAAGACTTGTGCTAGAATATGTGGGTGTTTTCTTTGTTCAGAGACAGAGTAAAAGGGGAGGAAGCGAATTCTGTAGCCGGGAAGTTATCAAAACCAAGGTAATTCTAAAGATGAAGTAGAAGGGCCCCTTTAGAAACCTATGAAGGAAGATTCTTGTGTATCTACACCATCAGTGCCTTTAAGGTGGAAGTGATCTACTGGAGTAAGTGGAATGAATTGGTGCAGAAGAGGAGGCTGAATACAGCTTGGATGTGGTGGCCTGGCTCATCTTGTGGATGGAATTGCTGCCATTGACTTCACGAGCACTTTGGTTTTGGCTCGTAAGCCGCTTACAGCTCCGCTTCTGCAGTGAGGATAAAGAACAATCAGCAAGTTTGTACAGAAGCTGCTGGTAGACATCAGCAATGAGATCTAGCCTAGCGTTTAATTAAAACTTAAATAGATTATTTTTTTTCTGGAAATATTTGAGAATCCTAATCCTCTGGTGGTCACATTGTGGTGTTTTCCCTCCTAGGTGGGCATGAAGCTTCTGGGCAGCAAAAGCAGGAGTTTTACAAGTACTCTGTGCACTTTGTGTCCTCTAAGGCTGTAATTCAGCTGTGTCTCATGTCTGCTGAAACAATGGGAGCTACAGGGGTGAAGTGGGACTTGGATAAGTGGTGCTCAGTTTTACTTCAGTCGAGGATGGGGTGCGGGTCCCTACCTCCTTCCTTGTGGGAAGAGGACGCTAACGGGGTGCTCCATCCACCGCTGCGGTAAGTGGAGGCCTCCACAGGGAGATAAGGCTTAGTATGCTTTCCCAGTGAAATATATTACACATTTGTTACTTTCTGGGTAACAGCCAAATCATTTGTTGTCCCTCCCCACACACACTTCCATTTATAAATGAAGCCTTCAGTCTTTTGAATGTCATACAAGACTGTTCAAAACCAGACTTGAGCAATTGAAATTCAATTAGTTCAATCAGAGCAATTCAATTGACACAGCTGAGTTCTGTGATCCGAACAAAAGATTTTGCTTTAATTGTGTAGGAATATATAAATGCTGATATGATTGTCTTGTCCCCAGCCCTCCAGAAGGACTAATGCATTTTCAAGTTTACTGGCACGCACCACATTTTGCTACTTGAGGTTTATGTGGTGCCTTAGCCTTTCGTGAAATTGGAGGTCCACTGGAAAACAGAAGAAGCGTGTTTGTTTCTTGTGGGCAAACCCGCTGAATGCTGGGGTTTAACATGTAACACTGCTAAATTTGGAAAGCGGCTCGGTCATCCGTTCTGTCTTGAGACAGACGATCTTGTAATAGCCGTTTGCAGATGATATTTCTGATGAATCATTTGAGGTTGTGATTCACAGCTCAACCGAAGTGATGTTACATTACAAGTTAATTTTTTAACTTTATCTCAGAGCCTAAAATGTTATGATGGCTGCTTTCCTGCATCTGCACTTGTCAGTCTACAACGTATGGTGGGGTACAAAGGCAACACAAACATGTTTATTCCTTGACCAAGATTCTCCACTACCTCGAAGCAGAGGTTTCTTTACTCATCTTGCTTCTCCCACAAGCAATCACATTCTTAGACCTCTGTTTTCCTGTGGTATTTGTGACTGGTGGCCACCAGTGGTGTTTTTTTCCTCACCTTCCTAGATGTTTCTTTACCATGTCATATTTGTCCCTCTTTGGGTTTTTGTAGGCGATTAAAGACCGGAGTAAGTCATCTTGATTCCTGTTTTTTGCATGAGCATGAAACTAGTGGTCGTACCAGCAGTTCTGGTGTTACCTAGTTCTGTTTTCTGTCAGAAGTTAAAATCTCATGTTGTTTTTCTGAAATTGTCTGTGTAAATGAAGCATCAGCTTATGCATCACGTAATTAAAGTGGAGATTCTCATCTTCCTCTGCCAGTCCTCCTTCATCACTGTCTCAGGCACCGCAGATGAAACAGCCTTATTTGCTTATCATGCAAATTCAAATCAGGCATCGTCTTTGAAATAAGATTCTCTCTAATCCTCAATAGCGTTGTCTCAACTTCCATATTTCTTCCTGTGTGAGATTTTAGAGATGAGGTCCTTGGCCATCTGCACATGTAAAACTTCTGCAATATTTCACCAGCTATTTAATCACTCCTTCCAATATTGTTTTCTCTACCTTGACAGATTTCATCGTGTGTTGCATCCTCACCGAGTGGTGTTGCGGAGGGTGTTGCGCAGGGTGGTGGTTTGATATTGCATCCCTTTCTTGTGCTCTGCTCTGTTGCTTCAAAAAGGAAGTATTTTTCCTTGCATCAGATCCCAGACTGCTTGACACAGTGTGCCAGCCTCCGTTGTCTGCCTGTTGCTTTTAGATCGTTACTTTCATACAAGGAGTATCGCCTAAACAACCCATAACCTTCCTCTACTATAACGAATTGCAAAGGTCCTCAGTTATTTGTTGATGTGTCGTTGGGACCATCAGTGCTGTCTTGATTTCTCTTTGGGTCTCCCTACCTGCCTGTTCTGCTGTTGACTCTCATGTCACATTTTTGTGCCCGTTACGGAATTTCTCTTGCATGTTTATTCTGTCCCAGGACTTGACATGAGTCAGTGGCTAGACTTTATAGCCATGATAGTAAAACAAATAAATAATGATGGAATATGAAATAATCAGACATAATAATTGACTCACAAGTATGGAAGGTGATCTAGTTCGTAATTCCATTCAGGGCAGGGACAGCCACACTTAATGTTCTTCCTAACAGATGTTTACGTGGGCTGCTTTGGAGGTACGTGGTATTGAAATGGCTGCTCCCCAATAATTTGCTCCATTACCTTGCCATCCTTGCTAGTCATGATGTCTGACCTGAATCTTCCTTGCTGCAGCGTAAGCCCATTATTTTTCATGCGGGCCATGAAAGGAAAAAACGTATTTCTTTTTGTTGTTGTTGGCATTTCGTTTAAAGTACTTACAGGCTTCATGGCCTTTTTGTTAGGGCAACTACCTCCGTTTCTCCAGTCTTCCTCGTACTTGTTTCCAGCTTTCTGTAGGCTCTGTTAGGCAGACCTTCGCAGGGCTCAGCATTCCAAAGCTGGGTGCTGTACTCCGAGTGAGACCTGGGTTATATTCGTCTTTGATCACCATAAAGTGCAGCGCTGCTGTCATACTGAATAAATAACCACTGTTGACTCACGCTCACCTTGTAATTTCACTCTAACCATTACATTTTCTTTTTCCTGCGGAGTTTCTGCACAACGTTCGTGGTTGAAGTGGCAGTAATAGTAAGTAGCTGCAGGTTTTTCCTCAGCAAGGATCCAGGTCCGGACGGTCAATATGTTAATGCAAAACTATTACTAGAGGGACGTGTGATCAGTATGAGGAAGCTGTATGACTTCGAACTGGAAACGCAACTGGAAAAGATGCTGAGGCTGTTCAGAAGTCCCTGGTGGGTATCAGGCATCTAATTTTTTTCGTGGTGCTTTGGATTTACCCTTGCAGTAACAATATCTGTTACATCAAATGGCATTACGTCTGACGTTTATCCCCTCGGTATGTAAAGGGAGGAATTTTATCCCTTTTCAACCTTCGCTTTTGTGAGCGTGAACAAGTGAAGTACCTGTGTACTTGATGAGATCCATTACAAAGATAATCTTTAGTTGTTGTTCTCTTGACTTGTTCCTTTCTAACAAGAATAATTAGATTTTTTACTCACTTTTCTTAACTGTTTCATACTGGGTGTCGCTTACAATGTGAGGTATCCCATTTCATTGCTGAATCTTGAACTTTAGAGACAACATAAAGAAGCGTAAGTATTTCAGGCGATGCTTTGAAGAGTGACTCTTCAGGCCAAGTGGCTGAAATCTGTCCACAGGATCCCAGGGTGCTGTGATGGATGAGGAGCAGCCTATGCCAACGCTGGGCCATGCAAAATCTCCCGAGGATTCTCAGACTGAAAACAATGCCAGAGGGGATAGAAAAAGTTCTGGACAGAGAAAGAGGGTTTCTTATTATTAATCGCTACCCACGTTGAGTGCAATACTACTATTCTGGGCCTCGGAAAATGACATGCTATTTTCCTTTCCTTTTAAATATGACAAAAGCAAAGCCTAGGACTAAGTGGTGGATATTAAATATTGAATATTCCACAAAGATTTGTCATCTGCTAAGCAGAAGATGACTTTCCTCCAAAAAGAAGCAAGCTGGCTAGGCACTATATATTTGTTTTGTTTCTTTTCCACATAGGTCGTGTATTCCCATTTCTGCTTAAGCTAAATTAACAGTTGGGTGAATGGAAGCACTTCCCCTTAACAGAAATGCCCTTACAAAAACCAGTAAGTGATTTAATCAAGTGAGTTTCACTGAGTATTCACAGTTCACCCTCTTGTGTGCTAGAGTTCAGCGTTGTACAAACAGGATCAGAAATTCTTTGCTTACCTAGCAGCAAATTGGCTGCTTAGTCAGATATGCACAGCACAGTGGTGAGCATACAATGCTGAAAGAAAGTTTGGATAATTTAGCTTTCTTTTATAGTGCCATTTGTTGCGGGGTCAGACTTTTCAGATAATAGCTGTACAAAGTGCCTCAGCATGCTGTGTGTCTTCTGAATGAGGCTCAGAACGCAGATCTTTGCGCTGGAATGTGCGGTTGGAGATGAGCTAGGGAAATATTCAGAGGCTTTGAATGTTATTACTGCTTATGTGCTGCGTTATTCTTTTTGAAAATTCCCAGAGCTTGCAATATGTTGTGTGTATATACATAAAAACCCCGTGAGGGGAGGAATAAAATACATTTTTCTTTCTTCCCTCCATACCTCATGAATAGCTTCTTTTCCTGAAAACCGAAAGTGATATAACCTTGTTTATTTTCTTACATCCACTTGTGCTGTTTTTACAGTCACCTTAAAAATGTTCAGTTTCTGTCACTGTTCTTTAAATATTTGCTTTCCTATCTCTGATAGCCTTATGAGTGGAAATCCATAGGAAATGGATGTTTCTGGTTTATTAACATTTTAAGTTCTAGTAGCTGAAAGATGTAGAAATTACAGCAGTATGATCAAAACGAGTAGAGTTGTATTTTCAAATACTGTATCTGTGCATGCAAATGCTGTGGCCACCGTCTATTTTCTCTAAGGTCAATCAGGCGACCAAAACTTGCGATTGAATTTGTGTGAAAACTGATACAAAAAAAAATTATGTTTGCAGTTGTGGGATAGCTTAAAACAGGCATCGGAAAGCTGGTGTGAGTGCGTGTTCATAAGAAGGGCGGGTGTTACCCGGACAGGATCTGTTCCCAAAACACAAAAAGCCTGAATTGGCGTGTGCAGGTATGTGGAGCTGCATTCCAAGTGCGTGTCCTCATCGGCAGTGACCGTGCAAATCGAGCTGCTGGGCGTGCAGATGAGCTCTGCTTGTTCCGCTGTGCCTGCACCTAGCTCCCACGCCAGTTCCGGATAAATGATTATACAAAGGAGAAGTCAAATGGCCCGAGTGTTTTGTATTCGGTAGAACGTTTCTGAACTTAAAAAGCAAACCCACTGAGATATGTGGTTGTGTTTCAAAAGACACATCTCTGCATGCAGGTTACCGAATGTATGGTCTAGTATCAGAAGTTAGTGCAAGGGAAGTCCTGGTTTTTGTGATCTAACTTAATCAACTTTGTTCTGTGAGGTGAAAAGAGGGATTCTGGTATACAATTTACTGTGGGTGTGTGTTAGAAGTGGCTTTTTGTTCTCTAAAATGAAGACAGTGACTCACCAACTTCTGGGTTTCAGAAACAGCAGCAAAATATCTCCCCCTTGACTTAATCTGCAGCTTGTTCCATCTTTCTACCTTCCTTCTGTAAATAGCCACGTCTTTTTCAACGTCTTTCTCAACGTCTTTCTCAGCATCTCTGAATGCAAAGGAAACATGGGTGGGACTTTGAGCTGGAAGTAGGAAATAAACTTAAGCCAAGGGAGGTACTGTGTGAAAATACATACAGATATACACGTATTTCTGTGAAGGGCTGCTTCTATCACAAATCCACTTTAAAATCATAATGTTGTATTCTCCAGGAATGTATGAACCCCACCAAAGAGGGGGAAGGCAATAAAGGAGGCACAGAAGGATTTGAATTAACCAGGCTGTCCCATTCCAAACCTCAAACGGCAACAAAAGGACTGCTGTGGAATTCTGTGTCTGGATTTCTAGAAACCAGTTTTGTTGATCTTCCATGAATTTAGTAAATACACACCCCAAAACAGACTTGACTTTGTATTTTGCCCGGGGACTATGTGCATAGAGCACAGCATAAGTTTGGCTAGTTATATGTGATTTTCAGAAGTTGAAGGCATTAAGAATAGGGTAAAATTTTTAGTGTACACCAGCTTGGGCCAGGAAGAATTCATATACTGTGGAATCTGGAGGAAAGAAAGGTGGTTTGGGCTCTTTAAATTATAACTTTTATATAATTATGTTCCTAGGACTTTCGCACTGGAGTTTCTCTTTACCCCAGTGCTCCATGATTTGCAAAAGCGTTCTTCAGCAGAAATAACGAGCTTGACTGTTTTGTAATGCTACTGCTAGAAAATGCAGAGGTAGTGCTATTTAGCAGCAGTATCACCTTGTACAAAGTTTACCATTCCTCTGATAGTGATCTCTGGCACATACTAGATGCAAAAGACCTGAGAATGACAGGAGCACTAGCCATAGCCCTCGTGTATGAGCAGAGAGAAGGAACAGAGAGAAGGAACAGAGCGATGGAGCAATCCGAGAGCATCAAGAGTCCTGCGGGTGTGACCGGTGGCCTCTGGTCCCAGATGGGGGGACAGGTCTAGATCAGGCATGTGCAGTACCTCAGGAAGCACCGATCAGTCCTCAGCAGGCTGTGCAGTGCTCTCGGGAACCTTCTGCCAGTGCTATGTGCTGCTGATCGAGTGATTTTTAACGTGGGTTTCACTGGGGAGAGGTGGTGTCACTCAGCATCCTGCCAGGCAGGTTTAATGAGGTGGAGGTTCTGGGAAAACTGGTGGGACTGGAAGCTGTACTCTCCTAATAGGGAAATGGAGCTGGGCTTCTGAATAAAAAGGGGTTATTTGCCTAATTTCCCTTCAGATGTTCTAATATACACTGGGGTCCAAAGCTAATTCTCTATTTAATTGCTTTTAGTTGGCTAAGACTCAGACCTCAGAGATGGGGGGGGGATAGGGGGGAGGGAGCAAACAGTGGCCTGTGGGTGGGAAACCAGGTAAGGAATAAACTTTGGATTTTTTTCAATTCCTTCTAAAATATTTTTTCTGTTGTTGTTGATGGTCTGCGTTTATTTTTCTGCCAGTTGTCTCATTCCTTTGTGATCTATTTATCTGTATGGATATTTCTCAGAAAGCAGCTGTTCTGTTTGTGACATACAACAGAATGGGAGGAAGAGCTTCGTGACATCACCTCTTACAAATCCTTTCCCCCATGGCTTAAAAACAAGATGAAAATTGCCCAGGTTTACAGAAATATGACTTTTATTTATTTGTTCATTTATTCTGTTGGGAGACTGGGTGGGGGGGGGGGGCTGTCAGCTCTGGAAATTCTTGCTTGAGAGGGCAGGGATTTAAGTCTCAGCCAACATTACTTCTCCCTAGGTATTTGAGTTAATGAACATAAATAGAAACCAGATAATTTTAAGACACCTGTGGTAAAGCAATTTCCTTTTGCAGATCAAATTTTGCTACCATCTCTCTGATTTTTCCCTACGTGTACCCCAGAGGAAAGTAAACCTCGGCGTCCAATGCGAGATCTCAGCAAGCAGGAGAATACTGCTCCTTTTAACGAACTGTAACTGGTTATACCCTGAAAACAAAAGAAAAAGTGTATGGGGAACATTCACAGCCTTAATTTAAAAAAAAAAAAAATCTTTCCTGAAATAAATGAATTTGGAATGTTTTCTCTGAGCAGCCTGACTTTTCCTTTAGCTGTGCATGTCTGATACCTGTTCCGTAGGCTGTTTTTGTCCCAAACCTTCGAGATATTTATTGTCCAAAGCCTTCTAGATATTTAAGATCTCATTCTTGAAGGTACCACGTGTGAGACGCTTCACCCAGCAGTTCTGAGGGTAGATCTGAACCTGAAACTCGATGCAGGTCTCGGCGTTTGCATTAAGAAACCTTCAGCCGCTGTTGAGAGCGGGGTGCCCGCGGTCTGCAGGTACCTTATGGTCAAGCTGTTTCAGGTCGTGCTGTAGCCAAACAGCCTGGTGATGCTTTGACACAGGTAGTTGTCGTTCTGGTAAGCTGCTTGTGGCTGTGAGTGCTGTGTTTTCAGGCAATTATTGTGCTCGTCTTGTCTTTCTGTAGGCCATGTCTACCAGGTAGTACTGGCTGTTTCTCCTCTTTTTTTGTCACTGTATGGACCTTTACTCCACTCCTCCACTTTTAACTTTGGTTTGGTTAAAGCCCCAAGAGTGTATTTTTGTACTTCAGCAGTTAACTGACTTTATGAACTGTCAATATTTATACAAATGTAATTACACTGATACTGGCAAGCTTTATCAATTAACGATATTTATTTCCAAACAGTTGTTTCAGTATAATATCTGTGCGTAGCCGTACCTTCACTTTTGCTAATTATACTGTATTAGGAAGGTGGGATGTGTTTTGTAAGGTGCATCATTATATTGCTTTCCTTCCTCAAGAATGAAAACTGAGGAGTTGGTATGAGATACTGTAGGGAAAAAGTGGGGGTAAAGAGACTTACTTTTTCGGTTGGGGGAGAAGGGGGCTACAGATTTCAGGGAAGAAGCATGCTTGACAGGCCATTCAAAGAGAGTTTTAAGTGTACTGTAATCCAAAAACAAAGTTAAAGCAACGTGCAGAGTGAGTGTTTTCATTTGCTTAGTTCTGCAAGTTCTGCAGTATCAACTTTTCATCCTGATTCCTTTTTTCTTTAAATCTAAATACCTAGCATTTGCCCGGAACAGAAGTCCTGTTTCAACATATGTGCATTTCCATCGATTTTTCATGGGACTGCTCACATGAAGTTAAATAGCTACAGAGTGCTATTGAAATCAGCTATAAATTTTGTAATAGGTTAAAAGTATCCAGTCAAACTGTGGATAGTAACTTTTGGGTATAGTGAAATTGTTCATAACTTTTTGGGGGGAACGAGCGTGACTACGTTTCCCCGGTGATTTACAAGGGCCGCAATTTTTAAGGGGCCTAAATTCCCTCTCCAGTTTAAAATTATTCAGAACGCTTCCATAAACCAGCCGTGGCGTTATGCTGGCCATACTGCGATCTAATTAAATATTTACTGTACTTGTATATCTGGTGGCTGAGCCGGGCCCGTGGAAGTGCTGATGCACGCAGCCCTGCGGCGGCGCGGCTGACGGTCCTGAGCTGGCGACCCGACCCCGCGCCGCCCTGGCAGTGGCGCTGCACGTCTTTCATCCCCAGCGCTCTTCTGGCTTGCCTGGGTTTTTATTTCCAAGAACCTCTTGACAGGTGAAGATGTCTGCCTTTGAAGTTCCTCGCGGAGGCAGATTCCCCGCTGGCCCGCAGTTTGCTGCAACAGCACCCACCTTTGTGTGTTTGGTGCTGTGTCTTTTGCCTCTACTGTGCTCTAAATATTCCTCGTTTAATGAAGTGAAGCTCTTTAATTACTATTTTTCTTTGTGGAATGGCTCGTGGTCCCTTGGTCTTTTGATACTATCAGACTGAAAGGGAGAGGAAAATCCTTTAAACAATTTTCCAACTCCCTCTAGAGGATTTCTTTCCAAGCCCAGAAATAGCTCCACAGTGGGAGAAGCGGAGCGCTCAGTCACCGCGCCTGCACAGCCAGGTTTCAGTCCAGATTATATCTTTTTCCAGTATCCACAGACTGCTTTTTTTTTTTCCCTGTCAGTTCCTGCTAATGTCTCCCTGATTTTATTCCGCCTGTTCTTTAAATATGAATGCTCATGGTCCATTTTTCCTTAGGCAACGCAAGCCTGGCATTCTCTGCCGAGGGATCCCGCTGCAGTCATCGCTACCTGGAGCATGGCTGTTCTCGTGGTGTGCCAATTCCCCCGGACCAAACCTTCTGAGACTGTCCAAGTAGAAAGCTGAATTTTAACACCTCGTAGCTGCCTTCTCTCCCATCACGATATTGACATTTTAATGTCTGTTGCGCATAGCAACTTGTTTTCATGACGGCGTCTTTTCCCCTTTCGTGCCCGTAAGTCGCTCGCGTTGCTGTAGCAGTCCTTTGCCGCCCGTTGTGTCGTGCCACAACCGCTGAGAAGCGCTGGTCAAGTTGAACAGGCCGATGGGGCTGCTTTGCAAAGGTCGCAGGAAAAGGGGAGACCTTTTTATTAGGGCCTACTGATGTGGTCCCTCTCAGAAAGGTGCTCACGTCGGGTCTGGTCTGTGAAGAAAAATGTCCCAGGGTACTCCGTGAGTGTTTCTGTTGGGCGTTTAAATGATGCGGAGCTCGTTCCCCATGTCAGGTGCAGTATCTTATTTACCCATTCAATACCTTGCACCTGTCATCAGGGAAATCTCTTAGGGCGGTCTTGCTAGGGGTAGGAAGAAGCCGTCCCAGGCTTTCTTGGTTCCAGACTCTTTCAGCCTCTTCTTGCCAAGCGGCTGCGGGTGAGGGCTAAGGGCACTAAACCCTTCTCAATCAGATACAGGCTGCAGCCACCTCTTGCTCACCTCCTTGTGTCCTAAAGGAAACGCTAACGGGACCCAGCACCCCAAAAGCAGCAGCTGATGATGCCCAGCACCGTCTCCTCCGTTTCCCCTGCTTACGGTCCCGGAGGAGTGAATCCCCGTGTGCCCACGTACCGGTGCCATCCGTCCGTCCTCATCCAGGTGCAGGTTTGGGGCCGTTCCGGCTCTAAGGGGTTTTTTTTTCTCCGCGGCCTAGGTGGGGCCGGGTGCCGGCCCCGGGGGTGCGCAAGGCCCCGAGCGGGTCCCGGCCGTTACCGGCGCCATGGCCGGGCTGCTGCCGGTGCTGGGCCTGCTGCCGGTGCTGGGCCTGCTGCCGCCCCGCAGTGAGTGGGGCCGGGAGCGGGGGGGGGAGCCCGCTGGGAGCCTGAACTGCACCCCCAGCCCCCGAGTGCCCTCGGTAAAGGCAGGGCGAGGCTGAGCAGAGCTGTCCTTGCCCCGCCGAAGCCGTGCATGGTGGGTGGAGGAGTGCCTGGGAGCGACGGTGAATCCGTGTGCTTACACGGATTCGCGTCCTGCCTGGTGCGGGGTGAGGGTTGGCCCTCCGTTACATCACGGGGGCCATAAAGGATCCCGACGTGCGCGAATTTAGGGAAGTGGCAGGCCAAAACAGCTCTTGTGCGGCGGTGGCAGCCTGGTGGGGAGCCTCGGGCCGCTCTGCCACCGCGCGAGGTGATGCGAGCCCGGCCCGGCTTCTCCCGCTACTCACGTCTGTAAATTTCATTTTCTTCATCTCGCTTCCTACCCGTTTCTCTGAGTTACTCTCATCTCAAAGCGTGCCCTCTGTTTCGCTGGGTTTGGTTACGTCCCAAAGCCCGGGCACTCGCTCCGTGACAGCACGCTGCCCGCTGCTGCAGCTCACGGCGAGGGTTTCCATCCGGGCTCTGCCCGGGGTGCTGCGGTCAGACGAGAAGCGGGTGCGCAGCCCCACGGCTGGAAGCTGAGGGCAGGACAGGAGCCGCGAGGATGAGACGGTGCCACGCGTCCGGTAGCCCAGGCGGCAGCTCGCACCGCTCCTTCATCCGGCAGTAGCCGATCAGATCTCGTTTTTATATTAGCTTTCATGCGTTTTTCCAAAGCCGCTCTTTTGCGTGGCTCGGGAGGGACCAGCAAGGCTTTCTGTGCTCGCGTAGCCTCACGTAGGCACGTTGCTGCCAGCTTTATTCCTGCTCGCTCTGAAGTCGTTCGGGTGAGCGGATTATGCGAGGCTGGAGTCAGTCCCCCCAGATAAAGCTCTGCGTTTCTGCGAGTGCTTGAACGCTTTGAAATATGTACCTGGGGAATTACGAGGGCAGCGTGGCGCTGGGAGAGGAAATCCGTCACGTTACCTAGAAGGTCAATAACAAGGCTCTGCAGGATTGCGTTGTAGGTGCTTAACCACTAGATAGGGAACTCTGGTGTGGTGTCTTCGGTAAGAGGCTATGTGGGAAAACCATTTCGTTTTCTCTTTGTTTTTAGAGGCCCTGATCCTCTGAAGCAAATTCGAGTTTCATGGGAGAATGCGTGTTTCGGAAAAAATCTGTACGATTTCCAGAGGACTTGTTGAAAAAAAAAAAAAAGTACCCCATTCATAAAAAAAATAAATAAAAAAAGAACCCGGCCTTTTCTGTGCTTTCACCGGCGAGCTGTGCAGCTTTCCTTTACCAGAGCTGCTTGTGACATGGCAACTTCTGTGCAAAGCAGAAGATTACAAACTACAGAGAACAGCAGATTCAAGCCTGTGTATCAAACCGACATCACATTGCTTGTGTTTGTGTTGAGTGACTGATTATGTCTCTAATTTTTTTTTTCTTTTAGCATCGCAGCATAATTTCAGGAATGCGAAACACGTAAAGGTAATTTTAATGAGGGGGATTTGAAACATGAATGTCGTTTTGTGTATTTGTGCTCACAGAGTGGCAGGGATTCTTTGAAGAGAAGAATCTTTCTTATCCCACCTGGATAGACACAATTAGTGACATTCGGGGGTACTTTTCATCAGTGTAATGTGTCTCATTTCTTTTTCCCTTGTCTTAAAGCCAACGACTTTTCTCATTAGTTACTGACTGTTCTCATGCTGCTGAGTCTACGTGCCAAATTCTTCTGCTCTCAAAACTATCGGGGAGCTTTCCTGTTGATTTTTATGGGAGCACTGTCAAGGGAGACAAAGGGGAATCCTCATAGATTCTCAGTGTGGAAAGACTTGGATGAATTTAGTTTTAAAATTTGCAAGGTGGGACCTTTCCTAAAGATGCTTATTTATTATTAGCGAAGAGCATCTTTTTCACCGAGTGACAAGTTATGAAAAATGTCACTCAGTTTTGATATGCCACACTGTTCCAGTGCTAGGATTTTAGTGATGATGTAGGAGCAATAGTCATACGTTGTTTTATGATTTCATGATTTTTCAAACTTAATAGTGGGATTTCCATGGTTTTCAAAATTGCGTGATATGCTGAGAATTTTGTGACATTTTATTATAGTTGTTAGCGGTGATCTGCTCTGTCCAGGGTTTTAGAATAGCTCTGGGGAGAGAAACTTTGCTGCTTCTGAGATGCAAGTAATTTTTAATAATGCAGTGTGCATTCTTACAGTTGGAGGTACTCTTCCAAAGTTGTGTTTTCTTAGTTATGTTGTATTCTACAAAAATACTTAGTCTAACGATAAAAGAATATATGGTATACCTGTAGAGCCAATTAGCTTCATAAGAGGCTTTTAAGGCTCGACTATACATTAATTCATATTCAAAGTTTTGCAGGTGTGGATAACTACATTTCTTGCATCTTGGTATGCAGACCAGATAGCCATTTAGAATCCGCCTGCTGTAATTTTGTCCAAAAAAAAAAAGTAGGAAAGCAAAGTGCAAATTAAAATGTTCAGTTAAGTGTTCATTTCCAAGTTGGATGTAGACATTCTTAAACTTGAAAAAGCCTGTATTAGCCCCCACGTAGTGCATGTAGAGGAGAAGCAAATTTATGAGTTGTGATCATGGTAAAGAATGTATTCACAAAAATCCCCTTGTCCTGGTTTGATTACTTCGTTACTAAAAATGGTAACCTTAACTTTGAGTTTCCAGGCCTTTCTAGGCACAGCATGATGATTAAAGATGTCTCCCTCCATCCCACTTTTTTACAGTAGTTTGTCTTAATTTGAGCCTAAAAATTCAGTGGGATAATACAGCAATTAATACTATCTCTTGAATGAGCTGGAAATTCTGATGTGATTAAATTTAGTTTTATATTTGACAGATGATGTTGCATCCGTACTCTTCTGCTGAGGATCCAGCTGAGGACACAGTCGGTGCTACAGCCCGTGGTAAGAACTTTTCCCTTTCACAGCAATGATCCCCTGGAAAACCACGCGGTTCAGCTGCATGCTGAGCAGTAGGACTTACTTCAACCCAAAAGGACTTACTTCAACCCAAAAGTTCTTAAGGAGGGCTTCCTGTGCTCATTGGGACATAAAAAGCTGCAGCTCTCGGGAGCAGCGTGGAAAAAACTCCATTTCACTGCAGAGACGGTGTGAACTGGAGAATTCACTGCATTATTCATCCTTCAAGAAAGTAGGGTTACCATCTAGTATGGCAGCACTAATGGATTTTCTTTAAATATAAAGATTATAATTCTTGCAAAAGTGCATTTGTACTAAGGTTTATTTGCGATGTTGAGTGAAGGGTGAGCAAAGCAAATATACATCTGACATTTGCACGAATGCACAAGGTAAAAGCTATGTAATTACCTTTTGCAGCACCTCAAGCAACCCTGTCTAGGACAGAGGCAGAAAAAGAAGAGGAAACCCTGAAGAACCTCGTGGACGTTCTGCATCACGTCATGCAAAACGATCCCTCGCAGGGCGCACTGGCTCCGCGTTCAGCAGCGACACCCACTCGTAATGATACCGTCGATGCTCTCTGGTTAAAAGTATACAAGAAGCATGCTGAGAAGCCAAAAAAAACGGGAAGGGTTGCAATGACAAGAAAACCTACTCCATCGACTATGCCATCAGTTTTGACACTCCAAGCTGACCCAGATTTTTCTGCTGCTTTGTGTGTTTTTGAATCTGCTCAGCTGACAGCAGCACTGGAAGAGCTGGCCTTCATATTGCAAGCTGTTGTTCCAAAGGGGGAAGATAAGATTCTCGATCAGTTAATAAGTGGATTTAGTGAAATCTTTAAAGAATGTTTTAAAAAAAGTGATGCTAAGAATCACAACTAAGTTTGAAACCAAAACCCACTAGCAAAATGTTGAAAAAAGTTGCATTACTGTAAAAAGATGGAACATCGAGTTCTAGCCAAAGTCATCTCGGGAACGATTAAAACGTTATAGATAGTGGTAGGGAATGCATCTGACAGTGTTAAACCCCACATCTTAATGGGCATGTTGAATTGGCTGGGATCCAGAGAGCAAAAGCTCAGGCGCTAGAAGCAGAGAATTTGCAAAAAAAAAAAAAAAAAAAAATATAATTTTTCTAAAACTTCCTCTGCACCTCCCTCTCCATCTCTCTGTCCACTACGTCTAGGGGAGAGCTCAGCAGAAACCAGGGAAGTAAGACCTTTGATTAACGTGCTTTAAGATTTTAGCCCTCAGTTAAAACATATATCAATAAATTTAATAAATAAATATATTGGTAATTATAATGAGAGAAATATCCTGGAGGAAATTACTGAAAAAGTGGCTACTTTGTCTAAGGCTCCAAAAAAAGTGTTTTCAGTGGAAGTCAGAGCACTGCAAGAAAAGAAAATCTTGAGAAGATGCTAATTTCTAGACCAGGCTTATAAGAGCTATGGAGGAATTCCATATATATATATAAATACTAATATCTGGAATATTGTCATAGTCTTTATGTGAGGTTTTAAAATAAATAAAAAAAAAAACAAGCCAGATATAACTATTTATCCCCATAATTAAAAGTTATGATTTATAAATGTTCTGTCTCATGCCTGTTGTGTGACAATGATAAATTGGAAATAAAATACTGAAATAAAGAGAAAAGCTCAGTGGGCTTTCCCAAATTTTTGGGTTTCATATGTTTGTACAGGAGATGACCACCAAAGTCAGTCGTATTTTTAATATTTTTAGATTATACTCGATGTTCTACACTAAGGGCATGAAAATAAATTGTCTCAATTTCTTTTTTTCTTTATTTTTTGGTGCTCATATTTTCATTTCGATCATTGGAAAATATGTTGTTACTTAAAAACAGGACAATGCAACATTTACGTTTTCTGCTGCCAGTTGCCAGATTTTGGAGCCTTACATTATTTCTGTTTTCTTACTGTTTGGATTTTCTTCAAAATGTCAAAATTCACCAAAACACTCAGCGCGTTGAGGAGTGCTGGATAGAGGCTTGGGCGCTCGGAGCCTCGCGTGGTGCAGCCTTGCGCTGGGGGGTGCTGGCAAGGGTCCCATCGAGCACCTCCTATGGGGGGGGGCAACATTATGAAAAATAAGCGGGGTTACACATCCCTCTTACGTAAATATTTTGCCATCAGGGACGTGAGTGAGCCGTGCTTCCTTGTGGGGCGGTTACATTTGGAGGGGTCGTAGCCGGGGTTTCTGCGGTGCCCTTCGAGCAGCGCCCGCTGCCCCCCGGAGCAGCTGGTGTTTGCTCAGCTGATGTTCGGTGGTGTTTTGGGGTGGATAACTTGATTACTTGCATTTGAAGAACCAAATGTGCTCTTTTATTTTCAGAGTCTTTAGATGGGGATCCGTAAGCCAGTTTCAAAGTAGTTCTGAAATAACGAGGTAATTATGGAGATGTCACAGCCAGATGCTCCTTAATGGTTCTGTTGAAGTCTTTTTTTTTTTTTAATTTGACATGAAAAGCTTTACCAGGACTAAATTAACTTAAACCTTTAAAAGAGTAGGCATCTCCATGGTAAAATCAGTTAGATCTGAACTCGCAGCTAACTGAAGAGCTCTGGATCTTTGAATGAACAAGACTGAAAGCTGTAACACGTTTGATTTAAGGTGAGTTTAAGAATTAAGAGTGCTGAAGTATACGATTCTTCAAATAAAAAGTTTCATCATTTTTGCAATTTTTCAGATAATTTAAACGTCTTTAACTTTTTTGCTTTGTCAAAACGTGTGTCAAATCAGAGCAGAGTCATAATAAAATATATGGATATATAGTTGCATAGTTTGTTAATATATGCATATGTGCATCATTTCTTGCCTTAATGCAAATATTCTAATGGGTGGTAAACGCAAAATCAGCTAGATTTTTTCTTTCTTAAAAAGGAAATCATATATTTTGAGGATAGTTCTTTAGACTGATATAGATTGATCTATAAAAATTGTGCCTTATTTTTGCTTCATTTGAGTATTTAAAGCATCCATTATAGATAAGTTTGTGAAATTATAAAGTGATCAAGTGTGTTTTGCTTAGTTCTAAGAAAAGAAATGGAGCACAGCTCTTAAATCATCATGATTCTGTGCATATTTTTAACATGAAAGACTAAATTATACTGGTAAGCAATTATTTAAATCATATTTCCTCAGAAATTTTTGGATAGTATTTTTTCTTTAAAAAAAAAAAAAACAAAACTCTAAAGTATTCTCTGACTGCTGAAGAATATTAATTTCTCACATCTAGCACTTAAATTTGTGGTCAGTTTATTTGTGTATGCAGAAATTTCTTATTTTCATTTAATAAAATGATAGTGGTTTTTTTTTTGTAGGAAGACACTTTCCTCTATTTCTTTTTTGACTGTCTTTCTGCACTCAGTGATGAGTTTTAGGTAAACTGATAAATTGCATTATCTCCATCCTCCTTTCAAAAGCTGCCACCAAGCTGAACTTTAGTTCATACCGTAATCAAGTACATGTGCATTGTATTAAATTTGAAATAGATCAGCGTATATTCAGGGCAAGACAAATTTTACTTGTGCAAAACGCACGAAACTCCTCCTTGTGCATTGCCTCCATCTCCACTTGTTTGGAACACTTTCAGCCAAACGCCACCAAAATTTAAGGGGGGATTTGCCGGAATTGCCAGCATCAGTCTGAACTCACGACCCGGGTCTTGTAAAAACCGGCTTGGCTTAGAAATTCCGATTCCTGAAAAATAAACAGAGGCAAAACTTAAGCTGCTAATACACGCGATGAAAAAAGCACCGAAGTCGTGGCTCGCCGCTCGGCTGTCTCCTGGCTGCGAGGAGCCCGGCAGGGCCGTGACTTCCATCCCCGAGCCGCGGGGACTCGAGCGCTGCCCCCGTCCCGTGGGGCGCCGTCTGCCCCCCGCCACCGAGCGCAAGCAGGCAGCACGACGCGTCTCAGCGCTGCCCTCGCTGCTCCAAAAGCTGCACGCCTTTCGGGGGTGAGCAGCCCTCAACGCTCTCACTTCTGGAGACGTAACGCGGGGTTGTTGGGCCGCGCTTCTGGGGGTTTTCCGGGCGAGATGTGCCCATAGCCAAATGACTGAGTACAAGGATGCCAGGATAAAAAGCAGCCAAATTTGGAGACGGTTTGGGGCACCGTCCTGTGAAGTCTTGCGGGTGTATAGTTTGACTAGAAAGAAGCTTAAAGGGGTAGGAAGTGAAATGGAAGCAGCCCCCGCCGAGCTGCGCTCGGAGTGTTTGCGGTGCTGGGCTCCCGTCTGCGGGCAGCTCCCAGCGCTGCGAAGGCTTCGGGCTCAGGGTTGCCTGGAGAGCCTGAGAGGGGAACCTCTGCGGGCAGGGAGGACGGAAGGGCTTTTCTGGAAGGACTGACTCGTCGGGCTTATTTTCATGAACTTACATGAGGAGTTCAATAGAAGAACTGAAATAAAACGGGTTTGGGCTGGAACATCTGCCGGCTTGAAGGGGAGCGGGTAATCCAGCATCCCACCCCGTGCAATGTCAGGTGTCTGACCGTGGTACGTTAGGTTTTCTTCTTTATGTTAAATTCTGTTCTTTTCGTAGCAGCCTGACCGTAAATTATTGTGTCACGTTAGCACGTTAGGTCTTTTCTAGTTGAGGTGCCCACGGTGGGTTTGTTCAGGGGAAGCACTCTGGGTATAAAGGGGGACTTGTGTCCGTAAGACCCAGCACGTACTTGCGGATGATTTATGTTTTACTCTACCCGCTGCTAGTAAACAGTTTCATGACCTTGGACTGCTGTAGTTTTAAAGTGAATTTATCTGGGCTGTGAATTGACAGCTTCAGCTCGGTTCAGAACTTGCGCGTGGTTTCTGCTGGGGTCCCAGCAGGGAATGCTGCAAGTTCAGGCAAAATACACGGCGTGGGGGAGATACTGCCGTCCTGGGACAGCGGGAGAGTAACCTCCTTGAAACGACACTACCTCACAGCGAAGCTCAGTAGCATGCCGTATTCACAGCACCTATTTGTCAGCTCTTAGCTGGGTTAAAATATTTACACATATTTTTGTGCACTATTTAAAATCTGTTTACCAGAGTAGTGGTTGGGCGTCATTGCAAAGTAAAGTTTTATCGTGGTTGAGGAAATAAGCATGTACGTGAGGAATGGTTCTGCCACATCCCAGGGAGATGCATCTGGGGATGGTTTGGTACCTTGGAGGTGAGCTGAGCATTTGGATGATATCAAACAAAAAGGAGTTCCCAGGTCCTGGATCCGTTCACAACAAAATCAGCCCAGACGTGCGCCTGGCACGGCCCCGCGCTCACAGTGAGCCGAGCAGGAGGAGGCAGTGGGAAGTGCCTGGGGCCAACCTGGGAGCAAACAAAATGTATTTCGGCCTGTTGGGGTGGACGCCGATCCCTGTATGTTTTTCCAGACTGCTGGCTCCTCTGCATTTTTCCCTGTTCTTCGAACTCCAACATGTGGGGTGCACGCTCCCGTGCCACCGAATGGTGATGGAAGGGTGGGTCAGGGTGACTCGGGGCCGTGGGGCTTCCTGCCCAAAATATTCCCTGCTCCCTGCCCAAAATATTCCCTGCTCCTTGCTCTAAATATTCCCTGCTCCCTGCCCCAAGCCCCCTCCCTGTTTCCTCCGTGCCCGCTGGGCCCTGCCCCTCTCCCGGCAGCCGGAGGAGGGGAGCGCGAGTGCTTTACTACCTGGTCTCTGCTCCTGACATTCCCATGGCAACCTTCTCCCCAGTTTAGTCACAGTTTATTGCCTTACAAGTAGGATTTGTTCAGGAAGGAATAAGGGTGGCGGTATGAGAGAGACACTTCCCCGTGTGTTCCTGACGGCCGGTGAATGGGGACCGAAGCGCAGGGGCGATTGGGCAGGGTGCGTGCCTCCCGAGGCTCGGCTGCTTGATGGCACAAGGGGTGTAAGATAAAGGGAATCAAAAGGAGAGCATCCGCCAGCCGTGATCGGCTGCGTTTAAATACCCTGCACACCGGAACAGCCGGGCTGCAGTCGCGGGCCTGGTGACAAAGCCGGCTGTGAGCGTAAAGCTGCGAGACGCGGTGAATTAAAACCAGGTGAGGCGGTGGGGAGCCCTTCCGTGGGCCGTGGAAACGTGGCCAGAACGACAAAAAAAAGCCTTTTTGGGAGGAGGTTTCCCAAAGCACCCCGTCCCCACTGCTCCTCCTGCAGGCTCCCAGCGCCATGAGCGCGGGCGAGGACGCGGCGTGGCTGCGGTGGGTGGCGAAGCAGTTCGAGAGCATCGCCGGCGCGGACAGGCAAATCGACTTGGAGGAGTTCAAAGCGGCCCTCAAGGTGAAGGAGGTGAGTGTCCCTCTGCGTCCAGGCAGGAAGACCCCCACTCAGTTTAAAGGCATAAAAATAGGACGGCAGAGCTCATGGTGTGGCGTGAGACAGGGGGAGAGAGAAACCTCCAGGTACTTTGCAGCAAGCAGGAACAGCAAACGTGTCCCCCCAGCACCCCACATCTCAGCCTCCTCCCTCCCGGGGATGCTGCGGTGCCCACAGCCCCCCACAAAAAGCAGCCTCCGTCCCTCCCTCCTGCTTTCGGTCCGTCACCGTGACTTTGAGCGTTTGCTGGGCAATTCACACTGCTGGCAGCACCAGGACTCGGGCCACGCAGAGCATCCCGCAGCTTCCCGAGAGCATTTCTCCTCCCCGCAGTCCTTCTTCGCCGAGCGGCTCTTCGCGCTCTTCGACTCGGACGGCAGCGGGACCATCAGCCTGGAGGAGCTGCTGAGCGCCCTGAGCCTGCTGGTGCACGGCAGCGAGACGGACAAGCTGAGGTTCCTCTTCCGAGTGTACGACGTAGATGGTAAGATGATAAAAAAAAAAGACTATTTCGTATTTTCTGAACACTGTTATGATTTGCAGAGCAGCGCGGCTCTTTGGGCATCCGGGCACGGGCAGGGCTGCGGCTTTTTGGGAGCTGTGGTGGGAGATGGTGCTGGTTGTGCCGCACACGCTGCATTTAGTGCTGGTGTCCAGTCCCCTCCTGGGTCAAGCACAACTTGAAAAAAGGGTAGCTGGGTCTGTGCAGCAGGAGCTGGCTCCTCATTAAAGGTAAGCATGTAACTGGCATAACGCTGCTGCCTTTTTCCTGCGATGAAAGTATCAAAAATCCACCTGAAAGACAGCAATTAACCGGCTCGCATGTCAGGGTGTCCCTCAATACGCTTTCACCCTTGGCCATGGAGAGGTGCCAAGCGAGAGGTGGCAGCATCTGAATAGGAATGAGTTTCAGGCTGGGATTTGTGCCGATTCCTTTTATCTGTGAGCGAGCCGGCCTGACCCAGCTGGGAGCACCCTCCCAAAGCTGGAGCCGGGTGTCAGAGAACCCACCACGCTCAGGCCATTCACTGCCCCCACCGTGGCCGTGCCGCTGGGATCCCACAGAGACCCCCGGGCACCGAGTACTGCCTCCCCTGGGCCCTGTGCCCGCAGCTCCACGCCGAAATGCTAAAAACAATTTTAAGCCCAGCTCTTCTTGGCTTCACCCGGCTGCTTCCCCCGCTGTGACCTGCCTGGGCACACGCGCTGGCTAAGAGCGAACCGAGCCCTTTGCCTGATTTGCCATCACGCTGGCTGCCAGCCCAGCAGCTCCGCAGCGGTTCCCACCGCTGGACTTCGCCATCCGAGCACCCTGCTGCCGCAGGTGACCGCCGGCGAGGGCACTTAATGAAACCAGCAGACCCAGGAGCGACGGCACGTTGCTGGCCAGTTGGCGCAGCTTCCCCCGGGGAGCCCGCAGGCGAGGCAGGGAGGCGATTTCTGCAGTAGAGCTGGAGGGGGGCAAAGCCGGGGTGCCGTTGGGCGATGTGGCGCCGGGGGCGGCCGCTCTCAACCCGCCGGGTGCCCGCAGGCAGCGGCGCCATCGACCCGGCCGAGCTGCGCCTGGTGCTGCAGGCGTGCCTGCGGGAGAGCGCCGTGTCGCTGCCGCCGCCGCGCCTGGACGACCTGGCCCTGGCGCTCTTCGAGGCCGCCGACAAGGACGGCAGCGGCTCCATCACCTTCGAGGAGCTGCGGGCGGAGCTGGAGGCTTTCCCCGGGGTGATGGAGAACCTGACCATCAGGTACCGCGGGGCTGCGCCCCCCCCCCCCCACCTTGTGGGAGCTTTTTTCCTCCTGCTCCAGCGTGGGGTTACGCTCCCGGTGAGGCTCCTGTGGGGGTTGAGCCCCTGAGGTGCTCAGCCAGCACCGGGAGCAACTCAGGCCTGTTACCCCAGCCTCGCCGCAGAGCCCCAGCCCTGCAGTGCTGCAGGGGGCATCCCGGGCCTGTCCCCTCTGCCCAGGAGCCTGCAGAGAGCCGAGCCTGGGCTCACCGCTGCAAGGGGGTGGGAGGGTGCCGTGCCTGGGCTGCTCCTACCTGGGACGGGTGCTGGGGTGGTGCCAGGATGGGTGCAGGGCTTGGATGCAGGGTGGGTGCAGGGCTTGGATGCAGGGTGGGTTCTGGGATGGATGCTGGGATGGGTGCAGGGCTTGGGTGCCAGGAGCAGTGCCAGGACGGTGCTAGGATGGGTGAGGGATTTGGGTGCAGGGATGTGCACGGGGCCGGTGCCCAGCTGGGAGCAGGGTTCAGATGAAGGGCTGGGGGCCGGCCTGGCCGCAGAGCTGCCCCCACTCCCCGCTCCCCATCAAGGAGCAAGGTGCCTCCTTTCCCCGCAGCGCTGTGAGCTGGCTGAAGCCCCCGCCACCCCCAGAGAGGAGCCGCCGGCCGCGCTGCCTGACCGCGGCGTACTGGCACAACCACGGCAGCCAGCTCGCCTTCCTGGGGGGCTACGCCAGCCTCAACCTCCTGCTCTTCGCCCTGGCCGCCCTGCGGCACGCCGGCCTCGGCGGCTGGGTGGCGGTGGCCCGGGGCTGCGGGCAGTGCCTGAACTTCAACTGCGCCTTCATCGCGGTGAGCGCGGGGTGCTGGGTGGGGGCGCGGGGTCGTGGGGTGATGCTACCCGGTGGCTGGGCCCCCGCTGTCCCCCCCACTGCCACGGGCATCCCCAACTACCCCCCTGCAGGTGCTGATGCTGCGGAGGTGCCTGACCTGGCTGCGCGCCACCCCCGTGGCCCAGGTGCTGCCGCTGGACCAGAGCGTGGGGCTCCACCAGCTCGTGGGCTACGTGGTGCTGGCGCTGGCCGCCCTCCACACGGGCGCACACGTGGCCAACCTCAGTAAGTCGCAGCTCCCGGCTCGTATCCAGCGAAGCCTGCTGCATCGCGCCCCGTTAGCCCTGCGCTGGGCTCCCCGTCCAGCCCAGAGCCTGCTGCTGCCGGGGCGGGGGTGTCGTGCACAATGGGGGGGGGGGGGACACGCAGCCCTGCCAAAAGCCACGGGACGGGGGGACCCCTGCCCCAGATGCGGAGAGCCTGAGAGAACTGAGCCGGGGGTGCCCTGCCCCTGCCGGCTCTGCGCCCTGCTCAGGTGGCGGCGTTGGGAATGGCTTTGGTGTTCCCCAGGGGAAGGAGAGGCGTCTGCCCGCGTCCCCGGGGGTGCCTACGCCCCAGGGAGGGGTGCGAGGCCTGGGAGGGGGGGGTGCCCATGCAGGCCCCCCGGAGCTGTGTCCGTGCGCTGGCTGCTGCCTCCCTCTAGCGGCTCTCCCAGCCGGGCAGCGCCGGAGCGGGGCCGGATCCCTCCCCGCACCCCTCCCCGCACCCCTCCCCGCATCCATCCCCGCATCCATCCCCCCATCCCTCCCCGCATCCATCCCCGCATCCATCCCCCCACCCCTCCCCGCATCCATCCCCCCATCCCTCCCCGCATCCATCCCCGCATCCATCCCCCCATCCCTCCCCGCATCCATCCCCGCATCCATCCCCCCACCCCTCCCCGCATCCATCCCCCCACCCCTCCCCGCATCCATCCCCCCACCCCTCCCCGCATCCATCCCCCCATCCCTCCCCGCTCCCAGGGCCAGATTTTTGGGGCTGCGCTCTCCGCTCTGAGCTCGGCGGTGCCCAGCCCCGTACGAGTCCCACGGCCGACCCTCGGTGATTAATTGCAGCCTGCCTGGAAAAATTAGCAGGAAGGGCTCAGAGTCAGGGTTTTACTCTGCGGGCGCAACGCCACGGCGCCAGAACTCGCCCTTGCCCACGGGGCTTGGGCACCTCGGCTCCCTTCAGTCCCTCGCGGTGCCATTGCAGAGAGCAGGGGCTGGCGAGGGGAAATGCGACGTTAAAAAAATTCCCGAGCAAACCCACGGGGCTGTGCCTTAGCACGAAGCCACCCTCGTGTCCCGGTCGCTGTTGGGCTCGGGTGCGCGGGTGCCCCGTGCCCCCGTCCCAGCCCCGTGTCGCAGGCAGGCTGGCGCAGCAGGACGGGCACCGTGCCCTCGCCGAGTTCCTCCTGAGGCCGCGTCCCGACGGCGGGGGGCTCGGCGGCACGGCCTCGCAGACCGGGCTGGCGCTGCAGGGGCTGCTGGCCGCCATGCTCGCCTTCTCCAGCCCCTGCGTCCGCCGTGGCGGGCACTTCGAGGTGTGTGCCCTGCGTGGGGAAACCCCAAAATGCTCCCACACGTGGCACGGGGGGGGACCAGGCCGGGGTCCCCCCTACCTGGTGTCATCCCCCCCCCGGCACCGGTGACCCCGGCGCCCTGCCTGCAGGTCTTCTACTGGAGCCACCTCTCCTATGTCTCCGTCTGGGCCCTGCTCGTCCTGCACGCCCCCAATTTCTGGAAGTGGTTCGTGGTGCCCGGGGGCCTCTTCGTGCTGGAGAAGGCGGTGGGCCTGGCCACGTCCCGTGCCGTGGGGCTGCGCATCGTGGAGGTCAACCTGCTGCCCTCCAAGGTCTGCGGCCCCCCCCCGGCCCCTCCACTGCTGCTGCTGCTGCTGGGGGAGATACCTGAGATACCCGTGGGGTGCTTCACAGCCCGGGGACACGCAGGGTGCAAGCAATGACTGCGGTCGTTTGATGCAGAAGGGAGAGGGGGGGATAAAAGATGAAGGGGGCGATGTGTCCGATGCGTTTGGAGGGGCCGTGCTCTTCCAGACATGCATGGGAAGGACAGCGCCCCGTGTCCCCTCCCTGCGTGCACAGCGCTGCTCCTCTTCTGCCTTCAGCAGGGCCGGGTGAAATCCTCAGATTTTATATGGAAAATAGGTCCTTGGTTTGTATGGAAATGTCTTTTGGGGTTACTTGGTAGTGTTCAGGAATCCACGCCGCATTAGCGAGTGTTTGTGGCAAAAGGTGAAAGCAATTTCTTCATATTCAACCTTTTTTAAAAAAAATTATTTGGCGAATAATTGCCAAGCCTTTGCCTGGGGGATAACGCCGGGCAGCTGATTTCCAGGCCTGACAGCTTTCTGCTCCCCGCGCCGCAGGTGACGCACCTCGTGGTCCAGCGGCCGCGCTCGTTCCGCTTCAGGCCCGGGGACTACGTCTACCTGAACGTCCCGGCCATCGCCGCCTACGAGTGGCACCCCTTCACCATCAGCAGCGCCCCCGAGCAGCGAGGTGGGCCCAGGGGTGCTCAGTCCCCCGTCGGGGTGCTCGTTTGGCACCGCGGGGACGTCCTGCGCCCACCGGCCGGTTGGTGACCCCCCGCCGGTGCCGGCGCGCGGAGGTGGCGGTGCGCGGTGCCGCGCGGTCGTGCCCGTGTGCCAGCGGGTGCTGCCGTGCCGCAGACACCATCTGGCTGCACGTACGGGCGCGGGGGCAGTGGACCAGCCGGCTGCACGAGTACTTCAGGCACCCCGAGGCGCCGCAGCTCAGCGGGAACCTCAGAGAGGCGAGGTGGTGGCGGCGGGCGCAGGTTGGTGAGGACGGGGCTCTGCTTCCCGCAGAAATGCCGGTTAGAGCCCAAGGTCCTGCCTCCGCACAGCCCCGCACCTGGTGCGGCCCCCAGGCACAGCAGGCTGAGCACCTGGTGCCCAGGGCATCACAGCCAGGGATGCCTTTTCCTTTTTTTCTTTTTTCTTTTTTCCTTTTTCTTTTTTCTTTTTTTTCTTCTTTTTCTTTTTCTTTTTTCTTTTTTCTTTTCTTTCTTTCTTTTTTCTTCTTTTTCTTTTTTCTTTTCTTTTTTCTTTTTTTCTTCTTTCTTCTTCTTTCTTCTTTCTTTTCTTCTTTTTCCTTTTCCTTTTCCTTTTCCTTTTCCTTTTCCTTTTCCTTTTCCTTTTCCTTTTCCTTTTCCTTTCCCTTTCCCTTTCCCTTTCCCTTTCCCTTTCCCTTTCCCTTTCCCTTTCCCTTTCCCTTTCCCTTTCCCTTTCCCTTTCCCTTTCCCTTTCCCTTTCCCTTTCCCTTTCCCTTTTCTTTTTCCTTTTTCCTTTTTCTTTTTTTTCTCTTTTCTCTTTTCTCTTTTCTCTTTTCTCTTTTCTCTTTTCTCTTTTCTCTTTTCTCTTTTCTCTTTTCTCTTTTCTCTTTTCTCCTTTCTCCTTTCTCCTTTCTCTTTTCTCTTTTCTCTTTTTTCCCTTTCCCTTTCCCTTTCCCTTTCCCTTTCCCCTCGCCGTTGCCTCGCAGACACGTCTCTGCACCAGGTCTGGCTCATCGGGGGGCTCCGTGGCCACCACTGGGGACGAAGCCGTTGAGCTGACATCGTACAGAGCCCCCGGGGCACCCGCTGCCCCCCAGGGGAGGACGGACGAGGACCCATCGCCAGAGGAGGTAAGCACCATCCCCGCCCTCACCAACACGTCCGAGCCCCCCGATGCCCCCGAGGGGCAGAGCAGGGGACCCTCGCTGTCACCTGGCGCTCACAGCCCCGCTGGCTTCGGGGTTCGGCCCGACCCTGGCGATGCTGAGCGAGAAAAGCTGCAGGGGCCGCGTCCCCTCCGTTTGTCCCCCATCGCCCCACGCCCGGGGGCACCGGGCACGCGGCACCCCGTGCATTCGGTGCTGCCCCCGCTGCGCCCTGGCTCGTCCCTGCCGGGCCCCGCAGCCGAGGCGCTTCCCAACAGACAGGAGGAGCAACCCGGAGAAAAGGGAGACAACCCCATTTCCTTCTGAAATCGGCCGAAACTTCTTGCAAGGCTGTTCTTGAGAGGGAAACTTCTCCCCGCCCCCAAGTGGGAAATAAATCGTGCGAACGCCGTGGCGCTGGGAGCCACGTTCAGCAGCTTTTATCACCCGATATGAAAAGCTCTCAGGATATTGATTCTGTCACAGCTGGAGGAACAGGCATTACAGATAACGAATTTATATGCACCAATTTTAATGAGTTTCTCTCCCTGTTGCTGCTGGGCTGTTATCTGTCCGAGAGCGGGTTCCCCACCTCCCCTCCTGCCACCAGGGCGATCGCCACCACTGTAAACCTGTCGCTCGCTCCCTGCCTTTTGGGGGGGGATTTGGATAATTGCATTTTTAAGCAACATTCAGAGAGATTGGGATCTGGATAATGTCTCACACCCATCTGGTGGGCCCCGGAGCGCCCTTTCCAGGCCTCTGCAAACCTCCAGCCCGGGGGCTGCGGGTGGTGTTGGGGGGCTCCCGCGGGCCCTGGGAGCGATGTGCACAGCCCCAGTAAAGCAGAGCTCACCTAACCCACCAAGCTGGGAGGGGAAAACCCCAAAAGCAAGCCGAGGAGTCCAGCTGATGTAGCGCAGGGCTCTGGGAGCAGGCAGGAGGGGATGGTCGCCGGCCCGCCGGTGACGCCGTGCTCTGTACCCGCAGGTTTCCACGGGGCCAGGCGAGAGCCGTCGGCTCTGCAGCATCAAGGTGAGGGATGTCCCGGCCCGTCTGCGGCTCTGGGCGAGCAGAGATGTGCTCGGGACATGTGGCGGGGACCCCATGCATGTGCCCAGCACCTCAAGTGCGTGCCCCCCCTGCAGGGAGGGTCCTGCCTGGGGCTGAGCGTGCACCCACGCTGACGGGGGCTTCGTGCCCCCGATTTAGTGCTCGTGGGCTCCCTGGGTTTCCGCACGCCCGGCCTCTTTTCTCTCCCAGTGCTACATCGACGGCCCCTACGGGACCCCAACGCGCAGGATCTTCACCTCGGAGCACGCCGTGCTCATCGGCGCCGGCATCGGCATCACCCCCTTCGCCTCCATCCTGCAGAGCATCATGCACAGGTCGGTGCTGTGCCGGGAGCTCGGGCTGGGTTGGGTTCCTCCCTCCCAAACCGTGGGCACAGGACCCAGAACTGGGTCCCCCTTCGGTGCTAACCTTCACCCTGGGGGGTTCAGGCTGGGCACCTGCTATGGGGCTGTGGGGTGGGGTGCTTGGGGTCTCTGTGCTCTTTGTGGGGTGCGAGGGATGCCGGGGGGGCTGCAGGGCTGTGCCACCCGTGCAGGTACCGCCTGAGAAAGCAGAGCCACGACTATAAACAGTGTGAGACCCTGCGGGACGAGGACATGGCGCTCAGGAAGGTGGGAGCGGGCTGGGGGCACGCGGGAGGAGGGTTGGCACCGGGCATGGGGGCTGCAGTCGGCCCCTGTGCCGCCGGCGAGCCCCAAAGCGGGGTCTGCGTCCTTCCAGGTCGACTTCATCTGGATAAACCGGGACCAGAAGCACTTCGAGTGGTTCGTCAGCCTGCTGGCGAAGCTGGAGCTGGAGCAGGCTGAGCAGGAGCCGGGAGGTGAGCGGGAGGCGGGGGGGCACCGCTGCAGCCCCCTCTTCCCGGGGCGCTCGGCACCGTCCCCGAGCCCCGGTTCCCCTGCGAGGCGCAGGGCGGTTCCTGGAGCTGCACCTCTACTTGACGGCCGCCCTCGGCAAGAGCGACGTGAGGGCCGTGGGGCTGCAGCTGGCCCTGGACCTGCTGGCCGCCAAGGAGCACAAGGACTCCATCACGGGGCTGCGCACCAGGACGCAGCCCGGCCGCCCCGACTGGAGCAAGGCGAGGGCTGGCTGGGGGCGGCCGCTTCGTGCCGGGCAGCGGGCACCGAAGCCGGCACGGATCCTGACACCTTCCCCTGCTCCTCCTTCCCTCGCGCTAGGTGTTTCGCAAGGTGGCCGAGGAGAGGAAAGGCAAGGTGCAGGTCTTCTTCTGCGGCTCGCCGGCGTTGGCCAAGGTCGTCAAGGCGCACTGCGAGCGCTTCGGCTTCCGCTTCTTCAAGGAAAACTTCTGACGCGGGGGTGCTGGGGGCACCCGGTGCCACGCGGGACATCCGCGTCCCCCCCCCCGGGACCTGCCGCCCTGCAGCCCCCCAGGGAGCCGGGAGGGTGGGACGGACGGGTGACATGGGTGGGACGGACGGGGGACATGGACAGGACGGGTGACATGGACAGGACGAGGGACAGAGGGGCTGGGGCACGGGGATTTGGGGTGGAGGGGACGGGGCCCTGCAGCCCTGTGGGTGGAGGGGGGTGCCCCGCAGCACCTCGGTGGTTTTTTTTTTTTTTTTTTTGGGGGGGGGGGGGGTAGGGACCCGTGTCCCGGAGCGTTTTGGGGATGGAGGAGCCCGGTTCGGGGCGGCAGGGCGCGCCGGAGGAGCGGTGCCCACAGGAGGGCACTGCAGCCTCGCCAACCGCACAGCTCGTCCCCGGGCCCCCCCCCGGCCCCCCCCCGGGCCTGGAGGCAGCGCAGGGTCCGGGGGAGGGCTCAGCACCCACCGCCCCCCGCCCGCAGCACGCGCCGGGCTTTGCCTCTTGGTGCCCTTTTTGGGTGGAAAAGGAGCGATTTGAGGGGTGCCCAGTGCGGGTGGGGTCACTTCCAAACCCCCCGCCCCCCAGCACCGAACGTGGCCGGGGGCTGGCGAGGGCCCAGCAGCGCTGCCCACGGGGCCCCGCTGCGCCTCCAGACACCAACCCGAGTGTCCCCCGGCACGTCTGCGCTTTTACGGCCCGCCTGCGCGATGTGCTGATGCGTCCGAGTTAAAAAATGAATATATAGTAATTTAGGCGAAAGACTCGTCCTATGGCAACGCCACCCGTGGGGACAGCTCCCTCTCTCCTGCCTTTTGGGGGTGTTTTGGCCCGGATTCAGTGCCCCAGCCCCACGCCAGAGCCCATCCATCCCACCCCCAGCCCTGGCTTTGGGGCGGCGCAGGTTTGGCAGTCTGGTGCCCCTCGTCCTGCCCGTCAGCAGGACGTCCCCGCGGCACCCACGGGAGGCACCGGCCGTGCGAGGTGGGAGAAGCTTTTCCCTTCCCCAAGGCGTCCCCAGGGCCGTGCACAGGGCCGTGGCTCAGCACCGTGGCTCAGCACCGTCACTCTGCCAGCCTCGCCAGCAGCGGCCCTGGAAGCCAAGGCCATGTGCGAGTGCTTGGCTCGCACCCGCGCCGCCACTGCCGAGCTCCGTGTCTGCCTTTAGCCCATTGCCACGTCCAAATCACGCTTGTAGAGGGGATCAGGGTAACCACATCCCTTCCTGGGTCGCTGTGCCCTAACCCCGGGTCACACCGCGGGGGTGCAGGCACCGGGACCCCATCACTGCCCCTCAGTCCGGAGCTGGTTGGGGGCACGGCGAGGAGCTGGGCGATGCAGCTGGCTCCAGCCGTAGCATGAAATCTGGAGCCAGAGAGGAGAAATCATTTGACGTGGGGCCGTGACATAAACTTCATGGCTGAATCCGCTTCAGACAGCGTGATAAATGGGCTGGCTAACGATCCCCGCTGGGTTACGGCCAGCGCTGGCGCGTGATGGATGCAGGCAGCGGAGAGCTCTCGGCGCCCTGCGAGAGCGCAGCGCGAGGTGACGATCCCCAAGTCAGGAGTCAATTTTTCTTAACCTCGGCTAATGCAAGGTTTCTCGCCTCCTTGATTAGCAGTGGGATGGAAATGTAATGAGCTCTCCCGCTGGTGCCGGCTCGGGGAAGGAGGCCCCTTCCCTCCCCAGCCCGCGGCGCCCCTCTGGCACCGCGCTGCGCAGCCCCGGCTCGCCCTGCAGGCTGCCTCCTCGGCGAGGTTTTTGCCACCCACCTCTCCCTGCCCTCTCCCCAGCCATGGCAGGGGAAACCAAAGCCCCGCTGCCCCCAGCAGCGCTTCCCCAGCCTCATTTCCAGCGCTGTGCCCCCGTTACGTGCCCTGCAGTCCTGGGGATGCGCTGGGGTAGCGTGGCATCCCCTGGGATCTGCTTTGGGACCGTGGGCTTAACTCCAAGCACATCGGTGCAGTGAGCAAGCGCTGCTTTTTCTGCACTTTTACCATAATTAGGGACTTTGCTGGTGGTCCGTGCTGCGAAGCAGAGCCTGGGTGTGACCCCCAAGCCCGGGGGCTCTGCCCCTGCCTTGGCGCGGGTTGGCGCGGGCTGGGGCGCGTTTCGGCAGCACCCCGATGGCCCCGCGCCTCGCCGAGGGGGCTGTGTAGCAGGGGGTGATGTCAGCTCCTGCTCCCAACGTCCAAGGGAAAATTAGGGCAGCTGCAGCCTCCCGGGGCTGGCGAGGGAAAAACAACCCTCTGCGGAGGGAGCCGGGGTCTTTCAGGGCTGCCTTTCAGCTCGTCTCCCCGATTGAGTCCATTCATGTGCACGCAGCTCTGCTTCCACGCAGGCGTTTCCAAAGATGCCAGGGAAAAAAAAAAAAAAGACGTGGCTGTATGTGGCAGCGTCACGTGGCTATGGAAAACATGCTCATCTCAATCACAAAGAAGAGTTAATTACATCTCCCCGCTCTCCCGATGTATCGAAGCAATTATAAACAGAACGAATCACGACGCGCGTGCTGATAACCATTTTCCTTCCCCGTCCCCGCTGAACGACAGGGCACTAAAGCGCAGCGCTCGAGCACGCCGGTGCTCGAAGCAGCTCGCAAAAAGCAAGTTCAGCTCTCTTTGAAGACGGGGGCACCCAGGGCGCCCCGAGCAGACCTCGGGGGCACGACGCGAAATGCACAGAAACCCCCGCGGGTGCGAAGCCGGCTGGCGCACGCGCTCTGCGACCGGCGGCCTTCCCGCAGGCCTTCTGCAGTTGCGCACGGGGCTCGTCGCAGGGAATTCGGGGGCTGCACGACGGAGCTGGCAGCGTGCTTTGGGGCGACGTGCACCCCGAAAACCAGGCTGGCAGGCGGGGGGGGACGCCGAGCAGATGGTGGGGATGCGCTCTCGGAGCGGGGGGCTGGAGGCAGCATCAAGGTCACTGCCGACACGATGCCTGCTGAGCTGCTGCCGTCCCAGCCCCGGCGATGAAAAATTAATGAATTCCTTCCCCTCCATCCGCAGGAGCTCTGCCAGCTGCCATTTTCCCCGCGTCTCCGGCTCATCAGATGTTTCCTTTGGAGCTGAGGGAGGAATGATTAAAAGATGTGCAAGGCGGGGAGGGGGGCGGCTGCCACCCCAAACGCTGAGCGCTGCTGCCGCCGCTCCGAAGGGGGGGGGCAGAGCTGGAGAAAGGGCCCTGTGCGATGGGTGCAGGTGGCTCCGGCTCCTTGGCCAAACCATCTCGGCTTTGGGATGGTTCCCAACACCAGCGATGCCGCAGAAAGCTGAGCCCGGAGCTGCCCCGAGCCTGGGGTCTGCTTTGTTTTGTGGCTGTTTTTCGTGTTAAAGCAACAGGAGGCTCCGGATCGGGAGCTGGGGAGGCAGGGCGTGAGGTTAGCTAATCACACGCCGCCTGATTAATGCCTTCCCCTGGCTGCCTTCATTATTGTGATTACACTCCGGCGGTAGCATAGCAACAGCTAATTGTTGGTTGGATGCAAAGAGCATAATTCCCCGTATTAAAATTTTATTAAGATGTAATTGCATTCGTCTTGCAGCAGTGGATGCTTCAAAGGCGCCGGGACGCGGCAGCAGCGCTCCTCGCGTCTGGGCTTCCCCTTCGGAGCCTGGAGGACGTGGGGTCGGGGTGGGCACCAGGATTTGGGGGCAAAAACTCATGGGGAGGAAGGATTAGGGCTGCGTCTCCAATCGCCCCGTGGCCGTTTGCATTTATTTGCCTGGGGATTTTGCACCCCAGCTCCTCGTGGGGAGACCGCGGCTCGGGGACGGCACGGAGAACTTCTGGTGCCAAACCTCCCGTACGAATCCTTGCTCTTTGAGGGATAAAAATGGGATTTTGGGAGGGGGCGAAGCGTTGTCATACATCAGCAGGCAGCTGCTGTCAGCACAACCTCTTGGTAAAGGAACCACAGCAGGAGCTGGCGGCCACCAAAAGCCCTTCGCTGCCAGGGCCGTGCCCCGCTCCTCGAAAGCCAGGGAAGGAAACCTTAAAGGAACTGCGTTTGTTAACAGTGCGATCACATTGGGCATATTCCATCACTAAGTGGCCCTGGTACATAGATATTATTCACTTAAGTAATCAATCACTGCCAACAAATTACAGGATACAGGGAATGAAATTAGCAAAATGAACTATGGATGCAAAATTCATTTGAAATTCAATTTAGGAGCAACATTAGCTTTCAATTAGTCTGCCCAACTGTTTGAGCATCATTTTGTCTATCAGATTTTTATATAAATGTAATTAACCTTTGCTGTTAAATTGTTGTTGATTTCATTGATATAATTATTATGCGGCTCCTAATATTTTGCTCGGCTGACATCTCGTTAGCCGGTGGCTTCCAATTAGGGGAACCGGGGCTGGTGGTGACCTCCGGGCCCACGTGTGGGACGACGGCGCTCGAAACCATTCTGGTGGCTGTGGTTTTGGGGGTAGCAGTGGTGGTGCTGGTGGTGTTTTTGGCGTTTCTTTTGGTGGTGGTGGCTCTGGCGGCGTTGGAACATTTTTTTCCGTGCTGTCCCTTGCCGTTTCCAGCCCCACAGCCAGCTGGAAGCGAGCTGCAGCGAGCCCTCAGCAGCCTGCCCCTCAGCACTGCGCTAAGATGAGGACATTTGGAGCTTTTCTTTCTCCCACCGTCCCCTACTGTCGATGCAAAACCAGCTTCGCCCTTGATGGGCAGCACGGCAGGGCGAGACCCTGGCATGCGTGTGCCTGTCCCAGCCTGGCCTGTGTGTCCTTGCTCAGAATTAAACCAAGTTATTTTTTTTCTTGTTCTTATTTTATTATTTATTTATTTGTATTAAACCAAGTTATTCTCTTCTTCACGAAACCAGCTGCTGCTGGGACTTGGGACTGTCCCTCGCTATCAGGGACGCCAATAACGATCTCCCGTGCGCGGCGGTGACGGTGCTTCCTCCCCTTCCCTTCTGCCCACACCCCAAAACCCCAAAACCGAAACGCTGCCCGCTGCAGCGCAGCTTGGGGGGGCCGGGGGAGGTTACAGGTTTGCACCAAACGAGTTAATTAAGGGGTAATAACTCCTCACAGGCTCGTTATAAGCATTCGCTGCCCCCATAGCAAAGGCAGGGGGCACGGGGCGTCCTGCACCGCGCGGCGAGGAGGATGAGGAGGGACGGGCTGCGGCTCCCCGGAGGGCACCAGGGCTGAGCCCAGCGCCCGTTCTTCCCCCCGGGAAGAGAAACAGCGCTGACGGTCGCTTGATCCCCTCGAGTTATTTTTAAGAGGCACAACTTTCCCCCTTCGGCCCTCCGGATTTTTGCACGGCTGTAAATCAGGCGCGTACCTGCGGCGTTCGCCTCGTTCTGCCCCCGTTGGAGCCGACGGAAATTTTTCCACTGACGTCAGCGGGAGCAGGATTGATCTCCGCGCGCGCACCATTTGTTCCCGAGGTTTTAAGAATTCATTTCCTTCCTCCATCGCCAAAGACAGATAGCAGCCGTGGAGGTAGAGGAGTCATCTAATAACCACATATTAATACATGAATCATCGGCTTAGGGCCCGGGTCCGGGGGGGAGGCTGAGCGGGGAACAACGGGGCTTGGTGCTGGGCTGTCTGAAATAAAGGATTTCGCGGGCGGAGCGCGGCAGCTAATCTGCAGCCAGATGATAATTGCGATGTAAATTTTTGCACCGGCATCAGGACCACATCTTTCAAGCTCTGTTTGAATGCATTACGCTACAGGGCCTCCGCCTAAATCCTTTATCCGGTATCGGAACAAGAGCATCCCTGGTATTTCTTTGCAATGCGCTTTGAGGACGCTGTTTGCTGTTAGGTGGGCTGCTAACACAGCCCTTAAACAACCAAGAGCAGTTCCTGGAAGAACGGGAGAGTGAAAACCGCGCGTTTCCATCCCGAAACTCAGGGGGCCGGCGTGGTGCCTCGCCGCGCTCCCTCCTTGCACTGCCCTGCCCCAAGCAGAGCCACCCCGTTGCCCCCCCCGATGGGTGCAAGGACCCCAAAAGTGGCATTTCTTCGAAGGACGAGCGTCTCCTTCAGAGGGCGAGCACCTGCACCAGGCTCGAAACCCTCCTGTGGGGCTCTGCGTGTGGGTCCCTGGCAGCAAGGGGCTGCTCCGCTCCGCGGCCCCTCGCTGCTGCCGCCCGGTGAAGGGCCCTCCGGCCTTCCCGCGTAACGCCACCGCCTGGGCAGCGCCGCAGGGGCTTCTGCCACGAAAGCAGCTCCATACAACGACGTGTCCGGTGTGAAAGCCGCGGCGGGATCCGGACTCGTTTGCGATGGAAAATCTGTGCAAGCGCCAGGCTGCACGGGCGCGAGCCCTCCGTGCGCACGGAGAGGAGAGGGGGAAGAGCAATAACCTTCCATTATCTGAGCATCGCGCCGCGTCTCGCCCTGCGGTTTTGTTTTCCCAGCGTGTGGCAAACAAGGCTAACGAATAACGCAGCCGAAGGAGGTGTTCGTGTCGCCATGGAGACAATTTTGGGGCCAGTCCTGGCGCGGGGGGTTCCTGCCTCGTGCAGCCGCCAGCATCGCAGCATTTGCGGGGTTCCCATAACCGTGCAGTGCAGCAGGAGCTCAGCACCCCATCCTGCGCTTTTTCCTAACTATTTTTGCTTGCTTACGTGTGCTGGTGAGGTTCGGAGCGATGCACGGGCACCCCGGCCCCGGTGCTTGGTCCAGAAGCAGGGGGGACACGTGCGGTGCCGTGCTGCTGGGGTTGCGTTTGTGCTACAGAAGGCAAGGCCAAGGGACGTGCTTTGCAACCACGGGGTAAGGCGGGGAAGGTCTCGTGGCAGTGCTGAGCTCGCACCTACTGTAAATACCTTCCCGGGTCTGAGTAACGAGGATGGTGCTCTCATTAGGACACTTGCCGGGTTAATTTACCCGGTTAACGTGAAACCAGTGGGAGGGCAAGGCACCGTTTCCAGCCGGTTTCACTAACCTGTATGTTTGCAGGGCCCTACGGGACCGTGCAGGAGCTGGGCTGGTGGGGTCGGTCCCACTGCCTGGCCCCGCGCTGCCAGCACGCCCAGCGCCACCAGCACGCCCAGTGCCACCAGCACGCCCAGTGCCACCAGTCCTAGGCCCTGCCCCAGGACGTCACAGCCCCGGTGCTGGTTGATTTGGAGCCCGTGGCTGTGCTCGGAGGGAAGTCAGCAGCACGCAACGAGGGTTTTGCAAGGCGCGGGCTTCGGCAGGAGGTCACAGCAGGGGCCGGGGCAGGGCCCAGCCCTTGGACGGCCGCGTGAGGCTGCGCGAAGCACAACAAACTCCCAGGGGCTGCTGACGGCAGCCGCAAGGAGCCAGCGGGGAACTGAGCGCTTTGGTGTGCTGGGTGCAGGCGGGTAACATCCGGTCCCCGCGGTACAGACCCAGCGGGGGGGGAACGAGAAAATCAGCGAAAAGCTGCAAAAGGCCGAGTTGGCAGCGCTGCAGGCAGCGGCACCGTGCCGGGGGCTGCCCGGCCAGGTAGGGGTGGGAGACCCCCGCGGCACCGGGGTCTCCGCCAGCACCCCCTCCACCAGCACCTGCCTGGCAGACCGCTCGAAATCCGTGCACGTCACTTTAATAAAAATTTAAAAAAAAAAAAAAGCCAAAATCGAGCAAAATGCCGTCTGATGGGGCTGTGGGCACGCTGGGGGGAGGGTGCATGTGTTCAGCCCGCAGAGCTGAGCCCGGGGCCTCGCCCCCCTCCCCGGGCCGAGGCAGGGCAGGGCAGGGCAAGGACCCTCCCCAAACCCCCCCGTGCCCCCCCCCCGGCCCCCTCCCGGGGCGCGCCGCCCGCGGCCCGGCAGCGCAGGGGTTAACCCCACCCCGCCCCTCATTCTCCCGCGCCCGCGCCGCCACGTGCGCGCTGCGGGGCGGGGGGCGTGGCCGCGCGCAGCCAATGCGCAGCGCCCTTCTCCCTCCAGACCCCGCCCCCCTCCCCTTTCCCCCGCCGCGCTCCCCCATTGGCCGGCGGCAAGCCCCGCCCCTTCCCGCCGCTCTCGCGGGAAGCGTGGGCGGGGCCGCTCCCCCCCCCTCCCCCCCCCCCCCGCCCCGGCGCAGGTAGCGCCGCGCCGCGCCGCGACCGGAAGGGCCGCGCGCTCCTATTGGCCGGCGGGCACTCAGCGCCCCGCCCGCTGCGCTCCGATTGGCTGCGCGGGGGCGGGGCGCGGCGCAGCTCCCTCCGTGCGGCCCCGCCTGCCCCGGCGCTGGGGTTCCGCCCGCCGGCAGGGCCCGCGCCCGCAGGTAGGGGCCGGGGCCGGGGCCGGGGCCGGGCTGGGGGGGGCTGGCGGGCACCGGACGGGCACCGGGGCGGCTCCGCGGGGTCAGCGCAGGCTCGGGAGCCGCCTGCCGGAGGTCGCTGAGCACCGGCGGGGCGAGAGGAGCCACCGGGGGGGCTGCGGGGGCGGCCCGGGGCTGGCCTGGGGCTGGCCCGGGGCTGGCGGGGCTGGGGCTGCCCTCGGGCGGGAGCCGCCGGTAGAGCCGCGGGGGTGGGGAAGGGAGCGGGGCCGGTGCGCCCGGTGGGAAGGGGTCGGAGGGGCCCTGGGCACGGGGGGAGCACCGGGGCACGGCGGGTTGTACCGGGGGGGTGGGGGGAATGGGAGACGTTCGTGCTGGGGGGGGGGCGGCGCTGTGGTCCTGAGCCCCTGAGGTCCTGAGCCCCTGTGACCCAGAGGTCCTGAGCCCTTGAGCCCCAGAGGTCCTGAGTCCCTGGGGTCCTGTGGTCCTGAGCCCCTGAGACCCCGGGGTCCTGAGCCCCCAGCTGCCCCCGGTGCAGGGCAGCACCCGGGTGACAAGGACCACCTACGGCAGCACCACCTGCACCACGCTGCCTTCGGACGCACGGCGCCCACGCGGCCCCTGCAGGCCTCGCACGCGAGGTTCTGCGCGATGCCCCCCTAACGGAGGGGGTTTGGGGCGCCTCATTGTAAGGCGAGGTCACGGAAACCCCAATAAACGCGCTTAGGATGTACGCGGACACAGCTCCGAGCGTCCTGGGGCCGTTTGGCCTCTGCCCCTTCTGAGGACGCGGGGCAGCACTGCTGCAGCGCGGTTTTAGCCGATTTATTCTACCTTTAAGCCCAATTTTAACATTGCGAAGGCAAACAGCTGGCAGCCTCCTGGGCAGGGCGAGAGGGAAATCTCCTGTGGGCGTGCTAACCCACACGGTGCCTGCTGGCTTCAGACACCAGCAAGTGTTGGTTGTGGGTGTCGTTGGTAGGAGCTTGAGCATTTGGCTTGTTCCTTTAGGCGCAGGGCCTGCCGACAGGTGGTGGCTCTCCTGGTCGGAGCCTTTCTACCTGTTAAAAAATGAGAAGCGAAGCCTTTCCCTCCGAGACGAGGCGTAACTCCCGCGGCTGCTCCGTGCCCCTGCTTTTCAGGTGCAGCGGGGAAGTCTCGGCAGCGCAGACGTCAGAACCCAGCAGTGTTTGTGGCAGGCGTTTAAACTTTAAAAAAAAAAAGTCAGGTGAGAAGGACGAATCCGAAATCCCCAGGGCCGGTTTGCAGTGCCATCTTCACTGGGCCTGGCCGCCCCAGCCGGTGGGGTGCCTTCGGTCGTGGTGCTCTGACAGCACAGAAAAACTCCGATAAAGGAAATACCGACACTTTTCTCTCCAGGGGGCACGCGGGGGAGTTCCTGAGCCTCCCAGCAGGTAATAACGGCGGTGTCTGCGCTGGGGCTGCCAACGATTTCTGTATTTTTTCACCTAATCAGCGGAAGCGTCCCGAGGCAGCGCCCGGAGGAGGCCGCCCCCTTTTGTGTCACGCCGCGTGTTGCACAGCTAAAAATTAGGAGGGCCCTGAGATGATTAGCGGCTGGCTGCTGGCCCGGAAAGAGGGAAAGCTGGGCCTGGCAGCGTCTTGACAGTAATTTTCTGTAAGACAAGCGTCCTCAGCTCCTTCATTGTCCGGCTGATGCCTTAACAATAGCGCTCCCGTCGGTAATGCCGTGGCAGGAGGAGCGAGAGGTGAGCCAGGCACCGGCTCGCGCACGTGCTGCGGTAAACAAGGGGTCCGGGGCGGCTGCTTTGGAGAAACGTACCCGTTTTTCCACATTTAGTATAAATATTCCGCCGGAGCAGCCGTGGTTGCTGGTGGTACCCTCGTCACGTCAGCAGGTGACGGTCAAAGCGCTTTGCTCGGAGGTGGACGTGTTCTTTGGGGTGTTTTTGGCCTTCGGTGTTTTTCTTCTCTCTTCTCAGGATCTCTCCTCCTGAAAAATAATAATAATAATAATAATGATGTGGAGTTGGATTTCACTAAAGTTAGTCTGCGTAGCTCTCTCTCTGAACACTTAATTGAGCCGGGAGATGAAAAGGCAGCTGCTCGTGGTGTGTCTTGAGCTGGTTGCTTTGCTGCTTGGCTGTGTTTTAATGAGCCGCCTTTCATGTCCGAAGCAGCCAGAACTTCAAGGTCTAATTTCTGCCGGTTTCCAAAGCAAGTTGACTCATCGCTTCAGCTCGTGCTGCAGACCCAAAACGTCGGCAGATGTTCCCCTTTTTACGGTGGTAGGATCTCGTGATTTATTTATTTTTTTTTCTTCTCTAACGCCAAAACCCGTGTACACCCAAATAAGATTTGGATTTTCCCAAATAAGATTTGGGAGCTTCTCAGACCTGCTGACGGGTGAATTCCCGAGGCGCCTGCCACACGTCCGGGTCCTTCCTCGCCTCCTGGCACCACGGTGGCTGGCAGCACGTGGTGGCAGTCGAGCTGATGTTTAACCAGGTCCTCTGGACAGCCAGGCGTTGCTTCCTGGCTGGGTTTTGAATGGTAAATATCGAGTCTGAGACATTGGAGGCGGCAGATAAAATGCACGGTAATGAGATCCTGCTGAAGAAAGCTTGCTGCTGAGTCCAAAGGAAACGAGCTTTTAATTAGCGTCTTATCTCAAGTACGGCACCTTTTCTTTTTTTCCGTGGTTACGTTGCTTGTGTCGTTGGAGTTAGAGGTTGGCTGGAGTCCTCTGACACGTGAACCAGTCGGCTGGTGGCACTTTGTAGAGCCCGAGGTACAAATTCTTGTTTACACACACCTTGCTGGTCTCACAACGAATTGATCTGGTGATGTCTCCCAGCTCTGAGTTTACTGTTGCCTGAAGCCACACTTTGGACACCAGAGGTGGCTTTTCACGTGCTCTTCTTGTAAATGTGCCTGCCGCTGAAGGCAAATCTTGGTTAAAGCATCAAATCACCAGGTTGTGGCGCTGAGCTCTGCTCTCGGGGACGGCAGGAGGGCCCGAGGGAACGGCACGGAGCTGGGACGGGGGAGGCTGAGGCTGGGTTTTTAGGGAAAGGTTCTGCACCCAGAGGTGGTCGGGCATGGGGACAGGCTGCCCTGTGGAAGAGCAAGGTGAGAAGGGAGCTGAAGTGAGGATAAAATGAGGCTGGCTCGAGAGGAGAGCTCTTGATCCCATACGTGGTGTGAGCTGGGACGGGCGATGCCTGGTTTGGCTCCTGAAGGGGCTTTGCCCAGGCTTGGTGTTCTCTGTCCTGCTTCGTGCCTTGAAAAAACGAGGGCTGTCACAGGGGATTGCAGCCTTTTTGTCCCTTGCAGGGTGAGTCGAGTTGTTTGTGTGCTTCAGTGAGAAGCCTTCTGAAAACTCAGATCTGGTGGGAGAGTCCCCGAACCGTTCCGGTGCAGGAAATGCCGCTGTTGCGTGGGGTTTTTTTTTTTTGTCGCCTGAATTGCATTAAGGTACGCAGGAAATTCCAGAAAGCCTCAAAACAAAAGAACGGATTTATCAGAATCTCTTGGAGCCGCCGGAGCCTCATTTGGAGGTGGAAAAATCAGGAGTTTTCACTTGTACTTCTCGATCATCTTGGAGATACCGAAGGGCAGCTTCACCTTTGGTAAGAGTGAGAGGAGCCTGCAGAGGCAGCTTTGTTCCTCTTCGGTTTCCGTGTTCAAAGGGAAACGATTTCCCAGGTTTTTCCTGGGCGTGCTTTTCCCAAAGAAGTGGTTTTGGTCTTTTCCTTCTTCTCCTGCCCCCAGGTGGGTGGGGATCCTCAGAGGAGTCCCGAAAGCATCCTGCCCCGGGGCGCTGCGAGCAGAAGCCCCCGTCAGATGGTTTCCATCAATTGAAACGGGCGAGCGGAAGGCCAGCCTTCAGCCCTGCTTCGTTAACAACACGCTAACGAGGTCACAGCCTTCAGCGATGTCCAGGCCGGGGTCTGGCACCCGCAGCTGCAGAGCCCGGCTCCTGTCGGGGCAGACCCGAAGGCTCCCGGTCGGGCTCCCCAGCCCCGCGGCTGCCGTCTGCAGTAAGGCTTTGAGTTCTCCTGGGATTTCCCCCTTTTTTTTTTTTTTAAAGATGAAACGGGGCTGTTTCACGTAACCTTCACGCGGTATTGGATTTTTACCTTTTTGGCGTTCCTATTTCTGCGTAACGTTTGCAGCCGGTTGTCGGAAACGGGCAGAGCGCGGTTAATGAGCTGACGTGGACGTGTTTAATTGCCGAGCGCTTCACGACTTCAGAGATGTCTGAACGAGCATTTCTCACGTCAACGGTCTGAAAGCAGGATTTAGCTAAACCGGGATTTTAGCTTGTGGTTCGAATGGAAGAATCACAGAATTGTGGGGGCTGGAAAGGACCTCAAGAGATCATCGGGTCCAAGGGGTCTTTATTTTTTTTTGCCTCTGTCAGTTTGATTTATATTTCTGCTTTTTGGTAGGCAGAAAAAAAAAATTATCTTTAGCATCCATTGTGAAAAACGTCAGCTTTGGTTTTTGGGAAGTTGACAAATAAACCAGCTTGAAGTCAGAGCTCAAGCTGTCCCGTTAGAAGGTGCGTGAGGATGAAGCTGTGTACAGAAGGCTGCGTGTTATGTTGCCTTATTTTTTTTTTAAGTTCTTGCAAAAAAAAAAAAGTGTTAACTGTTGTGTGAATCTCGAGCCGAAGGACGGATGGGCTCCTGCCATCCCTGCTGTTTAATGCAGGCTTCCGTAAAAACCCTAAGAAGCTTTGCTCTCCTCGCGGGGCTTTCGGGTGTCTCCTAATGAGAAATGTCAACAAGTGAGCTCGGAGCATCTTCTGCTGCAGAAAGGGAGATGTAATTCTGTTGTTTTTTGTTTTTTTTCTTTTGCTATACCATTTCTCCATGTACCTGAGGACCCAAAACAGGTCGTGTGCTTCACACCACGGGGGCGGTGGTTCTGCAGGTGAAGATGCTGAGGCATCAGTGGAAGAAGAGGGAAGACAGCATCGTTTGTGCGGCTGTTTATTTTTTTAAATCCATTTTTAAGTAGAGCTGTGCACCTCGATTCCATCCTGTTTCTGTGACGGGTTTTGAGTGCTTCTTTTTTTTTTTTTTTTTTCCCCTGTGGAGCTGCCACACAGAAGGTGAATTTAGACGAAATCTCGGTTGCTCGCCAGCCCCAGAACTTAGGTGTCGGAGCCGTGCCTGCTCTCCCCGACAGCCAAGTTCCTCCCGGTATTAGTGGCTCCTTGCTCTGCTTTTCGTGCAGTCGGTGTTCTTCCAGACAAATTTGAATTTCCAAGGAAGTGAAACTGTAAAAAAAAAAAAACCTGTCAGCGAAGCTCGTCGCTTTTGGGTGGGTGGCAGGAAGAGCTCCGTCGTGCTCTGCCATATGTCAGTGCTAACTTCAGGCTGGTTTTAGGATTACAAAGCGGTAATCCCTGTGGCCTGGCGTGACCGGGACCCCAAGAGGATGGCGTGGCGGTGGTACGGGTGTACGGGACGCCCCTTAATGTCCCCAGCCCCGAGGATGCTGCTGGGGCTGCCCCATGGATGGAGCCCACCCCAAGCCTCCTGGGGCTGCTCTCGCTCGTCTCCTGCAACAGTTTTTGGCTTTCAGATCGTGCCCAGCACCTCTCTGCGCGTCCCCGCTGGACCACGGGCACCGTAACCCACAGCAGGGCATGCGGCGAGCCCTGGGTGGCCGAGGAGAGCAGGTCGGGTACTGCCAAGCACTGCAGGTAACTTATAAACGAATTTATAAACGCCGTTACTTCGTGGAGGCGAGGGAGATCCCAATACCAGCAGCAGCAAACCGGTGCTTCGCAGTAAACAAAGCCTTTTGCAGGGAAGATCTGGGAGTAAGTAGAAAGGATTATTTTTAAGCTCCAAGCTTTGCATGTCTGGAGATTTTTTTATTTTTTTTTTTTCTTTAACATTAAATAGGTTTAGAACAGAAAATCTTGCCTGGTACGTAATGCTTCCCAAACCCTTGGCAGATGGGTAGCTGTGTTTCCAAACATCAGACGTTTCAGCTGTTTAATGCCTGTTTTTAAGCATGAACAGCGCGCTCGGAGAATGTTCATATTAAAGCCTGCTGAGAATTAGGCTTTTAAAAGAGGCATTTTTAATATTTTATCATGCGAAGTGACAAATTACGGAAAACAATGCGAGGCTGGGGGCTCCTTCGCGCAGCGCACAGAGCAGCATCGGCTGGGGACGGCGGGAGCTAAATTATGCAAAAATCGCCCCGCGCGCACGCGTGCGTAACCTCGAGTGTCAGAGCTGGAACATTTGGTGGTGGGAACGGGATCGACGCCTGGCTGGGAGGTGAGAAGCAGCAGGATGTTGTGTTGAATTCAGATGCTCTCTTCACTGGTCGTGGGCCGTTTCCAGCAGGTGCCCCCACGGTGCTTTCCCGGCGCTGCCTGAGGTCTGTTAGAGCTCCGGGCAGGAGGGGACGGATCCCTGGTGGTGTGACGTGGGGCACGTTGGCCAGAAGGCACGTCTGGTTCTTAAACCTGTATTTGAACTGTGCCTAGAAGTAAATATTTGGTGACTGATATCGTAGGGAAGCCTTGCGGATAGAGGAGGTGAGTTTGCTCTGAGACTTTTGAGGCAGGTGGGGCTTGGAGCTGAGCATCAAACGCCACCAGCAAACGCGATCTTGTGGCCAAAGGCTTCTGCAGAGCCCTGAGTTTTCTTAGAAAGCCGGCTCTTGGCATCGGCGTTCAGCAGCAGTGTTCTTGGGATACGTGGGCTGTAAAATTTATAGAGTAATAGATATGCAAATGTGCTGCCACGACTCTGAAGGCTGTGCAGTAATGCAGGATTGTGACATGTTTTTAGCTGTTTGCAAAAATTGGCTTTCTTGCAAGAGTGAGATTTATCAGGTTCTCACCTTTTAAAAAACAGAATTCTCAATCTCTTACCTAAAGACATTTTTTTCTATGTTATGGTATTGGTGGCTTGGGAAAATGAAAGCTGAAAGCAGCGTTTGGGGTTAGCTTGCAGGTCACTCACAGCAGCAGCGCTTCCCGAAGGCTGTTTCTGGCTTTCAGAAGACCCGAGGTGGTGCCGCACTTCTCTGACACTTAATTGCTTCGTCTCCTGCCCTGTGTGTGTCGTATCGGGGGTCAGACTTTGGGCTGAGCAGTGCCTGGAAGCCCCAGGTGTCCGAGCCCTGGAAAAACCCGCTTTGCTCTTGGTGTTTGCTGGGGCATGGCTCTGTGATGGCAGAGCAGAACGCCGGGATCGTGACCTTAGGGATGCTCAGCCCAGCACTCTGGCCTTGCCTTAAATCCCACAGAACAGTTGTTAAACCTCTGTAAAGGAAAAGAAATGCTACTATCAGTCCCCCCCTCTGTTTTTTTTATACATGTAAATATTTGCGTTTTCTCTGACACGGGTTATAGGGCTTGCGGTTTACACACAGTACAAAATACCTGGGGTGAAATCCCAGGTGCACAGCTCGCTGAATTTATTTGGAGGCGTATGCTCTAACGGTGAGCTTGATCCTCATTGGGACTGCTGCTTTAAAACGAGCCCCCGTAGTAAATACCCTGTGGTAAAATGTTTTGCTCGAAAGAAAAAAATACTGACCAGTGAAACTTAACTTTATCCAAGCAACTACAATTGAAGCTGCTCCTGCTGGTTTCGGCCCTTGCAGTCGGTTTCCGTGAGTGTAAATGGAGGAGGTGATCTCGCTGAGGGGTGATACACGGTGTTTTAATGCATATATATTTTATATATATATGTATTATATATATCTATACACATATATATATGTGTGTGTATGTATATAATGTCACTTGGTGTGACTTCTGGCACTGCCCTCCTCCCGTGGCAGGGCTCCTTGCAGCCTGCAGCCGGCTTTCTTATTTTCCAGCCTTTGCTTTTAAAGCAAACAAACCCGAGTGCGGTGCGTGGGGCTGCAGCCGGTGTTGGGTTTGCAGCCGGGTGCTCCTGGCATCTTCAGCTGAGCCCCGCTGGGTGCTGCGGCTCCCACCCGGGTCCTCTCCCTGCCTCCGAGTGCCCTCTGCTGGAGCTCGCTCCCCTCTCCGCGGTGACAGGTTTGTCCCCGGGCTGCAGGGCTTCTGGGTGACGTTTGGCACAACTTGTGTGTTCCTTGCTGCTCGTCCCAAAAAAAGAAACAAAACAAAACAAAAAAAAAACCCTGGGGGTCCGAGTGGGGGTCAGTGTCCTGCTGTCGGCGATCGTTTCTCTTGGGGCTCGCTGTAAAAACGTCCGCTGTAAAACGCTGCAGGCCTGGTGTTTGCCTGGGGGGAGAGGGTCTGTACCGAGCCCCGGGCACGGCGGTGAGCCTGCGGGGCACGGGGGTGGGATGCCGTGAATCCTGCCTGGCTTTGGGCCCGAAAGGCGTCCTCTGTTTGCCGAACCAAGCTCGATCCTGCTGCGCTTCCACGCCCAGGGGCAGGCAGACCCGCCTGCGTTTCGCCAGTTTACTGGGGAACCGTCTCCAAAATCCCTTAGTTTGCCCCCGTTTCTTGCGACCCTGTCTATCGAGTGCCCGCCTTGTGGGACAGGAGCACCCCGAAATGGGGGCTTTGTTCTTGCTCTAAATATCCGCCTTGCACTGCAGGAGGGGTAAGTGTCGGGGCTGAGGGCCGGCACCCCGCAGCGCCCGCCTCGCCGGCGCGCATCAGGGGCTTTGTGCAGCCTGCGGGTGTGCAGGGGTCTGTGCCGGGCTGCGTCCCCTTCCCGTGCGGCCAAAATCCCTGTCAGCAGGAGCCGAGGTGGGCAAGGCCAAACACTGGGCAAAAATCCGGACGGCAAGGAGCGTTGGTTTCCGCGGGTGGCAGGGCGTTCGTGCGGCTTGGTCGCGCGCGTTAGGTGTTATGTGTCTGCTGTGAGTATTTCCTGAATACTGACACCGTCCTCAGCTAACTGGGTGCTGTCGCTGTACCCACCTGATTTAAATTGAGAAATGCTCTTCGTGAAGGACAGACGTCGGCTGTGCTCCCCTCTCCCCCTGCCTCTGTCCTGCCCCGAGCCCGCTGCTGCCCTCGGGGGACGGCCGAGGAGCGGGGCAGTGCCTGTGCCCAGCACCCGGTGCTGGGTCAGCGCGGAACCAGGCAGCCCCTGGGATTTTAGCGGGGTTTTAGGGAGGGATTCGTGTCGCTGGGTGGGCTCGGGGATAGCTCTGCTGTGTGCGGAGAACCGGGAGCGCCCAAATCCGAATCGCCCCTTTGGTGCAGGCCTTGGGCCTTTCGTTAAAGGTCTCAGCTGTGCTGATCGCCGCTTAAAGGTTGCGGTGGGACACGAGGCAATGGATTTGTGCAGGCAGAAGCTTCCGAGTGGGCACGACGTGGGCAGAAAAGGTAACCTCTGCCGTGCTGCGGCCCTTCTTGCTCAAGCCGCGGCTGCGGAGCGGCTCGGTTTGTGCCACGGCAGAGTTTTGCTCGGGAAGAGCTGGGCACCTCGTGCGTGGTTTGGATCGAAGAGAAGGAATCCGCGTGCGAGGGAGCCGTGAGAAATGGACAAAAAATGAGGGAGGCAGGGAAGAACCAGCCCCCTTCGGAGGGGATTTGGGGGAGCGCTGGGTCGTATCCCCTGGGAGAGGCAGCGTCTGCCTGCCCCATCCTCAGCGGTCTCCTGGACAGCCGCGTCGCTGCTTTCTCCCGGTAAAAACTTTTTTTTTTTCTTATCTGGGAGTTGTTCCTCTGTGCCGAGGACGCACAACCTGGGAGGTCTCGCCTTGCTCCTCGAAGGCGCTGCGGCGAGCGATTAAATAATAAAAATGAAGCTCTTGGGGAGAGCGAGGGAAGGCTTTCTGGCGTGGAAGTGCCGGGCACTATTTAAACATCGATGTTGTGCGTGGAGTGCTGCTCGTCTGCTGTAACCTGGCTGCAGGGAAAATACACGTGGTGCTTTGCCTTTGTTTGCTGCAATTTGTAAATAAGTGCCAAGAAAATGAGGATTTGGTTGTAAAGATGTTTTCAAGGCCACGTATGTATTTTTTCTAAGGAGAATCGTGGCAGACAAGCTGACAATTTAATGGTGCATGATGCACTAATAAAAATGTCTGTGTGGTTGCCTTTAATCCTTTAAAGGAGAGAAAAGAAACACAGCAGTTATCAGCATTCAAAAGGCAAGATGCAGGCTTAAATGTATGCAAAGCCTTGGAGAGGGACTGGAGAAATGTACTGACTGTGTTGCAGAAAGCTTCTGACAGGCACATCGCATCTTTGAAAGTAAGATTTGAATTATTAGAGCTGCCTTTGTTTATTAAATTGAGCCTCCAGCGAGAGGATTATAGGAAGAAACACTGAGCCGGCTCAAGTTGCATTGGCATAAATTTTAATGGGTGATAAAATTTACTTCATTGAGCTAATTCAGTGAGAAAATTCAAATAGATTTTTAAAAAATAATCCAGGTGTGTATTAGGTACCTTAAAAAAAAAAAAATGGACTTCAAATGCACGAATAAGCCTCTTTTTGTGGAATCCAGTGTGCTTTTAGCGGAGGGTAATCCTTTTAAGACAAGACTACTTCAAGGCGAGCTCCAACAGAAGAGGTTTTGTTTAATTTTAAATTGGGAATGCAAGGGAAGGAGGCAGGAGGGCTAATAGGAGCGTAATTATACGTGCTACTGCCAAGCTGAGGAAGGGCAGAGACCATTAAAATGCCATTTTAGGAGTTAATTATACGGTGGGTCAAGTTGATGCTGGCGTCCCGAGTTCTGTTTAATCCACGTTTATCTGGTGCGTTGAGGATGTTGCCTCCGCGCACCTAATTCCTATTTCGAGAAACTTTTGGTTACGAAACGCCGTCAGAAACCTTCCAGCCTCCGCAGGCTTTGTGCCCGTTGGCCTTGATTAGGAAATATGCAAAAGCAATAAGGGAGATGGAAAAATCCTCGGCGAATATTTTGGGGCCGGCACACATGCCATAAATAAAGCGTGGCGGTGGAATTTGGTTAGTTAAATCTTTCCTGAAGCTCATTTAATAATTCCAGAGCCTCTGCTACCGCTCCGACGTAGCCGGCTGTAATTTGTTTCAAGGTTAGGCTTTGCCTTGTGCTTTATTAGCTTTTCAGTTTATGTTCTTCCACTCGTGCAGTTCCTCAAGTGAAACTACATAATGGGGTAGCTAAAAGTGAGCTCCTTTAAATATGGGCTTTAAATTGGAATTCTTCGGGAACGTCTAATGAAAGCTCTGCATGAGGCAGATGCCGGGATTTGCTCTTCAATTGGTGGGGTTGTGGTGGGGAGAGCAGATTAGGCTCCTTCGCCGCTGATGTGCTGCCTGGAGGAAGTGACATTTATGCTCTTGATCCTTCAGTGATTCTGCATGTCAAGAGCTGAGCCTTGAAATTCGTCAGCAGTGCCGTCTTAAGAGCAGACAGGACTGAGTAAGAGGATTTCTACAGATAGAGGGGAAGGAATTCAACTCCAGTGGCTGCTGCGGATCCTTAAGTACTCCAATTTTTATTTTTTTTCCTCTCTCCACATCTCCCCTGTAGGAAATCGCAGAGGGAAATCTCGCTGGGTCGCCCGCCGATGTATTTTTGAAGCTGAAACACCCGAGCCGCGTTCGAATTCGGAGACCTCCCTTTGCTTAAGGTAAGCAAGGAGCAGATCCCCTGCTTCGAATACCCAAAGTGGGGCTGAGTTTGGGGGGGGGGGGCTGCGACGTGCTGGCGCTGCCCAAATAACGCTCGTCCGGCTGCGAGCTGAGCTGCCAGCCGTGTTCACAGAAGGTGCTGGCTGGAAAATCTCCTCGGCGGGGGGCTTTTATCAGCCCCGAGTGGCCGGTAAGTGAGCCCGTGGTGAAAGGTGCCTGGCTCGGGGGGCCGTGGGGAGCTGCGGTCCTGTTGCCAGGGGATGCGCGGAGCGCGCCAGTGTGCGCAGACAGCGCCGGGAGATCATTCCAGGGGAAGATTATTCCGGAGGAGGCGGCGTGTGAGACCAGGTCTGCGTGCCGTTAGCCTGGCTGCTTGGTTTTGCGTGAGAAAGCCGTTAATTGCGTGATTTTGGGTGCCGTGCAATTAGCTGCCCCGTGAGCTCGAGGTCCGTGGCGCGGAAGAGGCAGGGTTTTAACCCGTTGTACGTGTGGGGAGGATGTAGGGTGCTGGATAAAGCACAGACGTTGAACTGGGGCTTGGCTTTCCACGACGCTCCGATTTTCCAGAAGCAAAAGTTTCTCCTCGTGTTAAATGCAGTGATTTATTTCTTCTTGGTCTTCGACAGTTTCTCTGCTAGTCGTGGTACATCTCGCTGTGCACGAGTTTAGGAAATCTGATTCCAAAGGAGAGGAGCCCAAACCGGAGGCTCGGAAAGCTTCCCAGGGCTTCCAGCGTGCCTCCTGTGTCACAGCTGAAAGATAAAAGCCCTTTCGGAGCTGCTACACCAGAAAAGTGGTTTCAAAGCATTTCAAGATGATTAAAGGGAACTTTAAACTTCTGCCTGATAATTAATACATGCTGCTCTCGTGTGCTTAATCGGCGCTGGGTGAGTTCTGGTTTTCCGAGCCTTGCAGCTGAATTCAGCCTGGGGTGTGCTCCCCGGGATCCTGCTGGGGTTTGAGCCCAGTGTGTAAGCACCCAGCCCGTGCTGGCGTACGGTATCTGTCCTTTGGGATACGTGGTGCAGCAGGACTGTCTCGAGCCCGGAGTGCTTTAAATTCTCCACTTACTCTTAAACGAGCGGAAAGGAGCATTTAGCAATTCAAATAGTCTGGAGTAGCAAATGAATTTTAACTGGGCAGACAGACTTGTGTGGAAATTAAGGCAGTGTTTGCAAAAAAAAAAAAAAAAAAAGCATCCATTTTGTGTTTCTGTGCTGTGCTTCTTCCTCTGTGCAGCTGGAGTGGAAAACAAATGCTCTGAATCCCTTGTGGAGGTTTTATCGGTTGCTCAGAACCTTCCCTCTTCCAGCAGCTCGTGTATTCTGCGAGTGTGCTCCTGAATTGTTTGACTTGTCAAACTCATCATCCTGCCCAGACTTTTTCAAGCTTAACTGATCGTAGAGTATGCTTTTTATTAACATCGAGGCAATAGAATCTGAGAGAATACTCCCATTGAGTTGGGGAGCGGAGTTTTGCTGCCAGGTTTTAAATATATGTTCTCTTAAACTTGCTTGGCAATCTGCTTATGCGAGCATCATGAGTCTTTATATTTGAAATGATTTTTTTTTTTTGGAAAAGTAGTGATGAAAGTAGTTGGAGATCTGAATTGCGAGGGATAGATGAAATTAAGCAGCAGAAGCAGTGATGGCAATCTACAAAGCTTTAATGTGTTAATGTAGCCTAGGCATTATACATATTTAGAAGCAGACTAGATTGAATCCTGGAGAAAACGCCGAGGTATTCGGAGACTCCTGTCTCGATCGTGTTTTCCTGTAAGTGATGGAAGGTACGAAACAGTGTTTTGAAGGAGATGCTAAAAATTATTTTGCTGCTGCTAGAACTGTATCGGATATTAATTGCCCCCAAGTTAGCTTTTTATTTTTTAGAAAAATACCGGGGAGGGCGGTGGATACAAGAATGATGTTTGTAAAATTTCCTAGCCCCGCGTAGACCTTATTTTGCTGTCATGAATTATTTAGTGTTTCGAGTCTGCTGTAGTGCTGTATTTAATATGTTTTAAATGACATTGAATCAGTTAATACGATGGAGGAGAAGATCTGGGCGGACTGATAATTAATCTGCCAGGGGGAACAGCAGAAGAGAAGCTGTTGACATAGACCGAACAGTTTATTTTATACAAACAAGGAGCATTTTAGCATCCACTAAAAGGGTATTTTGATCGACCCGGACGGAGCAGCTTCGTGGAGCCGGTGTCTCCACTCCGGCACGGTGCCGTGACCCTGGCTGGAGCCTCTGGATGCACAGCAATATAAAGTAATAATTTATAGGCTCTCAGTGGGGTTGTAAGTGAATAAAGAGTGAATGCATTGAATTTCTGGATGAAAAAAGAGTCCGTAGCATCCAGAAGAAAATAGCTCGCTATTGTAGACCTATTAATTATGTTCCAATATCGAACAGCTGTTGGACAGAAGCACAGGGAGGAAATTCTGTTCCTGGCAGTCAGGCGCATGGGTGCATGCGGGTACAACTTGGAAAGGAAACTTCTTACAGCGCTGCCGAAAGTGGGGTGTTCTGCCTGCATGTTTGCTCCCCTCCTTCGCTACCAGAGGCACCTGGGGCAGGACTAGAGGCACAGAGCTGGAAGGGACCCACCAGGATCACCGAGTCCAACTCCTGGCTCTGCACAGGACCACCCAAAAATCAGACCGTGTGTTTGAGATCGTTGCCCAAAGGCTCCTTGAGCTCCGGCAGCTCGGTGCCGTGCCCACGTCCCTGGGGAGCCTGTCCCAGCGCCCAACCACCTCTGGGTGCAGAACCTTTCCCTGACACCCAGCCTGAGCCGCGTGCTGCTCCTGCCTTCTGCTTGGCCGTTAGTCTGCCTCGGAGCAGCTCCAGGTAAACCACGTCCTTTCGATGCAGCTGGGACTTCCTAGATGACTTTTGCAGGCAGATGCCCTTCAGTGAAGTCTTTTCTTCTTGATGGCCTCGGTTGATGTTTCCAGAGCTAGTTGTTAGATTGGCTTTTTCTGTAGTAGTTCTGTGACCGTCTCTTGCTCTCCCTGCGCTTTGGCGGTAGCCCCTTGGCTGCAGTCGTTAGGATGAAGTCCTCCTGGTTTGTTTGATTTATCATCCGTTTTAAATACCTGAGTGTGTGCGTCTGTAGCACGCCTACTGAAGTTTAAAACCAGCTCAGTGAGATGGCGATGGCCTTTAGATTATGGAGGAGATTTTGGCTTTCGTTTATTACTTCTGCCTTGTGTTAATTAAGACTTCAGCTGATTTTTAACTAGCAACACGTGCAAAAAAAAAATAAAAAACGTTTCAGAAGGCTCTTCTGAGCTTTGCCACTCAACCAGCACATCAGTCCTGGGCCTGTCCCGGTGCTGCCCCTCGCCTGCTGGAAGGGGATGGCTGCAGCCCCGTAGCTGCTCCTCCATTGACCCCGTTCCCTCGCTGGAAATCGATGCTTGAGCTTTCCCTTCTTCCTCCTTCCTCCACCATCATGGTAGATGCTGGGTTGGCTCGTCCACAGGCGCTTCCCTAGCGGGCTGTTTTTTGGGAAGGACCAGCTTCTGCCTGGAAGTCTCCTCGAGCTCGGTTTTGGGCGGTTTCCCTGCTGCTCCCCTCCAGCAGCACCCAAGGGTGAGCGAGCCGTGTTTTTGTGCCCGGGACTTTGTGGGTGCCTTCACCTGGCTGTGAGGACCTTGGCACGTCCCCAGGTGCTGGTAATGGGGAAGGAGGGAGCTCATCCATCTGTCTTCTGGCCAAGTGCACATTAAAGTTGACAAGAGCGGTGGCCTGACTTCCTGGCACTCTGAGGAAATGCTCTTGACGGAGGGTATCTTAGTAATTTGTTGCGTTATGAGGTTTCCATTAGTGCCAACTAATTACATGGACCACGTCGGGTTGGAGTCGCAATTACATTGACCGATGTACAATGATTAGCTTTAATACATGTTTCCGTGTGTAGGAGACGTTTAATTGCTTGCTGTTTTTTTGACGGAGATATTGCTGTTTTCTGTAATTGGGTTTCCCCTTTCTGCGAGTGCCCGTCTGGAGCTAGCAGCCCCTCCGGCAGGAAGACGCGGCCACCGCCGACTGCCTCACGCGATGGATGTGGCATCAGCATTCTGGCAGCTTTGCTAATGGCACTCGGTACGTCTTGCAAGCAAACACTTTGTCTTTGTGTCCGTCTAACAACGTTGGGCCTTGAGCAGGTTTCCCGTAACGCAGCGCTAGCTCCAGCCAAAACCGAAATGGTTTCGGGTCAAACCCGTTGGTCTGTGGTTCTGCTGCTTGGTTTTTATGTGCAAGCGTGTGTAAACGTGGGCAGCCCCATGACGCGTCTTCACATTAACAGATTTGGTCTGGATGCCCGTGTTTTGCACGGCCGGCGTGCCCTCTGCCTCGTGCCGTGTCGGGGATGCCGCAGGCAGAGGTGAGCAGCGGTGGCAGCTTTTGTGCCTTGCTCTGAATCTTCCGGGCAGCAGCTTTTCCGAAAATCATCCACGGTCCTAGGAAAGGGGCGACTCAAACCCACTCTTTCCATTACTAGTAAGTGCTTATAATGCTCCTGTGCATATGTCTGTATGCACAGATTAGTGAAAGCTTATTGTTTTGCTTAAAATGTTTACTTTGAAAATTCCTTTTATTTAAATTTTTAGTAAAGCCGCTCGCACGCAAATGTGGTGAATCGTTTCAGCTCGTCTGTATGCAGCCCGTTCCCGCAGCGCATATTGCTGAATGCGTTCTGCATAAAAAGTATAATCAGCGAAACTATTGTTAAGGTCTAATTGCGAGCTGGATCGTTGCATGTTTGCAGATTTTTTTTGGCAACTCCGTCGCCAGTTGCTCATTAAGAGAACACTTGTGCGAAGATTGTGCTTGCAGTGCTACATTTGTCAATGGCAATCTAGCATTAATAGTACGAACTTTTAAAAATAACTGATGCAACAATAAATCCCCGACAAATACCAAATACATACTAAGTAAGCGTTGTAAAGTTTCAGACAATGCTTTGAAGTGCTCCGCTAATAAACCGTTTTTACAGTGGTGTGATGGGTTCTGTTCGTGGGGTGATTTAACAGTCTTCATCTCCACAGCGCTTTTGCCTGCAGCAACGTTACATGGTCAGGATTAATGATTAGGTATAGTATCGTCGTCAGTCTCAGCACATTTTTCTTAATTTATTTTCATTAGATTAATGGCCTCATTGTGGGATAGACGTAACTTGTCTATAAAGCAATCGTTGTATTTGTATATAGACGGATAAAGCTCCCCTCCCTCTGCGGCCGTTCTCCTTGCGGCTCCACGTGTCCGGCGTTACCACCTGGCACCTTGGCTAGCAGGGAACTGGGATAAACTGGTGTTAGGTGTGCTGACTTCCACTGTGTCCATCTTCCCAAGCACCAAAGTCTTCCGTTCTTTGGTAAGAGCAAGGCTTTGAGGCCAGCTCGGACTGTTTCTAAATACTCTCCTCAGGTTCTCTCATTTTGGAGCTCAGTTCAATGTCTGAACCACAAAGATGTTCATAAAAGCTCTAGGAGCGAGCCTGTTGAGTGAATTTCCATTAAGTGGAGATTTCCTGAAGCTTGTTGAAAGCAGGTTTACCTAAAGTAAGCAGTTGTTCTTATGTTTTTGTTAAGGATATTTTTATTTTGGCAAACATTCTTCCTCCAAAGAGGCAGAGCTGCTCAAATCTCGAAACACTTGCAATCTGTCTGCTACCTACCTGCAGAATAGGACTTGCAGGCTGGTTTTCTGTAACTTGCCGTGTTCTGGGAGGCAGCTAACAGTGCTGGTCGTTGCTGTGCATCGGGAGTTAGCATAAGAGGCGGTGTAGTTCAAGGGTTGACATCTTTCCTCAAATCTGTGCAGCAAAAACATATTTGTCTCTAATCTGTGCAGCAAAAACATATTTGTGCTAAAATAAGAATTGGTAACAAGGGTGGAGTTTGTGTTTAGATGTGCAGTTCAGGAATTCCTGCTGCAAAATGTGCTCCCTGCTTCGACAATGAAAGGTCTTCTGTGGAATCTAAAATCAAAATATTTCAGATCGGAAGGTTTAATTCAGATTAAGGTTCAATTTCTGTCGTTGTCTCTTCCTCCTTGCTTCCTCCCTCGTGACCTTGCATTTTTCATGGTGTAGAACAGACCGGGTAGAGAGGAGGAGAAAAGGTGAGGAAAGAGCTTGTTGCGTAACCCATTGCTCGTGCCTTTGCTTCAGTATGTTCTGCTCAGCTTAAGCACTTGTTTTAACTTGTGCTTTTGCTGTGGGAGTGAATGAGAGAGTCACTGGGAGGCTCTGGAGAATATCCTCTGCGTGGGTTTTAGTTTCTGCCTCAGGGTCCTGGACAGCACTTCTTGCCATTGGAAAATGTGTGTTTTTGGAAAAAGAAAGCATTGCTTTAGTCGTATCTGATTTGCTGCAAGTCGTACTTGAAAGGTCAAGTGTGCTGGTCTGTAGCTAAGCACGTGAGTGTCCTTGGGCCTGGGTTCATTTTCGGATGATGAGAAAGCATTCTGGGTTTGTGGTTTCTTGCGTGTAAATTTTTGCATATGCTGATCGCTTTGGAGATGCTATGTAATGAGGGAATTCTGAATTAAATTGGACTTTCTTAATTTTTAAGCTTTTTCTTAAAGCTTCTTTAAGCCTGCTTTGCTTCTCCTCAAAATAGCAAACCTGATTGCATCCTTCCTGTTTATTCCTTCTTTCTCTGAAATCTTCCTTGCTGTTAAACTTGCGGTAGCAGTGCTGCCTACCTTTGCGGGGGAGAGGAAGAATTGCTCTTGTTGATGTTTCACAGCAGTTTATTTAAAATAGAAAAAATCGACTCCTACGTCTGCAGAGCTGAAGTTGCTTTGGAAAAAAACCAAAACAGGTAAACCACAAAACAATTTCTTCTAGCAACAGGAACAAACGCACGGAGTGGTGATGACTTAACCTGTTTTGGAAGAGAGAATACTTTTCTACCAGTTCTGACTCATTGTCCAAACGCACTGTGTGTTTATACAAATACGCATTCATACATCATTTATTGACACGTAGCTGGTGCATGGTCCACGAGGCTCGGTCTGAGTCACGATCAAAGAGCACGCGTCTACTGCAGGTCTTACCTTTCACCTGAGGCACTGGGGAGACAGGTGCAATTGGGGCCTTTTTGGAGGAGAACAGCTGAATATGAGAAATGCCTTTATCTGGCTTGTGTCGTGTAAATAATTATTTTTTCTTGAATGAAATAACATAAAACGTGACTGCGCTACAGGCTTGTGGTAAGCGTGTGCAATCCAGCAGTGAAACTGCATTGCTCCTGGCATCTGTAGCAAAGCTCCCATAGGTTAATTTGTGTAAAATGAGACACGAGAAGAGAGTAGAAGGAAAAAAAGAAAAGTGGGGTGGGAAGGAGGTGCAGTGAGAAGTCAGGAACAGCCCCTGCAAGGCTGAAGTTGTGCGCGGTGGTCTGCTCCCATCGCCGCGTCTCGCCGGGATCCCACCGAGTTTGGATTCACTCGAACAACAGCTTGCAGGCCAATGCGGAGTCTACAGTAAATGAAGCTGAAGAGTCACAGATTTAAAAAAAAAAAAAAAACACATGCTGATTTCCTTGAGGGTAACACAGCTCTGAAACTTAGCTGCCTGCTTGCCTGGGAGAAAGGAGAGCGCGTCGCTCGGTGCCGAGCCGCTCCCAGGGAAGCGGTGTTCTTGGCTGGCGGAGCCGGTCGTTTTTCTCCTCTGCTCCACCTTTTAAAAATAATGGATTTTAAAAAGCAGAGGAGATCGATGCCAGGTTCCAAGTCCTGCAGTGACTTGCGTGCCAGGTGATAATAGCGGGGTGGCTGCAAGGGTTTGGATGAGCACAAACGTAACCCAGAAGCATTATGTGCAAGCCTGTCTGACAGCCAGGTCGTGGGCTCAGCTAGTCTGGGACACTCAAGTGTTTCAGGAGGAGAGTTAAGAGAATTTGTTGACAGCAGCTGCTCGTGTGCTAAAACAGTTCAAAACCACGGTCAGTGCTGCAGGTACGGAACAACACCGCGGCTCCGGCAGCCCAGTCCCACTCCTCTGTGTGAAAATCCAGCTGGGAGCATCACCGGAGGGCCTGCAGCTCAAATTAATCCCATCAAACGATGAGCCTGGAGAGGAAATGGAAACCATCGTGTAGCCTCAGACAGAAATCAGTCTGTGCTTGTTAGGATCAAGGTTATTCCCCTGCCAATAATTCCCCTTGAGACACATGAAGTCTCTGACAGCATCTTTTGCTTAATAATGCAGCCAGACACGAGGGTCAACTCCAGGTTTTTTTCATGGGACCGATCCCAAGCAGAAAATCGGGAAGATGATGTTGTCAAGAGCAGTAAGTTTGGGTTGCAGCTCTCTGTTCTGCAGGGTACTTGCTAACTAGAGTTCGAAGAAATTTGAGTGCAACTTCTTAAATACTGAGTGTCTTGTTACAAGATTTTAATTTGGTGTGTCACAACAGGAAGAGCAGCTAAAATCTATTTTGAGAAGTGGAGCCAAAGGTCTTTGGAGGCTCCCTCTGGATTAGCATTGACCATAAACACAAATTTGGAGCCGAGCATTGTCTCTTTGTAAACCCTCTCCTCTCTTGAATATAAGAAATTGCAGTCAGGATGTCTTCACCCCCCTAATTACTGAGGCGGAAGCGGGGAGGAACCTTGGTCACAGAGGCTGATGGATAACAAGTCTTGTAAGCAGAGCTGCTGTGTACAGCCAGGATATCCGTGTAAGTTCATAATTTCTGGGGTTTAAGAGCTGTTTTTATTGGGATGCCTCGACTGGTCCAGCACTCGGTGCGGAGAGCAGTGGGGTAAGGGAGGGACCGCGGGGAAGCTGCCGATCCCGAAGGGCAGGCCGGGGCTGTGCGTGCAGGCCAGGAGCTGCTCTTCCAGTTCACTTTGTCAAAAGCCTTTTCCTTCCACGTGAGAATTGTGCAAGCCGTGTCCTCTGGTGTGAGTGGTGGTGGTTTGGAGTGATTTTACCAGCCTGCGAGAAGTCCTTCAGCATGTGGAGGACCCCTCATGGGGGTCCTTTGGTGGATATCTTTGGTGTTCCAGGGAATCCAGATGAAGTCAATTTTCTCTTATATTTTTTGGGAAGCTAAGACTTGCACAGTTTTCAGGATTGAGCTAGGAAAGGAAAACCTCCTTTGGAGGAAATCACTCCTCCGTGGGTGCACTCAGTTTAATGGATGTGACGTGCAGCAGCGATGTTTTAAAGACTGATGCTCCTTGTGGTGAAGTCTCACGGTCTCGAGGGGGCTGCAGGCTGAAAACTTGTTGGTGAGGTGCAGAGAGTTGCTCCAAGAACACGATGGCACTCGGGAACGGACTCCTCAGGCTGCCCTTTTACCTTTCTGCTTGTGACTCTTCCCTGTTGGCTCCTTGAGCCGATTTCCCTCTGGGTGGGAGCATCCCATCTGTGGAGTGCTTTAGGGCATGCTCCTGCTGCTTGCTGGATTTTACTTTTACTTTTTTTTTTTGCCAAAGTACAAAAAGCAACTTTACAAGCTCCTACTTGAAGCTGTTAGACAAACTGAATAGAGCCATTAGTGTAACATCTATCCTCCATTAGCTAAACGTTTCTAAATGTTGTAGAGCACAGTGAAATATTAATTTTTCCTACTTCAGTCCAATTATTACCACTTTACTAGGGAATGACACTGGGAAAAGGGAGTTTTTGTAGGGGAGGCATGGGCACGCTGTTATGCCGCCTCTCCTAAGGACAAACCACTTACACTTGCTGAAGTCCCATTAGACGGGGATGAAATTAAATCAACTGCTCCAGGAAATGAGACAAACGTTCCATCAAAAAAAAAAAATCCGTCCAACTGTAACAACTGGTTTTGATATTCACGCAGTGAAGCAGAGAGCGCTTGCAGAGACGTCGGATAGAGGAGACTTGGCCGTGAAGGGGCTCTCGCAGACAACTCGGCCCTGCTTCTGCCCCCTTACTTGTGCCCTGGTATTTGAACTTGCCCCATGAAAGGACTCTCGCCCCTTCTCCTGCCCCCCTAATTTCCATTCCCAGCGAGTATTTGGTGGCTGAGCGTCCTTGTTTCCTGGGGAAGCTCCCAGCACAGCCCTGCCTTCCCTCACCCTGTTGCCGCCTGCATCCTGCTGCTGCGGTCCTGGTGCTGGGGCTGCTCCATGGCCCGCGTCCCCTTGCCCTTTTTGTCAAAAATCGGCCTGCTGAAGTTTAGTTTGCAATGCTGTGTGACCCCCAGGTACTTTCAAAGCTCAAAAATAAACAAAAAACAACAACAAAGCCATCCTGTTTAACAGGACAACTTCTGTAATTGTGTATTTTTTTTTTTTGGTCCGGAATAATTTGCATTTGTTGACTTTTTTCCTTTTCTAAACGTCCCTCCTGGTTTCTTAATCATCCTGTTTTCCTCTGTCCTTGGGGCGCTTTGCAGATGTGCTGCGTGGCGGCGAGGCCCGCCCCGGTTAGTGAAGGCCTTGAGGAGAGCCGAGGGGCCCGCGCGGTGCTGGGCCCGCTCCGTGCTGGGTCCCTTGGTCCCCACGGATCGGCCGTGGTCTTGCAGGCTCGTTTGGGCTCCTTTGTGTCCCGTTACAGGCGTTCAGATCGTGGATGAAATGTCTCGGGGTGTATGGGAAGACCTGACGCATCCCGGCCCTGAGAATGTCAGGGTAGAACGCCTATAAAATGCGTATTTATTTTTCCAGCAGGGATGGGTGTACAAAGGTCACAAAAATGAGGAATTTGAAACCGCAGAAGAATTCTAACGTTGATATTTCCTGCTGTCTGTACGAAAATGGAGCCGGTTGATTGCTCCAGTTGGCAAAAGCCCTTTAAAGCAAGGCGAGGCCTTCCGGCCCGAGCTGGGAGCAGCCGGGCACCCGCGCCCCAGGCCGGGCCTGCGATCCCCAAATACAAACCCCGAGGTTTTACAGTTTTCTCTGTCATGGAGGAAAGCCTTCTTGATGGGTAGACTTAAAATTCTAGCAACCCACGTGGAATTTGAAAGCTATAAATCGTGTCAAGCCCGCGTTACGTTCCGGGTTGCGCGTGGAAGTCTGTACTAATAATTGTAGGTATGCATCCCCGTCCTGCTGGAAGCACAAACTGGAGGAATCTCAGAAATGTGTGTTGGATGTTTAACAGTAATCACCTTCTGTATTAAAAACAGAAATAAGCAGTTCACTGTCGTGGCTTTACAGAATAATTCGCAGCTGATGCAGTTTGCTATCAGGTAGCTTTCGGCGTGCTTTTATATCGTTTCTGATTTTATTCTGCCCTGCTTTTTCATCAGCTCTTCTAAGGAGCTGGAGTAGAAAGGATTAAAAATAAATAAGTAAAAGGCTATCTCCGTCGTATGCCTTATTACCTGCCTGTATGCAGTTGTGGGCTCTATTCTAAAAACCAGAATTCAAGTTACTGTAAAAGCCAGCTCTACCTTTGTTGTGAGCTTCAATAAAAACAGGATTTGTGCGTTATCTTGGTCTCCCTAGTATCCAGCCCTGCTGCCTTCTCCTAATCTCTGGCTTGCCAAATATGAAAAAATGTAGAAACGGAAGGTTTCCAAACACATTTGCCAGGGTTAATGCCAGAGTCTAAACACAAACTCTGCCGGGACAGGTTGTTACTGGGAGCAGCGCTGGGTGGAAGGGGTGGGCTGAAAGAAGCCCAGAACCTCCTCCTGAAGGCGCTGCCTGGGGTCCCCAGCGCATGGTACGTGTGCTTTTGTCTTTTGAAAGTGGGATTTTGGGAACAGGGACGTGCTTGTGCTGTGTTGCTTCGGCTCCTGTCGGGTGCTTGTGCCTGCTCGTGCTGGGTTGTGTCCGCCTTGTTTCTATGTGAAAACCAGGAAAGTAGCAGTAAGTGATTGTAATCCCAGCTTCTGAGGCTTCCTGGGAAAATCCCTTCAATGAAGTTTCTCAGTGGCATTGCTTGTTGTTGTGCAGGTTGTTTGCTCTGGAAATACTTGGGGAAGCAGCACAATTTTGCTGAAACGTTTAATTCAGCAATCGGGTAACTGCCACCAGTGAGCGACTCCTTCCCGAAGAACTATCTGCACACAGCATCGAGGTTTGCTGAGCAATAAAAGTGAGGCACTTTTAGACAGTTTCTCTGACTTAAAGCAAATTTTATTTATCTGCTATTAGCTACGTTGCTTCCTTAACCTCTGATTTTTGCATAGTGAAAGAGGGAAGAGGGAACCTACCTGCATAATACATAGGAACGTAACAGAGTGGTTTATGCTGATAACGAGCCACAAACATCAGCGAAGCAGCAGGGTTTTGGGCTTGACAGGGGTTGAAGCCTCCAGGAGAGCACTTTGGGGTGGCACAAGGGGGCTGCCAGCACATTTGCTCCCTGAAACCGGTGCTGGTCATGCTGTGCTTTGCAGACCCTGCGTGGCTGTGCTCGCTGGGAGGTGAGATCCCCTACAGAAGCTGCACGAGGCTTGCTGGGTGATTACCAAGCAAAATTGTGCTCTGCTGAGGGCGTTAGACGAAGCCTTGAAGGTTCATCCGCTTAATATGAATCTCGTGGGATTTTTAGGGTCAGCTGTGCATCCTCCAAAGCATCGCACTCGCTCCTTTTTAAATGGTGGCAGTGTTCGAACTAGAAAGGCTCTTCTATTTTTACTTGAAGGCTGCATGCAAGCAGGCTTGCCAAATACATGCCAGATGTCTGAGCTGTACTTTGGAGCGCGCTTTGTATGGGATTCTTGTAGGCATTGTCATGAATTGGCAGCAGGAGCGCCGGCATCGCTGCTCTGTGGCTCTCCTGTTGTTGGTGGAGCGCTGTCGGGAAGGAAAACGTGGGGCCGTGGTTCCTGCTGAAACCCGCGCTGCCTGTCGGGCTTGGAATGGCTGGGAGAAAACGATCGTGTATTGAATCATTGGGATTTTCTAGCCGAAGCTATAAGGGGATCCTGGTAGGAACAAGTGGAAAGCACAAAGCAACTTGGGGCTTCCTAGCAGCAAGACGGTGGGAGCTTGGCACAGGAGCGGCAGGCTTTCCTCGTCTGTTCGCGTTGAAAGGTCTGTCAGAGCAGAACGCAGGAGCACAGTTTTCTGCAGAGGAGGAAATCTGTGCTGCTCTGGCTGCTCGGAGCTTAGGGCCGTGATTTCTCAGTTCCTAGGAAGGCGCAGGAGGAGGGAGCCTGGCTGGGCTCCGCGCCGGGGGCTGCGTCGTGCAACGGGGTGGAGGAACCAAGCAGCATGTCGTGGCTGCTAACGCGTATGGAACTGCGTGAGACAGCTCCAAACGTCTCTGATAAGCCAGGAAAATATGAAGTGGTAGTGAAAAATCTCATTTTGGTCCGAAGTTACGTGTTTTTCCATTAATTTACAGGGGAAACACATCTGCTGATGGAAGCAGCAGTGGCGATGCTCTCCAGCAGCAGCCTGGCGGCTCTTTGGGTCTGTCAGGGAGTGATGTTTCTGATGTTGCCCTCACTCCTCAAAAATGAGGAAAACAAAGCTTCAGGCTCGTGTTTTAGTTCGCTCAGTGAGTGTTTTCAGTAGAGACAGGTAAACAAGCGAGAGATCCGGATGGCTTCCCCAGCCACATCAGGGCAGCCACGCGTGACGTGCAGAGCTTGTCCTGAAGCAGGCGATGCCAGACCCAAGGGAGACGTGGCTTTCGTGTTTTGGTAAAGCTGCATCGCTAAGCAAAGGGGGTTTGCTATTTTTTAAGCATCGCTATATTTCTGAGCATTGCTCTAAGCCCTCAACATGCTAAGAAGTATAACCTGGTGATATGTGGCCAGGAGCTTTCTCCTACATTGTTGTGGGCTGCACACCTTAAACACAATTTTTTAGTACAGTTCCTGAATCTGGCCTAGAATTATGTTGGAAATCCTGTATTTGTGGCTTGAAAAGCAAGGTTTCTTCCTCTCAAAGACCGGTGATTTCAAGTTTAGTAGTGGTAAGTTTTCTGCCTGTTCATAATCCACATTAAGTCACTCTTCAGTGGCAGACCTTAGGTGAAGTTGGTTTAAACATTGTGTTTCAGATTAGCTCTTGCTGCAGATAATAAAAATGGCTATAAAAATGTTAGTCTTGACCCTGCTGATATTGGAAGATCCTTATTTTTGTAATAAATTCCCGTTCTGGCCTCCCTCCATGCCTTCTCCAGGTGCATATGCTTTGCTATCATGCCGTCAGAAGGGGAGCAGGGGCAGGAACCTGGGCTTTTTTGTCTTACCAGCCTCTGAGATGTACACGCAGAGTGTTGAGCTGCGGGAAGGATTTCTGAAGTAGCTGTGTTCCGACTTCTTAGAGCTAAATAGACCCTGACTTAGTGGTTTATCCTCTCTCCAGCGGCACGATCAAAATTTAAATTACTGCTGGTGTACTGGATCGGTCCTTGCATTAAAGGAATTTGGCCTCACATCCTCGCTGTCGGGAAATGAGGTTACGGGGGTTGTGCCCTCCAGCAGAGAGCTGGGATCCCGGCCACGAGCTTCCCATTGCACCAGTGGCCGTGGGGCGGTGGCGATGCCCGGGTGTTAGAGACAGCGTGGCTAAAAACACTAAAAAACTCTTTATACATTAACACTTTTTCATAATAATTCTGCCTAACAGAGAGCTTGCACACGGGTGCTGGGGATGTGATGCGCTGCGAGGATCGCAGCTGTTAAACGTTCTGTGCCACGCCGCTTCCAAACAGCGCTTAAAATAACTTCTGGACAAAAATCGCTTTTGTGCTCAGATGCTTTTAGTTTGGGAAAGGCAAACGGTTGCAGCGAACGCCGCGCTGCTGCTCCGTGACAGCAGTCACCGGCGCTTCCATGGCACACGGCCGTGAGAAGTGCTGTGGGAGCCAGGCGGGGACGGGGTTTTAGGGGCATTTAACATTTTGCCGCTCTCCGTCTTCAGGATGCAACGTGTCTTTTCCTTACAAAGGCGGTGACAAATAGGAGCTGACATGGTGATGGGGTAGTTGCCAGCGCCGGTGATTAAATGTGACCGGTATTGAGACGGCGGGACGGGAGTGATGGCTGCGTTGGAGAAGCCGGCGGCAGAGTTACCATGGAGGCTGGGCTTAGGGACAAAAACTGTGCTAATCAAGCCAGACTTGGTGCTCAGGTAAAAACACGTGGCTTGTTGATGTAAATAACCGGTGGAATTACACCCTCGTGAACCCTCCTTGCCACTCTTGGGCTGCTTGCAGCTGCGGGTTGAAGCAGTCTGCAGGCGTGGGGTGCGAGCTGGGTGCTGCTGCTCGGCAAGGGGCTGCAGAGCAAAGTGTGAGGAGGGATTTGTGGAGTCTGCTTTTCTCTGCCGTAGGGCTGTGGGATGGAGCAGGTGCTGTCCCCGCGCACAAATCAGCGCCGCTGCCCGCGGTGGATTTATGGGGACGTTAGCTGGGACGTTAACCCAGCGGTTAACAGGGTTAACTTCGCGGGCATCCCGCTCCGTCGCATCTCACCAGGCAGCGCTGCAAGGGGAAAGGTGCGAGCAAGGGGCTTCACCTCCTTGTTTTGGGTTCGGGCTTTTATGTCATGAAGGCAAATGGTGGGAATGACACGTTTTACGTGGAAGTGAGAAGCCAGGGATGTGCTGGGGAAGACAAAAAGGAGCAGCTGCAACCCCTGTGCCTGCGGTGCAGTCGGCACACGTACCTGCACCAGCTCCTGTGAATTCAGCACAGCTGGCAGTCGCAGGTCCCAGGCTCTCTGCAGAGACGACAGCTTGGGTGCTGCTTAAAAGTCACCTGCGGCTGTTGGTGGGAACTTCCCGGTCACCGGCCCCAAAATAAGCGTGCTGAGAGCCGCTTCCCTCCAGCTGGCGTCTCCTCGGTGCTGTGAGCGGCTTCCAGGAGGGCACAGCTACTGGAGCGGACACGTGCTGAGGCTTTTTGGAAAGCGGTTTGAGCCGGGTTTGGTAGCGGCAGCATCCAGGACAAGCGGGTCCCGTCTGCAACAGGCACAGCCACGGAAAGGGCTGGGGTGCAGCTGCCCCGGCTGCTCGCTTCTGGCAAGGAAGGAGCCCAGCTCCCTGCCACGGCACCAGCAGCTCCTCCGAGAGCCCCGTCCCTTGGTGCTGCTGCCTCGAGACTCGTTAGGGCATTTACGCGTGGCTTCCCGAGCCTAAATATAAGGAGACTGATGGAACGGTTTTGTCTTTCGCTTCGTTAATCTGTGTAGTAACACTGTGATACTTGATAGCTTGGAAGGAGGCATCGTAATGCCTCTGTGAGCAGCAGCTAGATTTCAGAGTTATTGTTTGTGCCGGTAGTGAGGGGTTTAATAGCTTAATCCATCTGCAAAGTGAGTAGATTTATTGGGCTGCACAACGAATGGGCTCGTAATTACAGCAGCGGTCCTACAAACTGGCCGTCCTGATAAGGCAGGGAAGTATGGCGTGCAGAAGCGACTTCATCAAAGTTCTGTAGCAGTACCCTGTACTACATTTACTGAAATTAAAAAGAAAGGCACCTTGGTAGTCCTTCCTGGGTGAGCGAGAGCTTCCTGAGCATTGGGGCCGGCCGCCTGGGCTGGGGCACGCAGACCGAGTGGGTACGCACAGAAACCCCGATAAGCTCATCGCTTGCACCGCGAGCCAAGTGGCTGCCTGCCCAGCGTCGTTGACACTTATTTATTTATTTTATGTGTAGCTGAGATTGCAATTACGCTCTGAGCCGTAGTAGATTTCCTTTTTAATTAGTGCAGCCTGATAAATACTTTACAAAGCACGCAGTATATTCTGGAAGTAAGAAAGAAGACCGATGCTCGCTCTGTAGGACAAGAAACGTAAACAGTCTTGTAAACAGTCTTGTTGCTTTGGGATTTTCCTGCAGTTAACCGTTATACATAGCATGAGGGGAAACTTGAAATAAATTCCTGGATGAAGGTTCCTCCCCGTGTTTTAGATCCTTTCTGTCCGGCAGCCCACAGATGGAGAGTTGGAAGCAGCGAGGATTAGGCAGTAAATCTGCGCTAAAGAGCCGCGGCAGAGGCTGGTAATCTGTGCTCAATTATGGCAGATACGTTCATTTGGTTGCACGCTGCTGCAATTTCCTAGTGCTTAAGGAAGAAAGAAGCCACCCTGGCGGCACACCGGGTATTAAAATACCGGCTGAATATGGGCTCTGTACAAATCACGCATACACAAAATGGTAGAAACAAGGCTTGGCTGTTCGGACCAGTTGGCCGGGCCCTGATAAATTCTCATCTTGTCAGAATATTTCCAGCGGTTGGCCCCGGTGCGTAGCGTTGTGCAAAACGCCGCCAGCCTGCCAGCAGCGTGGGGCAGCAGGCAGGGGTTTTAGGCAGGGCATCGACGGGTTTAGGACGCAGGCAAAACACATTTGGGAAGCGTGGAGCTGTCAGGAAGTTTCAATAATCCGTAAATGTCTCATTTTAAGGCGTAAGTGAGCTTTGGCAAAGGATGAGGAGTTTTGATATTAAATTATCCAAAAGATTTAATTTTCTGCAGTTATTAAAAACAAGCCCTGAGTTCTTTTTTTTTTTCTCTCTCTCTGTTACAAAACATTGGGCTAGTCTTAATGACTGACCGAACAGTGTTTTGCTGCGTGTAACGAACGGGAAATGGGGGGAAAATTCTGCCTGAGGTTTGTGTGTAGCCAAGTATAACTTTTAGATCAGGCTATTATTGAAGTTCCAGTGTCTCTTCTTTAAATATTGGGTTAAACGTATCTCAGATTGGCAGTCGCTGCTTGGGTTTTTTTTCTCCCTGCGCTCAACGGCTTAGCCTGGCGTAGAGGCTTCAAAGTAAATAGGTAGCTTATCGCTATTCGGCAGAAATCCCTGGTCTTAAGTAAAAATACTGCCCGTCTTCCCGCCGAGCAAACACAGAGCCGGTGCGTTCGGCTGCTCCGAGACCTCCCGGGTCTCAGCGGGCGGCTGCGTGCCGGTTGTTGGTTAAGCGCACCCAAGGTTAAACGCGGGCGCTTTCGCTCGCTGCCGGCCTCGCTCCGGGAAGGGTGCTTTTGGGGTTGTGTTTTTTTTTTATTTTGGGTCACTCGCTTAGGAAGGCACATGTTTTTGGGGCTGGTGGTGCTGGGGTTGCTCCCGGATGGAGCTGCGGTGGTGGGTGCCAGGCTCACCGGGGCGGCACCGAGCGAAAATAAAGGCAGCGAGGCCGCGGGGCACGTGTGGCACCGTCCTGCCTGGGCACGCAGCCTGCCCGCAGCTGGCCCTGCCTTCCTGCAGGAAAAGGGATTTTGCATTTTGCTCTTGCATCAGGGCAGTGGAAAGGCAGGCTTCCGGATGGAAATAATAAGTCAATTATTTTATCTCGTGTTTCGAAAGCGTGATGTGGGAATTGGCACGGACGGCGCGTCCCGCTGAGCCCGGCTCGCTGCGAAGTGAGCTGCAGAGGGCACTGCGTGGGGTGGGAGCACAACACACGAGAAGGGACCTCTTAAAGACGTTGGCAAGGGCTGGTCCCTCAATGAACACGAGTTACCTGGCAGCGGGGGGGTGTTTGACTTTCCAGGGGGCCACAGCTTTGCTCCGCGGGGCTGCGGGGAGCAGTCGTCTCCAGCCCGCGGTGCCCAGCGCTGTCCCGATCTCGTAAGAGGGATTAACCAAAATGATCCCTTAAAGGAAACTGGGGGTTCTTGCAGAAACTCACTTTCTCATTTTCGTGCCAGCTTCCTTCTTCTGGCTCCAGATTTCGTTCTTCTGTTCGCTTTCCTTTCTTCTTCCAGGGATGCTCACGCTGATTCAAAGGCTTGTCCTGTTTACCGGGTGCTTTGTAGAGAGTGCGGTGACGGGGGAGGAAAGGCATCTGAGTTCCCGGGCTGGAAATTCTGCGCTGTCATCTTGGGATTTTCAAACAGAGGGAGTCCTCTTACTGGTTGTGACAGTAAATACACTAGTTGTTAGGTTTGCATTATAAGATCCTGCCTTTTGTTTAAAGGACATTTTGGTGTTGATAGTACCGACTTCCAAAAAAAAACCCACAAACCCTCGAGGAAGGGATGAAATGCCGGTGAACAGCTAAAATCACAAGAGGCTCTGACATTCACTTAGAATTAGGTTTGGCTGAAGATCTTTGATAGATGCAGGCGCTGTGTATGTAGAAGCAGCGCTACAGGAAAGTGGGGAGCGTTCAGTGGACACGTCTTGTTGGGAAGCATCGCATCAGTCCCCGAACGTGCTGCAATGGAAAACTTAGGGGGAGGATGTGCTGTGGCATCTGCTGTAACTCAGTGTTTTCGCATTAACACCCCTGTGTAACTCCCACTGAGCTTAAAAAACAAAAAAAAAAAAAACTGGAAGGGTTTATTGAAATAGTTTTCTTCTAATGGTTCCTGGAAAACCAAAGAAATGCTAAGTGTCGCGGGGGTTCTCCAGCTGGTTCCCGGACCCGGGAGCGAAGTGCTGAACTGCAGAAGGAGGCTCCTCAGCTGGTGCTGGCGGTGATCAAAGGGAAACGGCCGAGTCAGTGCTCGGGGAAAAGAGTAAGTGGAAAAATTAGTGTTAGCCATCAAGGAGTGAGGGCACACACGGCCAGCTGCTGTCAAGGAGGTGTCCCCAGATGTGTCCCTGCTTCCCGGGAAGTCTGACAATTCTATATGCATTTATATATTGGCTACATATATATATAAATAAATGTGTGTATATTATTAACGTTTCCCCTTGAATACACGGAAATCTGACAATGATTTGGGCTTCAGAGAAATTCCTGCTTTTAATATATTCAACACAGTTCTGCAGTTCAAAAAGCTGTCTTACAAAGAGGCTTCTTAATAAATATTGCAGCAAGTAAGTTGCTTTTATTTAAGAAACGCGTACCGGAGCTGAACCTGTCACTCTCAGATACGCAGCAGGGACTGCTGGTTCCTACCTCACAGCATGGAGCACCAAGGCTTGTCCTTTTTCCAGGTAGGAGTAAGAAAGCAGCGGTAGCAAGGCTTTATTTTCATGTAGCTCCATTGTTCTTTATGCTAAAAACAACGTTTCTGAGGCCTTGACACCTCACTTGAGTTGGCAAAATAAATGTCTCTAAATGCATCCCTTCTGGGGGCTGCAAACCAGTTCGCTCTGTAAGAAATGTTATTTCCCTGCATTTTAATTAGTTTAATGATGGCTCGTAGAGCAAGTGCAGAAGCAGTGGAAAACTAAGGCGGTATTAATTTGTAGATTGCTTGGGCGCTTCTTGCAGGAGGAGCGTGAGCCCTGAGGCTGTGCCGCTTACAGCAACGCACCGGGTCCTGCTGCCAGCTCCTGTAGCCCCGAGCCGTAATTCAGCAGAGGAATTGGAGGAATTTTTGCCGGGCTTCTGCACTGAAGCATTTGCACTTCAAAAGTCGTGGTTTCAGGGTTACTGGGGAATAGGGACCGAGGCGACGAACAACCCACACCTCGAGGTTCAGGCTAGGGGTGTTCGGGTGCGCAGCCTCAGCCTTTACACTGTCTAGCAAAAAGGGGAGAAAACAAACCTGGGTCTCACGGATTTGTTATTTCGTACCTTAAAATACTTTCCCATCTCACACTCCTTAAATCTTTTAAGTATTATGTGATGAAATCCTTTTCATGAGAGTAGCAAGGGAATAAAGCAATTTAACACAGTCCCTTTGCAGGTTTAAATTACTTCTTTCTGCTGTGGAAATTCTGAATTCTTTCTTCTGCAGTTGAATAAAAAAATCCATCTACTCATTTAACATGCAATAAGCCTCCCTCCTGCACTGATAGTTCTAGATTTTTCGGTGACTGCTGAGATTTAACGCGATGGGTCTCTGCAAATACTCCACTTTTCTTTCCGAGTCCTCTTTAGTTCGTTTTTGGTTGGTAAAAGCTAAATATTTCAGCAGCCTCACCATGGAGTGCTGGATGAGGCTGGGCTCCGGCCCTGGGGCCGGGCCGTAGCACCCAGTCAGTAGGGGTAGGAAGGGTGCCCCGTCCCACCAGCTCTCCGAGGGTGAGGAATTGCATCTCTGCTTCCCAAGCACAACCCAAATAAAATCAGAGCTGATTGTAACAGCGTGCCCAGGCACAGCTTTAAAAACACGGGGTAATGGGAGCATAAAAAGTGTGGTGCTGGTGTTCCCCCTTCCCTCTCGCTGTCCCCCGGTGATGCAGATGGTTTAATTAATTTGGAGTTTTATAGGTAGGGGTGAAGTGTGTCAGAAATGTTATTCTCTATTTAAAAGTGAATTATCCCTGTGTGTAAAAAGAGCAGAGCGTATTTGTTGGGGTCATCCTGAAAGCATCATCACTAAAAATTATCTGCTGATGCAGAAAATTGGATTTATTCTTATGCTAGCATTTCCATAAAAATACAATTAGATATAAATTTATGTCCTCTAAAAGCTTGCAGTAAACTGGGCTTTCAGAAAATAAGACACTTATCTTTTAAAGTCCAGTTTTAAATGACCAGATGGTGCTTACGGTGTGGAAGCATAAAACTGGTGAGAGAGAATTGTTTCCATTTAAAAATAAAAAAAAAAAAAGGTGGGGGGGCAGCTTGAGGTGAAACTCCTCTTCCTCGTGTGCGGTGAACTTGTGTGCGTGTCTGTCGGCCGGACTTGGGTGGGTTCCGGAGTTCCTCATTTAACAGGACGGCACCAGGGGCACTTGTGCTTCAGGAGCTCCGTGGGTTTTGGTTCCCCTCTTCGGTTCTGGCTCCGGTGTGGGAAGCCCAAATGCGCCTGGTGGTGAGCATCCTAAGATGGGCCTTGGAGCTGATAAAAGCTCAGGGCTTGGCTCTCCATAGCAGCTGATGCAGTTAGAAAACACAGAGATGCAGAATATTTTTTAATCCTTTTTTTTTGTCTTCTCATTCAGTGGCGGGTGGGCACGGCTGGTAGAGGGCATCTCGCGGCTTCTGCCATGCCCTCGGTGCTCCTCCTCGTCCCTCTCCCCAGGGTCAGTGGGGCTGTGCAAAATCACTCAAAAATCACTCAAACTCCTGGGTTTTGTCTTCGCGCTGCTCGGCCTTGCTCCTTGCTGGGGTGTGACAGCGGTGTTGGGGCACACTGCACGCAGCAGGAGATTCATCTCGCAGGGAAAAATAAAGCACAGAGAGCCTTTTTGTGGCTTCTGCCTCCTGCTCGGGGAGCAAGCGCGGTGAGTCCCCAGCACGTCTGTGGAAGTCTGTCCGTCCCTGGGACAGCCTCGCGCTGCCTCCGTCTGTCCTCAGCCTCACCAGGGGCTGCGGGAGCCGAGAGCGCCGCAGATGCCTGGTGCCGGCACCGTGCTCCTCTCCACGCGCATTGCTGTTTTGGAAGTGCATCTGAGGTGTGTATCGATCCAGCACTGAGTTTCATCTCCAAAACTGTTTATAGCTCGCTGTTGCGCTTTTAAAAAATAATAAAGAGGGAAAACACACATCCCTTTTCGTGTCAGCGATTGCGGCCGGCTTCGATTCAGGTTTTGATCGTAGGGCTGTTCTGCTGGAAGCCCTCTCTCGCTGTGCCGGAGGCGGTGGCGTTTTGCTGAGGGCCTGTCTTCCTCCTGTGCTGGCGAGGGTCTGCTCGCCAATTCCCCGGGGATTTCTCAGCCTCTCGTCAACGTCAAGCACTGTACCCAGCGCCGCGGCCGGCCGTGGCTGCTGTTTCCAATGTGCCCTTTGCGTTTGACAAAGCGTGACATGCTGCTCTGTTGTCACAGCCCAGGGTGAATCGTTGCTCGGTACGTTTGTCGTGGTTTGGAGAAAGAATGAAGGGGAGAGCTGGATAAAAAAAAATTCTTTCCTAGGTGCCCCTACCTGTCCCCTTCTCACAAAATGCCGTCATGGGGTGCACATGGCAGCACCTTACACGGAAGCAAGGCTCTGCAGGTGCTTTATTCGATGCTAAATTAGGAGGAACCGTTGATTCCCTTGAGGGTGGAGAGGCCCTACAGGGAGATGGTGATGGATCAGATCTTGGGGCGATCGCTGGCTGTATGAAACTTAGCAGGAACAAATGCTGGATCACAGTGTCAGGGGATGGAGAAATAGTAGGTCCAAAGGAGGGCAACAGATGGTGAAAGATCTAGAGGGTGAGGTGTACAAGGAATGGCTGAGGGTACTTGGTGCTGCCTGGACGTGGTCCTGGGCGGCCTGCTTGGGCACGGGGCTGGGCCAGGTGCCCAGAGGTGGCTCCAACGCCAGCCATTTTGTGGTTGTTTGCTCCGCTCTGAGCAGGCCGAGGGGAGGCCTCATGGCGGCCTGCAGCTCCCTCACGGGGAGCGGAGGGGCAGCCGCTGGGCTCTGCTCTCTGGGGACAGCGACAGGACCCGAGGGAACAGCGTGGAGGTGGTGGAGTCCCCATCCATGGAGGTATTGAAGAAACGTGGACGTGGCACTGAGGGACATACTTTAGTGGTGGGATTCAGGTCAGGTTGATGGTTGGCCATGATGACATTGAAGTTCTTTTCCAACCTGAGTGATTCTGTGAACAGCTCTGGTGCCAGGCCTGCTCAGCACCATTGCCTAACGACATTTTTCGTTGATTTTTCAGGTATGGTGTGAATATGCGTTGCCTGGCAGCTCGGGTCAACTACAAGACTCTGATCATCATCTGCGCCCTCTTCACGCTGGTGACGGTGCTGCTGTGGAACAGATGCTCCTCGGACCGGGCCGGCCCGTTCCCCCGCAGCCCCGGCAGCCTCGAGCGCCGCGGGGCCGCCGCCAGCAAGGGTCCCGCGCGCGACGCGGCCCGGCAGAGCGAGGAGGCTTCGCCCCAGGAGCAGCAGAAGGCTCCCCCCGTCGTGGGAGGCTTCAACAAAGCCCTGGGGCTGAAGTATGAGGAGATTGACTGTCTGATCAACGACGAGCACACCATCAAAGGGAGGAGGGAAGGCAGCGAGGTCTTCCTGCCGTTCAGCTGGGTAGAGAAATACTTTGAGGTTTATGGGAAAATTGCTCAGTACGATGGTTATGACAGGTTTGAATTCTCTCATAGCTACTCCAAAGTATACACACAAAGAGCACCTTACCACCCGGATGGGGTCTTTATGTCCTTCGAGGGCTACAACGTAGAGGTTCGAGACAGAGTGAAGTGCATAAGTGGTGTTGAAGGTTTGTGTTCAGCATTTTTTTTATCATTGAAATGCTTCTTAAATTTATTGTTGTTATTTGAGATGCACAGTGCTCTAAATTTTGTCATGGTGGTCCAGATAAAAATCCGTTTACTCAGAGAAGTCTTTTGGAAGTCTCAACGCCATACTAGTTTTGAGATTTTACCAGCTTCCTTCCTGCCTCGCTGGTGTTACTGGTTGCAGCCGTCTCCTGAGGGCCAGGACACTTCTCTTGCAGCGCTGCCGTCAGGTGTTGGCGTGGTCATTGACGCTTGCAGTGTCTGTCAGGGAGCCAAAAGTATTTTTCAGACAAGCAAACAAAACCAAAAAAAAACCCCCAGGCCTGGCCCTGGTTTCTGCAGAGACTCCCACTTCCCTGCGGACACGGATGGCACGGCTGATGCTCACTGAGCCAAACGGCACCAGCGGCAGCTGGGACACCGCCCGGCTGCTCCACATTCGGGTTTTGTCTTTGTGCTCACGGTGCTTTAACAATATCCACTCTCCCTGTGTGGCCAGGGTGGTGCTCAAATTATACCGGTCAGACCATCCATCCGCTGTGGGCTGCTCCGGAAAAGCCGACGATGTTTTGCTCAGCGTGGGATTAGCTCTGTCAATGCCTGGCCCTGTGCAAGCTCTGAGTAATCATGGTACGGGCGCTGCTGCCCGGGGGCTGGGAGAGGCTGTGCTACCCTGAGCAATGCCGGGAGGTTTCGAAGAACTGCCTGTGGGCCGGAAAGTACTTAGAGCCTCCTCTCCTAAGTCCCCGCAGCAAATTAAAGCACCTCTCCAGTTCCTGCTTTTGCTAAACTGCACCTTCGGTAATTAGTAGGCAAGGTCTTCCCGTGTCTTGGCAAAGATTTAATCGCAGGAAATGCTTGTTGGGTTTCAAATTAAAAAAATTAATGACTTAAAAAAAAACTATTATAGAATGTGATACTGTGACCCCTTGTGAATTGAAGACCAGGTTTCGCTTAAGGACTAAAACACATTAATTTTCACGCATCTCAGTGATTGGTGTTACTCTGCTGTGTTGATGTGAGCTCTTCCCCTGGTACGGTCACTGCAGAGAGCTGCCATGTCGAGCAATTAATTTGTCTGTGAAGAGTTCACACAAACAAATGCACAGGGCACGCCAGTCTTTTTTAAGGTTTCTTTGTTTTCTTAGCTTGGGCATCACTCAAATTCATGTTTCTTGTTCAATATTTTTTGAATTTCAAATCTGTTTTGGAGACAGGAAGCTCACAAACTTTTTGGTAGTTGTGATACACTGTGACGATTAAATTAGGGTGTTAAAAGGGACGATTTCTTAGTTCGACCTCTGAACCTTACCTACGCTTGTTTTTAAGAGCCTCGCCGCAGTGTTTTTCAGCATTTGTTACTACTGTTTCGGTGTCAGCAGAGAGGGAGAACACCATCACAGCTGTTTTCCCATGCTCCTGTAATAAAGGCAGGGTTTGAAGGAATTACTCTGAAAGCGGTCATACAAAGGAGGAGAAAGGAGGTGCTGACAACACGCACCGCACCGCACCGTGAGAGCAGGACGAGCCTGCTCTGAGCAGGGACTTCCCCAACCCATCTTTGTTACCGAAGGTGCAAACTCACCCTGGTAGCTACAAATCCCCCGGTGTGAGTGTTGTCCTGCTCAGGTTTGGGCTGCGAGAGGCTGAGGAGAGGGGTTTGCCTTGCTTATTGCTGGGGTAATTGCTGGTTAAATACAACTTGGGAATATAAATAGTAGCTACGGGTGTTTCTTTTGTTGTTGGAGGGTAGGACGTGGGTCTTGAAGCACTGCCAGTTTTTGTGTGAAATGGGGAAGATGTGTGGAGTGCCTCTTGCAACTGTGCTTCAGCAAAAAAACCTAAATCCAGTAGGAACTAATTCCGAGGCGGTGGATCCTGCAGCCTCTTGCCTTGCCAAATGTGCACGCTGGGGACCGCGAGGCTCAGTGCTTTGCTGCTTTACACTTAAGCCTCGAGAAACAAGCGGGGCTAACGCTGGACAGTTTGGTTAGTCATTTATAAACCTTGCATTTTTGTAGCATGTGATTTAAGAGCTGTCATCGTGAAATGTAGCGCCAGAGCCTGGCTTTTGTAAAGGCAGGAGAGCTATTGGCATCCAGCAAATAGGTTTGAGAAATAGTCGTGTGTTGCAGAGAAGGAGATTTAATATTAAAACATTTTCTCAGGTAGTTTTAGGCTCTTGCCTTGCATCATTCCAGCCCCAGAAATTCTCATATTGTTGCGTGATAAAAGCCTTGTGTTATGTTTTCACCTTCTCTCTTTTTGCAAGGTTAATGTGTTGTTATGTCCTATGACCTGGAGAATTTAATCTTGTCATCTTGTATAAATTTCAAGTAAAGCTCTTACGGCAGATTTCTTTTTTTGCATCTTTCAGTCTCAATGAATGTGCTCTTTAACTGAAAATGCTTAACGTTAATGAGCGCGCTGGCTTTCAGGAGTTGAGATAATACGCGGTATTTAAATATTTCCCGTGATGGCTTTCTCTTCAGGCAGCAGTCAACCATCACATCTCCATCAGTAATATCTGTTAGCAACACGAGGCACAGAAATATGTATGAAAATCTATCTTTTTCCATTGAGTTTAAGCAATATTTTCATTGCACCACGTTTCAGGCAAAATTAGTTTCTGAGCTTGACATTGCCGAAGGGGAAAATGGTGCAAATGCCAACTTGTTTATTTCCATCTTCCTTTTTCTTACGTGCATGCAAAGGCTTACAGTGCTAAATATGCTTGGTTTCCTGCAGGAGGGTCGCAGTGGTGGATTCCCTCTTTGGATTGATATGCTGAGGTTGGGTATTTGTTCCAAATAAAACTCAAGACTTTGGGAGAGTTCTGTTTTTATCCATTTTATCCGGAGTATCGTGTGTTTGCTCGCTTATGGAGGTGTGCATGTAAACAAGTCTCTTCGTGCGGCTCGTATTCGTTCCACACGCAGCACTGATGCAGCAGGCAGCTCGCGGCGCTGGGTTTTTTCCGCTGAAAATCTGAGGCTGGGCCTCCGGGGAGCTGGTGAAGGGCAGGCAGGAGAGGCTGGAGCTCGGCAGGGTTTCTGCAGGAGCATCTCTGCTGGCCGTCCTCACGGAAGGCGGAGGTTTTAACCGAGCGTGGTGTGGGACATCGAGCTCGCGCGGTGGGTTTTGTGTAGGGACAGCTCTGGGTGGCAGAATCGGGGTGTATTCTGCTGGTGCTGCGTGGAGGGCCTGGCTCAAGCATCGTCTCCGACTGCCCTCGTAGGGTAATTGGAGCAGTTTGTGGGTGCTGGGTAGGCTGCTCTTTGAGCATCAAGTAGCTCTAACCGAAATCTAGTCGTAGCACATACGCTTAATTGGAAAAGATTGATGCGGCGTTAAAGGGATTGCGTTATACGTAACGTCGTCTGGAGATTCAGTGGTCCCCAGGGTAGGGGGAAAAAATCTATTAGGGCATTTTAAATGTATTTTAAAATAAGCATGATGCTTCAGTAAACAATTAAATGAGAATGCATGGAAGGCCATGATAAGGACTTCTCTGCCGTTCCCCTCTGCTCAGTTTTGACTGGTCACGGATCCCAGTGTAAATGGGAGTAATTCGTTCCTTGAGATGGACTTTCCTTGAGTCTAAATAATAGTGACGCCTACAAATATCATCCGCCAGAAGTAAAGCGGTGATGGGGAATGGAGGAGGAGGAGCGTGCAGGGCTGCAAACGCTGTTTTTCCAGAATGTGCTGCTAAAATACTCATTTTCTCCCTCTCTCGTAGGTGTACCGTTATCCACCCAGTGGGGACCTCAAGGCTATTTCTATCCCATCCAGATTGCACAGTATGGGTTAAGTCACTACAGCAAGAACCTGACGGAGAAGCCACCTCACATCGAGGTGTACGAAACAGCTGAAGACAAGGACAAAGCCGGCAGGTCCGCGGAGTGGACGGTACCGAAAGGCTGTTCTCTTTCCACAGTGCCCGACAAAGCCAAGTTCACAAGCGTTAAACAGTTTGTTGCTCCAGGTGGGTTATCGTGAATATATAGCAGCTCAGCCACGTTTGTTAATTTGCTCAGGTGGTACCGAGGGAGCTTTAACTTTCCACGATTAATGTGGTTTTGTACATCCTAAGTGACTTTCCATCCTTAATACCTCTCCCGAAAATGCCGTTGAGTTCCTATACCTCTGGAGTTTTTCTTTTCTTCTGTTGTCTCTCCAGCACTGCTTTTTGCAATACCGTTATTTTAATGAAAAAATGTGTGGATGTACACATGGAGGGCAATGCAGCTTGACAGAGAAGCTGCGCTCGCATTTCCTGAGCCTTTTAGCTTCTGTTCCAAAATAGAAGCAAAAATATTTAACCAGTTGTGAAGGCTGGGAAATGGTGCTGACGTGTGGTAAGCCTCTGCTGAGAGATGACAGATAAAGGCTATTTTCAGCCTTGAGCAAATGTAGCACGTGTGACTGGCCGGTTGGACCCTGTGTCCCTCTTCTTTGGGATGCAATTATTTTAGCAAAATTGGAGCGCCGTGCAGCCCTCAGTTCTGATTAACCCAGGTTAACACACGTACAGTGTCAGTATTTTCAGAGGGCAGGGGATGGGCTTTTCGTGCCTTCTGCCCTGAGCTGCTGGTTCAGGAAGGATCTGTCTCTCTAATTAGATCAGCTTTTATATTGGAGCGATCATGCATGGGCGACAAATATTTTTCTAAGGGTTTTTACACCACTCTTTAAGGGAGGAGAGCAACCCCTACGGATAGACGGGCACCAAAAGCTCCTCCAGTGACTCCTGGCCAACACAGACGTGATGTTGGTGGGACTTTGCTCGCTGGCGTGAGGCCCCACTCCCCTGTGGCAGCTGCTGTGACTCGAGGTGCTGCTCAAAGCTGTCCCCACCACGTCCCGGCTGGTCCTGGAGGTCTGGGGCTGCACACGGGCTCTCGTCGCCCATAGAGGCAGGAGGTGCATTTTGTTGCTGCCTCTTGACTTCTAAAATATTCTGTTTTGTACTTAGCAGAGGTTTATTTTGAGAAATTCATTATTTCATGCAAGAGTTTCCTTTGTGCTAGGACAGGCTCATTAATAAGGACGTAATGTATTTTTCTTCAATCAATACCCATTAGAATTAATGAGTCCATTACTTAAAAAGACAATGAAGTAATTTTCAGTTGGCACCTTAGGCCTGGGTCTCTAGGGAAAAAATGTCGAACACTCTCGTGTCTTTGTAGTAGATAAATACAGGGAGAGGAAAGGCTAAAAGATCTGCTATGTATTCTCTCCTCATCCTTTATTGATGGCAGAGTAATCTGCAGGGCTTGAAGGCCACAGTATGCATCCACTCATCTTAGATGGCCTTAAGTAATGGATTTATGGGCGCTTAAGGCTGTACAGAGAACAGGCAGCCTTTGGTTTTCCTCTGCTTCTGAAAACTTTTCCTCTATTATAATTCACTTTGTTATCACACAAGCATTTATTTACAAGGAACAGTAAAGCTTGGTTGGCAGGAATTGTGTGATTTTTTTTAATTAGATTCTTCATCGGAGCAAAATGTTGTGTAGCAAAGCGCTCTGCTTTTTTTTTTTTTCCAAAAGCAGATGCTGATCTCCAAAACTCAAAGGAGGGAAGCTTTTACTTTCAAAGATTTGAAAACATGACATTCAGTCAAAATAATAGGTACACTACAATAGCAGCCTACAATGCAAGATGTGGAAACGGTCGTGATGCAAAATGCAATAGATGAGTTGGGGAGATAGGGAAAAGCCTCTGTTATTCAGGGAAGGCTGACCATAACCCACTTTCCGCGCACAGAAATATTTATGGGATATTTCACACATCAAGAAGTAGCAAAAAAGAAAACAATTGCCTCACACAGGAGAGTTTTATTCCGTGAAAAGCCGTTAATTCAAAATGACTGTCTTTAAGTGTTTATCATCCCTCTGTGCCTTCAAAGCTATAGGATTTGCGCACAGCCTTACAAACTAATTAGCCCTTTGATCTTCTAGTGGAGGTTTTGTGGGGAGGAGTTGATTTTACATTTTAAAATCTAGGCTGAGAGAGAACACCGGGTTTCATTATGTGGTATTGCCTAGGAGCTTTATTTAATGCATATATATATATTTTAATTAAACTGAGTTTTGCCAATGGAGGGGTTAATAAATAATTTTAACATGTTAGTCTTTCTATATTATTTTATTTTTCTTTCCGTTAAAATAATCAGAGCACTGGTTTTTGGAACACCTCGGGAAAGAAGAAATCACAGATGTAAATGTTAGTCCCAGCAGGATCCTAAATACTTGCTTCTCAGCACTCCCAGCTTGTTTGCTGAAAGCAGGGCTTTATTCAGAAATGCGGCTCTACGAGTGACGCCCCGGTTTTGTTTTTCTTCCTGCCAAGTTAAATTTCCAGTTTGGAACAAAAGGGTGGTTGTTGGCTTATATTTTGAGCTACCGAAGAGGAGGCAGCGAGACACCAACTTCAGGTGTCCGGCACGCTCAAAGGGGGGAATTTATTCTCCCCTTGTCTTTCTCTTGTCACCCTAATGCCTGGTTGGGGTTTATGTTCTTGCAACGTGGCTGCTGAGCCTCGTCCTGTCCCTGTGCGCTGCGGAAGTCCAGCTCTGCGTCCTCCCGGGACCAACTGAAGGCAGCAGTAAGATCCTGCCGTTCCTTAGCTTTCCTTTACCCCAAATTCTGCCAGCCCCTGCTGCACCCCTCTGTCGTTCACTTTTCAGATGTGTCGGATGAAGCAATTTGTGGAGCCCCTGGCGCTCCTGCTGCTCGGTGCGGTGCGGCAGCGCGTTAGCGTGGGATGCTCCCTGCTGCTGCTGGAGTCAGCCGCCGCGCACGGATTTACTTTTATGCTTAATTAAATAATATATGTACGGAAAGAAGAGACCGCTTGAATTATTGATCAGCTACCCTAAAAGCATTTGGATTTTGTCTGGTAGCTGGTTACCTCTGGAAGCTGCGCTTGCTATCTTAAATAGTTCTGCAAAAATGAGGGCTTTACCACTGACAATTTTTTATTTGTTTGTTTTGCAGAAAATACCGAGGGGGTATCTCTGCAGCTTGGGAACAGCAGAGATTTTATTATCTCTTTCGATCTCAAATTCATAACGAATGGGAGCATTTCCGTGGTTCTGGAGACAACAGAGAAGAACCAGCTCTTCACCGTGCACTACGTCTCCAACACGCAGCTCATTGCTTTCAAGGACCGGGACATCTACTACGGCATCGGGCCCCGGACCAGCTGGAGCACCGTCACCAGAGACCTGGTGACCGACCTGCGGAAGGGGGTGGGCCTCTCCAACACGAAGGCCGTGAAGCAGACCAAAATCATGCCTAAGAAGGTGGTCAGGCTGGTAGCAAAGGGAAGGGGCTTCCTCGACAACGTCACCATATCGGCCACGGCTCACATGGCGGCTTTTTTCGCTGCGAGCAGCTGGCTGGTGAGGAACCAGGACGAGCGGGGCGGCTGGCCCATCATGGTGACGCGGAAGCTGGGGGAAGGCTTTAAGTCCTTGGACCCGGGCTGGTACTCGGCCATGGCCCAGGGCCAGGCCATCTCCACGCTGGTCAGGGCCTACCTGCTGACGAAGGACCACACGTTCCTCAGCTCGGCCCTGCGGGCCACGGCGCCTTACAAGCTGCCGTCGGAGCAGCACGGGGTGAAAGCCGTGTTCATGAACAGGCACGACTGGTACGAGGAGTACCCCACCTCGCCCAGCTCCTTCGTGCTCAACGGGTTCATGTACTCGCTGATCGGGCTCTATGACTTGAAGGAAACGGCCGGGGAGAAGCTGGGGAAGGAGGCGCGGGTGCTCTACGAGCGGGGCATGGAGTCCCTGAAGGCCATGCTGCCCCTCTACGACACCGGCTCAGGGACCATCTACGACCTCCGGCATTTCATGCTCGGCACCGCTCCCAACCTGGCCCGCTGGGACTATCACACCACCCACATCAACCAGCTCCAGCTGCTCAGCACCATCGACGAGTCCCCGATTTTCAAAGAGTTCGTCAAGCGGTGGAAGAGCTACCTACGGGGCGGCAGGGCAAAGCACAACTAGAGCTGACGACCAAAACCCCCGTGCCTGCTGTCGGCGGGAAGGGTTGGCTCCTCGGAGCTCGGCGGAGGTACATTTCAAAAGGTTGCATACTAAATTTTTACAGACCGTTTCAAAGAAGTGATCCTTAGAACTGATCTCCTGAAATAATTGCATTCCAGTGTGAAAATATTTGGGTCTGATGGGTAGGATTCGGGAACTTCAGCTCGCTCACCTGTCCTTAGTGCTCCACCGTGAAGTTAGCCGCACGAAGCAAAACCCGTTTGTGCTCCTGAGCTGGGGGACGTCTTTGTTTTTCCGTTTTGCAGGAAAATATTTACAGAAGCCATACAGGTCTCTAAAGTCCAGCACTTGCCTGAAAAGTTAGTATGTGGCCTCTTTAAAAATGGAGTTCGATGTGTATATGTTGGAACAGCGTAACGGATCATGTGGTGTAATGCAGTAAATGTGTATTTACTTGTAGCCTGGGTAGTGGACAGCGTAGCTTTTTCAAGGTGTTTCTTTTTATATGGATTCTTTTCTTGGGGTGAGAAATACACAGGTTTTTTTTAATTCTCTATATGGAGATCCTTTATCTGTATGGTTTCTTTAGAGATGTGTGGACAGAAAACCCACAGACAACGTTCAGGCTTCAGAGTCACATCACGTTAAGCACAATTCGGTGGGGCACGTGGGCTGCGGAAAGGCTGCAGCCATGGCACCCCCTTTTTTATGAAGCCAAATTTACAAGGTTTGCTGGTGTCACGTCCTCCCTGGTAGCTGGAATCTCGTGTCGTGGAGCCCAGTGTTTTGTACTGTATTTTTTAATTCCATCCGAGAGGTTTCTGCAAACATTGGCAACTACATTCGCTGGGAGACCTGTAGTAAATTCCTGAACGTGACGTGGAGCTCACTTCGAGTAGCACACAGGAAGTTTGATTTGAGATAGTTAACGTTGTCCTATGGTGATTTTCATTTTTAACCTGCTTAAGTATATCCAGCACTTTAAAAATGTAAATTACCCCATAGGGCTTTCCAGCTCCGTCTGTGCTTTAACATCAAGTTTCGCCTCTGCCGGCCGTCTCGCTCGTAACGTCAGGGGTCGTGACGTCCCCAGCCCTGGTTTACTCGGTGTGCTTTGTTGTCGTGGCTCTGCCGAGCGAGCAAGGGGACCTGTGCAATAACCAAACGCGTCGGAACCCAAACGCTTTTACTTTACTGTCGTAATGCAGGAGAAACCAGGCGGTTTCTTCCTCGTATTTATAAATCCTTTACACCCACCGCGGGTCTGCCTTCTCAGCATGGAGGTTCCTGGTTGATCCAGAAGAGTAAAACCAACCGATTGCATCATTAGATCGGTATTGTTTAGTTTGGTAGCGTAGCAAATATCAGGTCATCAGCTCTGTTAAGGCATGCTGGTGTTTGCTTTCCGAGTCCCGGGCTCGAAAGCTCCCGACATGCACCAGCGTGGTAAGGACATGTACTAGCTTCGGGGTTTTTCCACTGATCCTATTACATGTTGTATGTGTAGGCGGGGGTTGAGCTTAAGGTGTTTGTATGGAGAACAAAGCTGATTCAAATCACAAAAACGCTGGGCACAAGGACAATGTGCATCTTGATTTTTGGTTTGTTTTCTTTCTTTTGTAATGCTTTTTTCTATTTCTTGCAGATATTTGAAGCAACTTTATAATTACTTGATCTCTGCAAACGCATGCTATATGATCATATGCATTAATGTGAAAAGTGGATGTCACAGGAGAAATTTCAATACCAAAGTTAGCAGAGGTGAATTCTTTTTATATATTTTTTTCTTTTACTTACATGTGTGCACACACACAGAAACCAACCCAGAAAAATGTGCTTCCTTTCCAAATGACTGGTCCTCACTACAAACAGAAACATCTTTCTCCTGCGTGTTTCCTCCATCTTTTGCCCGTTTTGGATTTGGGGAATCTAGAGAGACTATTTGGGTACTGCTCAAGAGGCAGTACCGGTGCCTTACTGAGGCCACAATTTCCTCTTTTTTTTTTTTTTTCTTCTGTTTTGTTTTTCTTTCCCCTTTTTAATGCCAGTTTAAAAGTGCAGTGGTGCTTCATTGGAGTCGGCCCAGCAGGTAGATGAGCTCAGAAGCGATAGCTGGCAATGCCAGCGCAGTCGGTCGTGTCAGACCACCTTATCCTTAATATCTCCACTGCATTTCTGTTGGCCTTTGCACATGTACAAATTGAACCACCCACCGTCAGAGGTTGTAGAAGTGAAGAGAATTCGCGTGTGGGCTTCTCCTTTTTTGTTTGCTTGGCTGTTTTTTTTTTTTGAATAGAGTTATGCAGTGGGAGAGGATTTTTGGACATCGGTGCCCATAATGTCATTGAATTCACTTAAATTTTTATTCCTGTGCTTTTTCAGTCTTCAAGCTGACAAAGGTCTTAGAGACTAAGATCTGTTTAACCTTTCCATGAGGCTTACTGTACATAGACTTCATTGGAAACATAGTACGCATGGGTATATGCAAACCAGTGACACAAGCACAACTGTACAAGTGTGGCAGTGCTGTTTTTCTCAGCCATTGTGCAAGACATTCACTGAAAGCTGCTATTTTCATTCACCTTGTAATTGTACTTTATTTTTTCTACATTTTTACATGTGGGATATACACCATGTGTTAAATATGCAATAAATTGTTTACAGGATGCTCTTGTAAAGGGTAGTCCTTTGTAAAGCTGTACAGACTTTGCAGTTTAAGCACAATGTGCACATGTTAGTTTTATATACGGCAAGACAAGACTTTTTGCAGAAGGAAAGGTTCTACTATGTTTATATACAAAGTAAATGGATCAACGTTTGTGCTTAATGTAAAGCTGCTTTATAAGATTGTAAAATAAATTTTTTATCTTAAGACAAACACGGAGTGTTTTCGTTATTTCGGTGTACGCCTTCCCCCTGCGTATGGCCACAGGTGAGTGCTGGGTAGCAATCGTCTTGGTGTCTTTTGAGATTTCTCCTTTTAAGGAATTCTGGAAGGTGTTTGATCCAAAATAGGATGAAAAATGTTTTTACTTCAGCAGTTAAGAGTTTCTGATTTGGGATAAGGGCCAGAGGTGTATATTCTCTGTCTGCTCAAGTAAAGTGCACGCAGTGTGTTGCTGACGTGAGTTATTTCTGCTAAATGCATCTCATTTGGAGTTCATGTAATTTTTGGGAAGTGCGTTTTAAATAACTGGTCATCGAAGAAACACCCTAACAGAGCTGAGATTTAGTAATGATCTGTGCAAGAGGAGCACTGGTCTCCTCCTGTTTTCAGCTAAAAGCGTGTGCAAGTCCTACTTTCTATCAAAATTCCCCCCCACCCGAAGGGGAGTTGAGGTCACCTGAGCCCATCTCTACCACTCCGTGCCGGACCGCGCTGCATCCTCCCTCGATGTGTAAGTGCTGTTAAAAGTGCTGGTAAAAGTGCTGGTAAATCGCTGTTCCACCGGAGCTCGCTGGGCTGCGGCCAGTTGGCGCTGCCGTAGCCGCAGGCGCGACCTGCCCGCGGGCCGTCACGTCTGGCTTCGTCGCGGATAACTTTGCGTGACTGAAATACGCGGAGCGCATCTTCCCCGGCCGGGCAGAGCTTCCGAGGCTCCCTCCCAGCGGCGTGGGCGAAAATATTGATTTTCATTACTTAGCAGTTTAAAAACGTATGAATTGAAAATAGAAGAGGATTTAAATATGTTGTCTTGGTGATGAATTTGAATGTTTGCTGCTCAGTTTGTGGTGAAAGGAGATACATTTACCATCTGCCGGGAGTGATTGATAACTCCCCTGTACGCATTGCACTTCCTGAATGTTAAATAGCTGCTTCTATACTTTACTAATCTCTTCCCAAAATGGAAGGAGCTATTTAAGTGTCGAGCACTCAGCAGTTTAGTGTGTTCAACAGGGCTGAGTCTCGCTACGGTGAAGTGCAAATGTTGAAAGACGTCCTGGCACTCGCTGTCTTCAGGGCGGTGAATATTTTAATAGCTCATCTCGTTGAATTTGTATCTCCGAGCAACTTGCTGAATAGCTCGCGGCTGGTTTGAGTGAAGATGAACAGCTCTTCCTCGAACGGCGTGCGGCACCTGGCGCGGGGCAGTAACGGGCTAAAGAGCACAGGGGCAGCCCTCTGCTCCTTCCCTTGTGTGTTTCACACCACGGAGGGAGGAGGAGCACATGCAGGCACTTATCTTGTCCAGAAGTGGTGGAACCCTGCCATGCCCTGGCCTCCAGCGCAGGATCCGTCCCGCGTGCCCTGCAGGCACCCGTGCAGGAACCCGTGTTACGGTACCGGGTGCGCGGCCCCAGGCATGTGAGCTCTCACCCTCGCGGTGCTGCCAGCACGTCGTGTTCTTGGTGGTGGTGAAGGCGGGCTGCGTGTCCCCAAAGCAAGGCTTTTTTTAGTGGTGTTTTGCAGTAGGAAAGTGCCTCGCGTGCAGCCACCCCCCTGCGCCACCCCGTGCCTCCCTCCCCAAAGCCAGGCAGCGAGGCCAGCTTTGAAATGCACGGAGCACATCTCCCCCCCGCCAGCCTCCTGGCCCTCTGTCAGCACAAACCCTGCTCTGAAGATGTTTGCGGACGTCTTGATCGCCTTCCGGAGCTGAAGCGATGCCGTGGCCTCGAGGCGCTCCCCTCTAAATGGATCCATCACGGTTTAGTGGCGTGCTGCCACCCTGGCGGGGTAACGCGAGGCAGCCCTGATGCACGGAGCTTCCCCGGGCTGCCCCAGCCAGGGCTTCACCCTGCGAGGCCCCAGCCCTGGGCTTGGGCTTTTTTAAGCAACCTGGAGATTCGGAGCTGATTCCTGGCGCTGTTGTGTCCCCAGCAGTCCTCCAGAGGAAGGCTGAGCATCTTTTGGGACCAAGAACTCCAAAGAACCTGGAGGGGATGGCACTTCTCCGGGACTAGGGCGGCGAGGAGTCTGCATTTTGCTGGAGGGGACGTAGCTGTGCCACAGGGGTAAGGCAGCCCCGGGGCGAGCTCGGGGGCTGCGGCTACCCAAGCTGGGACTGCTCCGTGAGCCCCTTCTGTGCTGTCCCGCAGGGCTGCTCCGCTCCCCTCCCGGCCGGCATCGCCTCCGCAGCGCTGGGGCTCAGGGAGCTCCGGCACCGAGCAGGCACGCCTGGCCCCTTGTGTGCAGGAAGCATCGAAATAGACTTGCCGCTGCAAAGCCCATTACCGGGGGAAAAAAAACAAAACAAAACAAACCACCGAATCCAAATGGCATTGCCTGGGTGGGGAATACTACCCCGTTAATTTGATCATAAAGAGCCCTTCTGACTGAAATCCCTTCTGTGTCCCAAGTGCTGGCAGGGCTTGGCGGGCTCTGACGGACGCTGCGCTCTGCCACGCTGTGTCTTTTTGTTTTCCCCGGGCCTTGTTTGAACAACCAAATGTCAGCAGAAGCAGCTGGTGGTAAACTGCCATCTCCCTCTGTCCGGGGACCGCAGGGCTGGCTGCCGTGTGCTTAATCGAGGGATGAGCTGCTTAGGGCGCGTTAAACATTGATGTGGTGCCCTAGCACGCGGCTCGGCAGAACCAGCTGGGCCCTTTTTCGGTGCCACGGGCATGCAGCCGCTGCAGGAAAGCGAGGATGAGGAGGGTGTAAGGAGGCCTTTTCCACCGCAGGCTTCCATCCTTTGGCTCCGCAGGGTTTTTGCTCTGGGTTTCCGCAAGGGTTTGGCTCCCCCTCAGCACCCGCTCCCCGCGGGCAGCGCTTGTTCCCGGCCAGGCGCCAGCCCCCCTCCTCCTCCTCCTCCTCCCACAGCGCGGCGGCAGCGCCCGCGCTGGCACCATCCTCCCTCTGCCGTGCCCTGCGAGCAGAACCTGTCAGCGCATCCATTTTGTAATTAAAAATATTAATTAAGACGGGCCGGAGCCAGAAATCCATCGCGGGCGCTGCGTGGTGCCAGCAGCCGGGTCCAGCTGCGTGCCGGGTCGAGGGATGTGCCGGGGGGGGGATTGGGGCTTTCCATACGGGCCCCTGCAGCCCCACGGGGCCACCAGCTCCCACCGATGTCCTCTATTTCTTATTTCAGTAGCAGGCAGGCACGGGCCAGGCTCCGGGGCACAGGGACCCCCCACGAGCCCCTTCCACCCTCGCTCCTCCTGCTGGTGGCCCCGGACAGGTTTGGGATGGTTTCTCGAAGCGTTTTCCCACCAAATCCTCCGCTTTTGCTCCTGCCGCCTTCGCCTTTTCCTTGTCCCTGGCTTTTCCCACCCAACACGGAGGGGGGTGAGGCAGGATCCTGCTCGGCTGCTGCTTCGAGCCTCCTGCCTGCGATGGCTCTTGGCAACAAGGGGCCGCGGCCCCCCCTTGCTTGGCAGGATCCGGCCCCGCGGGGCTGCGGCCCCAGCGCTGCGGACGCGGAGCTTGAGGCAGGCCACGAGTAAGGTGGAGAAGAATTAAATGTGCGTAATTAAACACGCGGGCTCGGGGCTAAATTAAATATTAACCAGCTCTCCCTTTGCACCTCCGTGAGCGGCTCCGCTGTGGTGCCGCAGTGATTGGGAGCAGGCGAGGGGTGCTCGGCTCTCCCCTGAGACCATTTTCTCTTGCTCGGAGGTTTTGGGGAGCTGCGAGCGCTGGGGAGAAAACTTCCCACACTTGGTCTGCGCCCCATCAACTGAAATTTTGGGAAAGCCCATGCCCAGACCCTCCAATTAATTTTAAGTAAATAATAGAAAAAATATATATGTATGTGCTCAGAGCACGTTGACATCACCAGCATCTGCGTCAGACCCGGATGGAGGGGGCGGTGGGACGGGGTCCCTGTGCAGGCCGGATCCTGCTCACCCTGACCGCTGTGATCAGCAGGGAGCTGGGCTCAGCCGCGGTGTCCCCGGCCGGGGCTGCGTGGGGGCGTTTGGCAGCTCGGCACCGTGACGTGGCCACGTCCCGAGCTGCTGGGAGCTCGGACACGGGTCCGAATGTGACCCCGGCCGCGTCCCCGCAGCTCCCGGCTGAGTCACGTTTGGGCAGCGGATGTCTGACCGCAGCTCAGCAAACACGCGCCGTGTCCCGCGGTACCACGGGCGGCTAAAAGTCACCTCTGCGCTGCTGCTGCCTGCCTCTAGGTCACAGCTGGGAAGTGACCGAAACCGGAGTGCGGCCCTGGTGAGCTCGGACACGTCCGTGTGCCTGCTGGGACCGCTGCCCCGCGCTGCCCCCAGGCCGTGCAGGGGCTGCACGGGGGTGCTTTGGGGTGCACATCTGCACAGGGTGCTGTCTGTGCACACCTGGGGGGTGATCTGCAGGGATGTGCGTGCCCGGTGCCCCCCAGGACGCACGGCACCCCAGGGCTGGAGGGGAAGTGGCAGCAGAGCCGGCGCTGTGCCTGTCCCCAAGCCCCTGGATGTCACCGCCGGCACCGCTCAGACCCCAGCTCCCAGCAGCCGCCTGCTGGCCCCAGCTGGGTCCCCAAAACCCGCCTGGTGCTTTCCCAGGGGTGCCCCTCGCCTGCAGCGCACCCCAAGGTCAGCATCGCTCCCTTTGCCCAACCGCGTGGGGCTCTCGTGGGGCTCCAGCACCCACCGACCCGGGCAGCAGGGCCTGGCCAACACTCAAACACCAATTTTTCATTTTTCATCCTCTCTGACATTTAGCAGCGCTCAGTAAAAGCGCAGCTCCCAGGGAGCTGGGCTCTGACAGCGGCTTTGAACTTCGCTTCTGGCCGGCGTGGAGCTGGATGCCGCTGCGGTGAATCCCGGCCAGCTCTGGAGCAACGCCTCGGGGCTGAGCTCAGTGGCTCCAGCTCCCCCGAGCGGGGCTGCTCGGGCATTTGCACCAACACAGGGACAGACGTGCCACTTGCGTGTTCCCCCCATGAGATTTTGGGGTACACAGATCTTGGCAGAAGGCACTGGGCGCTCTGGCAGTGCCCCATCCCCATCCCCATCCCATCCCCAACCCGTCCCCATCCCCATCCCCATCCCATCCCCATCCCCATCCCTATCCCCATCCCCATCCCCATCCCCATCCCCATCCCCATCCCCATCCCCATCCCCATCCCCATCCCCATCCCCATCCCCATCCACATCCCCATCCCCATCCCATCCCCGTCCCCACCCCCATCCCCATCCCCGTCCCCATCCCCACTCCCTGCTTTTTGGCCTGACTGCATGATGTGTATCCTGTAACTTTCCCCCCGCAAACGCCTTGTCCTGCTGGTCTGACCCCAGGAACACGGGAAAGCAGGAGCTGATTTGTGCTTGCGGCTGTTTTTGCAGATCCCCCAGGCCGCCCTGCTAGCACAGTTGTGTTCCAGCTCCGTTCCTATCTAGCCGCAAAAAAATTACAGCCGGGTTCTGCCCGAAACCCGTAAAACACCATTTACAGCTGGGAAGTTTCCACTGGTTTCCAACTGGCTGCACCAGTTGCCGGAAGGCTTCGCTGCGTTGCCGCAGCCCTGCCGAGCACGGCGGGGCGAAACCCACCGGATTTGGGACCACGAGGCTGGGCTGCGGGGCGGGCACGGGGCTGGGGCCGACGTCGTGAGCGGGGCTGGGAAGCAGGGAGCCTGCGGGGCCGGTGCCATCGCCGTGCGGGTGCGCGCTGCCCGGCGCGGGGTCAAAGTTCCCGACCGAAACCTCCCCTGGCAGCGCCGTTAAGGCAGAGCTGCGAGGTGGAAGGGCTGGCAGCGAGCAGCTCCCCGCTGCCAGCGCTAATAAGCAGAGCGCTGGGCTGAGCGGCTGGATAGGTTCGTGTCGGCGATCGTATAAAAAAAAAAAAAAACAGGAGTCGTTTTCAAGTTTTTTTTCCTGGGTTTATCACGGTGCAGCAGCGGACTTCATCCTTTCCGGCTCATTTGACCGGCTCCGGCTTAGCCCCGGGCAGGCAGGGGGTGAGTAGAAGAAATCTTCACCTCGGTCCTTGTGGGGCAGCACGGTGCCACCCAGGAGAAGCTGGGTTTTGGGCACCCCGGGGAGCACGGGGGCACCGCGAGGCGGGGGCATCTCCCCCCCGAGATGTCCCAAATCCTGCGTGCCCCATGGGCTGCCCCTGAAGGCGGCGTGGGCGCAGGGTCCCAGCGGGCTGGGGACGCCTCGGAGAAACATCCAGGAAATGGTCTGGAGGAGAAAAGAGGCAGAAGCACAGGAAATGGTTTAAAACGCACGCTAAATGCCAAAAGTGGGAGGCAGACGGGGGGCGGCTGCGCGCCGCTGCGCTGGGCCCCTTGGGGACGGTGGCCCCAGTGTCCCCCGGGGGCTCCGCAGCTGGAGGCAGACGTGGCTGCGCCCAGCCCGGCCACGGCCGCATCCTCCCCGTGCTCCCAAAGCAAATCCAAATGTTGTGCTGCTTCGCCAGAAAGGCTGGAAAAACGTCTCAAGGGCTTCGCCATCCCCGCTCCAGCCTCCCCTCGGCGCTGCGCTGAGCTGAAACCTTCCCTGCGCTGCCTGGGGACGGCGTTACTCCGTTCATCTGGGCGAAGGGGTGTTCCTAAACCCAGAGCTGCCTAGGTCCAGCTCCCCAGCACCGGTTTCTGCTGGCACAGACTCACCTCCACGGGAGGAATTCCTTGCCCAGGCTTGGGAAGGGCTGGTGTAAAACGACCCGATTTAAACCACCATTAGCCCTTCTCCCCGGGGCTCTCAGGCCGATGCGTTCCTTCTGGACGCGGTTCTGCTGGCTGCTTCCAGGAACGGCCACGCATCGCTCGGCAGCGATTCACAGCCCTTAACCCACCCTCCGCTCACTGTGAAACATCGCTCGCGGCTGCCCGGGACACAGAAAAAAAAAGAAAAAAAAAAGAGGCTTTATGGAGGGGAAGGGGAAACGCGCCGGGCTTCGCATGCGGCTGCGGGAGCGGCCCCGTGCAGCGCGGGGACGGAGCCGTCAGGGCAGCGACGCTGCGCGGCGTGGGCCGAGGATCCTCTCCCTGGTAGCACCTCCCTCCCCATCCCCGTGACGGTTTTAACTTTTACGGTCTCCCTGGAGACAGTTAAGCAACTTTCTGGTGTTTTCCGGTGCTAAAGGGCCCTGGGAGCCGAAGATGCACGGAGAAGCCTGTGAGTTAATATTTTTTCCTGCCCTTATTCTGCTTCCTCACGGCCTCACTGAAGCCGATCCAGAGCGCGATCCGACGGAGTTTGGCCGCAGCAATTTCCGGTTTTGTTTTGTTGTTTCTTTCTTTTTTTTTTCTTTTTTTTTTTTTTTTTCCTGTTCCACCAAGACACGAGCCAGAATTAATCCGCTCCTAATCGCGGCGTGCAGCCGGCCGGGCTGACCTCCGCACGTCCTTCCCTGCGCCCAGCGGGGACCGTCCCCGGGTGGGACCCTCCTGTCCCCGTCCCCGTCCTGCCGGTGCCTGCTGCGAGCCCGGCTCTTGGCAGAGCTCCCCAGCCCTTCCTGCCTCGCCTCCCTAGCCGCGAGCCTGCCCGGCCCCGGCCCAGCCATGCGGGCTGTGTTTGTACACAGATGAGTAACAGCTCCGGCGCTCGCACAGCGCCCAGCCCGCTGCCGGCAGCAGCGCCGTAAGTACGGGCACACTCGCTCCTCTTTCCTTGCCTCCAGCAGCTTTTGGCAACTCCTCGCTGCCGGCCGTGCTCCTGTGCTCAGGCTCTTTGGGGGGGGGGTTTCCAGCCGGGGGGAGACGGGGTCTGTGTGATGTGGGGTGCGCGGGGCGGCCGGGAGCTTCTCACGCGTGCCGTAGGCAGCCGGAGGTGGGAAGGAGCGGCGAGCGGCGGTGCTGCCGGGGAGGCGCCTTGCCGCTGCCGCTCGTGGCTGCGGTTCGTACGAGTTGCATCCCGAAGCCTTTTACCAGCTGGACGAGGAGGGGTGGGAGCGCCAGGGCTGCAAGGAGCTCACGCACGTGCCTGAGTCTCAGCTGTCTGGGAGAGCCTTGAGCTTGTGCGTGTACTTGAACTTGCTCGCTTGTCTCCGCGCCGGAGCAGCTGACGGCCTGCCAGCAGCGGCGCGTCCCGCGATGCTCACCCTGGGGAGCAGCACCCCAAGGGGCCCGGGCGCTTGTTTTGCAGCTCAACCGGTCCCTCTCCCGTGCGGCCATAAGGAAGCCGTAAAAGTTAATAATTAACAGCTAAAATATTTTTCCCTCCACTGAAATACGCGGCCGCATCCTGCTGGGCTCCGGGCTCACGCGCGTGCAGGGCGGATGCGGTGACAGGGACGGGTACAGGGCTCGTGCGTGGCCGTGGGGACGAGGAGGAGGAGCAGGAGGAAGACAAGCAGGAGGAGGAGAAGGAGCAGAAGGAGGAGGAGGAGGAGGAGGGTGTGTTTGCAGCCAGCTGGGTGAGCCTCCAGGGTTCGTAACCGGCTGCTCCGAAAGCCGCCGCTCGCAGAGGTCGCGGCTCGATGCGCGGCCGTCCCGCCAGCCGCTGCCTTGCCCCTGCCCGCGGCTGCAGGGGCGACGCTGCCCACGTCGAAAAAAGCCAGCCGAGGCAGCGGGAAGAAATGGGACTGCAGGGTGTGCCCGGGCTGCTCACGCAGCCTGGATTTCGGGTGACTCATTTTGCTCTTAAAAACACAGGCTCGTGCTTGGGGCTGGCACGGGAGCTGCGGGCGGAGGGCGAGGGCCCCCGCGGGGACAGCGGGGAGCAGCCCGGCTGCCAGGGGCCAAGTCCCTGTCCCCGGGGACCCGCGTTTCTCCATCGCTTCCTTGGTTTGCCGAGGTCACTGTCACCCCGCAGGCCTGTCTGCAGCACCCCGTGCTGCTCCCAGCTTGGAGGACTTGTGAACGCGGCGGGTGCTGCCCCGTGCACTGAGAGGGAGGCTCTCGGGCACCTTGCGCTCATCTCCTCATCTCTGGTGTGCCGCCACGCCTGCGCTGGGCTTCTCCTTCCATCCGGGGTGCAGACGCTTTGGGCATCCCTCTCCCTGTCCCTGCCCCTGTCCCTGTCCCCGGGTTTGCACCCTGCGACCCCGCAGAGCCGCGGCGTGCCTGGGCGCCGACCTCGCCGCATAGCTCGCACGGCTCCCGCGCCTTCGCCCAGATAAGAGAAAGTATTTTTGTTCCGTCCCATTGTCGCCCTCATTTGTGTTTATATCAGACGTGCCACGGGGACAGGAACAGGCAGAGCTCTGTGCCAGGGTGGCCTTTGCTGGTGGGGAATGCAAATAAGCAGCGAGGGCCCTGCTTCTCCGAGCCCCTGGCGGTCTGGAGGGGGTCCCTGGGGGCTGCGCGGGGCGAGGAGCCACAGGGGACACTGGGGGACGGGTGGGCTGCTTTGGGGCACTGCCGGTACTGCAGCAGCCGAGGAGAAGGTCTTAAAGATTGAAGTCTAATCTTTAACCAAAGGCATTTCCAACTTTATTCTGTGTCAGGTTTATTGCTCTCTTGCCTCGTTAATTTTTTCCCTTCTGTTAACCACCTCCCAGCCGCTGCCCTCCCCGGGCACCTCCCGCCTCCCACATGCCACGGTGTTCCCCATGCCCGTGGGATGCACAGAGGCAGGGCACGGGCAGGTGAAGCTGATGGGCAGTGCCAGGGGTGGGGAAGGGCAGTGCCAGGGGTGGGGAAGGGCAGCAAGGGGCTTGGGGCAGGACCCTGCAGTGCCTCTGTGCTGAAGCTGCCACCAGCTCCGTTCGGTGAAGCTGGAGCTACGTGGAGGGAGCGGAGGCACGGGCACAAGCGGGGCAAACAGCAGGGCTGTTGCTTGCTGCCTCGGTGCTGCTCTTTGCCCAAAACGGACCTTTTTTCACCTTGGTTTCACAGCCCAGGGGTGGAGGCGGAGAGGGGAGCGGCGGCGCTGCTGGGGCCATCAGTGGGTAAGTGCTGGAGACGCCGTGGCTGCTCCGTGCCCCCGGGGTGTTTGGTGGGGAGCACGTGGGGGCACCAGTCCGGGCACCCCCCCACATCCCCCCACATCCCTGGGGTGATCTGTCCCTGCCCTATTCACCCCTTTTCCTCCCAGGTACGGGTGGCAATGGGGGGTCCCCACACAAAGCCCCAGGCTGGCTGCCAGGCCACCCCTGCAGGGGTGGGTGCCATCTCCCAGCCCCAGTATCCACACCATGGAACCCCCCCCCCCAAAGAAGCGTTTGGCACCGTCGGGTTTGGGACCGCGTCCCTGTGAACACTTGTGCCCCCCAGGCCACCCGTCCGGAGCACAGGGACATCACCTTGGCCGTCACGGGGCAGCCACATCCCCATCCTTTTACCTCCCCAGTGCCACTTGGTGCCTGGCCGGGCAGCGATGCGTCCAGGCAGGGTGTGAGGCACCGCCGGGGCTCGTCCCCGAGGCCGCCGAGCCGACGTCGTCCCTCGGAGCCGCCGTCCCGACCGCACGATGCTGAGCCTCAAGTTACCCCGGCTGCTCAGCATCCACCAAGTGCCTAAGGTCAGAGCGGAGCTCCTTGCCCCTAAGCCCGAGGCTGGGTGGGATTTGGGGAGGTGACAAGCGGCAGCAGCGTGCCAGGGTGGCCATCGGTCCCGGATCCTGAACCCTGGCACCTCGACTGCCCGTCCGGCTCTTTGGGGAGGATTCGCCACCGCTCCTTGCCTTGCAGGGCTACCAGGAGCAGGGCATCCTCTGCGGGTACCGCCCCCCGCGGAGCTCGGCGGCTGACTGCCTCCTCAGCGTCTTCCAAATGACCAACGAAACGCTCAACATCTGGACGCATTTCGTGCCCGCCTGGTACGTGCCGCCGGGGGAGGTCGGGCAGGGACGCGCCGGGCGCGACGCTCACCGCCTCCGCCCGCAGGTACTTCGTGTGGACCCTGGTGGGGCGGCTGCGGGGGCCGGGGGGCCCGGGGGACCCCCACGCCTGGCCCCTCCTCGCCTACCTGCTGACCTGCTGCATCTACCCCCTGGCCTCCAGCTGCGCCCACACCTTCAGCCCCATGTCCACCCGCGCCAGGCACATCTGCTACTTCTTCGATTACGCGGCGCTCAGCATGTACAGCTTGGGTAAGGGCGGGTGGCGTCACCCTTGGGGCGGCGAGCCCGTGAGGATTTCGGTGGGGTGCGGGTGGTTTTGGAGAGCACATCCGGCCCGAGAGCCGAAGAAATGGGGTTTGGGGTTTGGCGCCAGGTGAAGCCGGGGCTGGCGATGGGATGGGGATGGTGCAGCGCCGCTCACCCCCCCGTGCCCGGGGTTTTGCTGTGCTGGCGAGGGAGGGCGCTCGGTGGGACGTGGCGGCTCCAGCCGCGCTCAGTGAGACATTTCGGACATGGATCCGCGTGACACAAAGTGCTGCGGTGATCACAGAGCAGGGGGGGGGACGTGAAGCACCCGTGACACCGCCGTAAATAACGATTTGGGGCTGGGTTTAATCCCTGGCTGTCCTCGGGGCAGAGCCCTGGTGGCGTGGCCCTCTGCGGTGCTCCAGGTAAATAGAATAAGGGAAAAAAGAAACACATCAAAGACAAATGATGGCAGGGAAGCCGGTAACCTGTGGGAGCTGGGGGGGGAGCAGCAGCAGCAGCACCCTCCCGGTACGTTTTCCCTTTCCAGGTTCTGCGCTGGCGTACTCAGCGTACGTTTTCCCAGCCGAGTGGGTCAGCAGCACCTTCCACCACTGCTACGTCCCCATCGCCGTGTTCAACACCGTGGTGAGCACCAGCCTGTCCTGCTATTCCAGGTACGGTGCCTTCTGCTTTATCTGCCGCGATCGCTACAGCATAATCATTAATTAGTGCTATTAATGAAGCTTTTGAACTGCTGGCTCTATTGTAACAACCTGAGCCTTGCGCTCGGGAAATGGGAAGAAGAGGATTTTTGCTCCGTGTTGCTGGCACTGGGGCAGGCTGGCAAACAGAAATGAAAACAACCGGAGCAGCTTTAATTCGGGGAAGTGCCAAAGGTGTTTTCGTGGTGTGGCAGGAGGAGGCACAGCTCCAGCCGTGCTTGGGCTGCGGCTTCTCTGCCGCCACCTGCGAGCGGGGCGGCTCCGAGCCACGGGCACGTGCTGCATTTTGAGGATGAGCTCCGCGTGTGCACGGATGTGTCTGCGTGCCACCGGCCTGCAGCGGAGGAACCTCGACCTCCCGCAGCCAGCTGCGTTATTTTTGAAGCAGGGGCAGCGTTACGTGTGTGGTGTTTTGCTCCTGAGCCGGCTTGGACAATTTGTTTTGAATAACTCTTAAAAAATATTTAAAGTACTCAGATGGTTTCCAGCTGTGCTTGCTGTGCTGGGTCTCCGGCTGCAGTTTGGTTCCAGATCATTCGTGGTCGGTACCTCCTCGAAGGCTTGGGTGTGCGAAGCACTCGTACCTCCTGGTGTTCCCTGCGGGTCCTGCGATTTTGGCCGCTGTTGTGCCGGGAACAGAAGGATCTGCTCGCCCTTTGGGCTGCGGGTTACCTGGGTAGCCCCGCGGGACAGAGGGTTTGGAGCTGTGGCAGCAGTACTGAGCAGTACTGCAAAACCAAGGGTCGCTCCTGGGTCCCTTTGTGGGTCGTGCCAGCTGAGGCTGGGTATTTTGTCCTCATTTCTTTCTCCTTTCTTTCCCTCTCTTTCCTCCCCTCTTATTTTTGTGCGTCTCTTAATGGTCTCATTAGAGGGGCTTAGCAAAGGAAGCCCGCTGACCATGTGCTAACCCTCGTACTTACCACCAGGAAATATCAGCAACCTGAGATCAGCTCCAGATTAACCAGGATTTATTTTAATTCTTCGTCCTCAAATGTAATTGTCAGCATCCTTCAGCTACGAAACTTTAAGTACAGTTCTGTCGAAACCACACAACTATTGATACACGACAGAACTGCAGATCCTAGGGACTCGGGAATTTTTGTTAGAGAAGTAGAAAAATCCGTCAAATGTCAGCACAAAAAAAAAATCAGCAAAAGGCAACAGTGGCCGCGCTGGGGCCACCCCGAGGCGGGGCGTCAGCAGGGAACAGACCCGAAATCGAGCCCCTAACCTCTGCCCTAAGAACACGGAGTCACCAAGCAGGGAAACCCACGCAGACGGAGTGAAATAAGGGTGCCTGCCCTTTGCACGACGCTACCTCCCCTCGCCGCGCGCCCGCCCGCGTTCCCCGCCCTGCGGGATGAGCAGCCCCACAAAAGGTTCCTTTCATGCCTGTGGGCTTGGCATTTCCCCGCCGACTTGTGCAGGAAAGCAGAAAAACCTGCATGGGCTTTTCATGGGGAGAACAGAGCCCGCCTGAGCCGCGCCGTGCTGGCTGAATGGGGCAGTGTCCCCCCGCCGCCTGGCCCTGCGCCCGGGGGCTCCGCCGGCACCCGCGGCCCCCTCGGGCCCGGACCTGGCCGAAGGAGAGGGCATGGAAGCGGGCGAGCAGAGAGCAGTGCCAGGCGGGGAAACCACAGCAGGAAAACGCGGCGGGGGGTAGTGCAGAAAGGGGTGAAAACAGAGCAGGAGGCGTCTTGACATCGGCCGGACGCCTCCCTCCCAGGGCTGAGCGAGCCACCAGCCGTGGCAGAAGGCCAAGAGGGAGAGGACTGAGATGAAAGCCCGTGCGCAGTTGGCAGCTGTTGAGCATTTATTGTCTTTGATGCGCTTTCAACACGTTTTTGGGGTCATACCAATAGATCCGGTGGCTCTGGCAGGCGGGCAGGGGCTGGGCTCGAGCTGCCCACGGGTGGTGGTCAGGAGCATCCCGGTGCCTGCCCTGCGCCTCTCCGTGGGCTTTTTGCCTCCAGATTGCATCCGAGTTGTGCTCCTCGGGTGGCGAGAGCAGGCTGGGGACTCGGCACCTGGCTTGCGGCCCTGCTGCTCTTCCTCCAGTTTTAATAATTCTTTTTTTGTGGGGGATCTAAGTCTTCAATTATTTCATGATTTCAGCTATTCCAACATTTCAACAGCATTAATTTCCTGTGGAACACAATGCAGAATATTATTCCCCACCCAGACACATGCTTTCCTCCTCATATGCACTATGAATATAACCCACAGGCTTCTTGCTCCATTATAACCGGGATTTCATAAAAAAAGTAACTTGTTAAATTAATTTACTTTCTGGTTTCAGTAACTTTCTCCGTGCATTCTCTGAAGTGACGCTTGCAAAGTCTTGTCAGGATGTAAAAAAGAAGCATGCGGAGACATTTCGTGCACCTCAGACACACGCTGCAACACTGCTTAGTTAGCGAACATCCACAAATGCAGCTGGAACGCTGCAGTACCCGCGACGCCTTCCAAAGCAAAGAGGGAATTCCTGCACCCTGAAAGCTTGGATTAAAAACCGAGAGTAAAAACTCAGTTAGAAAGTGCAGGGGCAGCAGCTGTTTAACAACAAGCCCTGTTCTCAGCGGCTGGTGGGCAACAGTGGTAAAAGAAGCCAAATCAGGCACGAAAAGATGGTGCAAAAACGATTGTTTTCCAAGCTGCTTCCTGGTACACCCTAAACCATACCTACAGGCGGAGGCAGGCAGGCAGAGCGGTCGTTCCCCTCCGGTTTGTGATTTTTTAATAACGGGCGAGGGCACCGTGCGCCCCGCCGCAGCTCAGGTGCGATTCAGTAACGGGAACAGGGGCAAACGGCGCCTGCAGCAGCCGGCTCTGCCCCGCTGCGTGGTGCGAGATGCCTGCTCTGCTCTCCCGCAGGTTCCTGGAGGTGGAGCGGCCGCGGCTCAGCAAGGCGTCCCGCACCCTGGCCTTCGTGTACCCCTACCTCTTCGACAGCATTCCCCTCTTCTACAGGGTACGTAGGAGGCTCCGGCGGGCGGCGTTCGCGGCGCCCGCACCTTCGCTTGCTGCAGGGTTGGAAAGATCAGCTGCTCCGCCTCGCTCTGAGAATACTCGGGAAAATACGTCCGCCTTTATTTATTTTTTAAAAAGGGAAAACAAACTCCTGCAGGAAAAGAGATTTGGTTATTTTTTTCCTGCACCGGTCAAAGCGCGGCATTCTTTGAAGGCTGCGAGTCGCCGGGTCAGCGGCGCGGGGTGGGCATTTTGCTGGGGTGGGGGAAGACGGGAGGTGTGGGGCGGGGGCAGCCGATGGGATGTTTGGGAACGTGGTGCTCTCCCTTTTTCCCCCGCCGCTGCCCTCCTGCTCAGTTCTACCTGTGCGCCGCGCGGAGCTGCGCCGAGCCCGCGGTCGCGCTGCACTACAAGCACACCGCCTTCGCCTTCCTCACCTGCTTCATCTTCGCCACTCACCTGCCGGAGAGGCTCGCGCCGGGACACTTCGACTACATCGGTGAGTGCCGGCAGGCCGAGCTGGCGCTGCTTGCTCGTTAAGCAGAAGAAATATTTAAAAACGCGACGCCAGGAGGCGACGGCTCCCACGCCGGAGGCCTGCCGAGCCCGCGGTTGTGTTTGAGGGAAACCTGGGGAGTTTCTCCAGTGCTTCTGGCTTCCTTGCAGGGCACAGCCACCAGGTTTTCCACGTGTGCGGGATCCTGGGCACGCACTTCCAGATGGAAGCCATCATGATGGACATGAGCGAGCGCCATGAGCGGCTGCTGGCCACCTCGCTGCTGCCCTCCGCCCTGCAGACCCTGGTGCCCATGGGCACCTGCATGGCCATCGGCCTGGCCGTCATCGGGCTCTGCTCCGCGTCCCTCCGCTTCATGCCCGAGCCTGGGCACAAAGACAAGCCGCACGGGTGCTAGGCTTCGGGTCTAGGTGGCATCCGTGCCGCTCCGCAGGCCAGAGCCTAAACAGCACGTGGATGGGATGAACGAGGAGTTTATCTGCGTACGCTCTAGGAGAAAAAGTTTATTTATGGTTTCTCGAGAGCGGAACATATTGCACTGTTTTTTGTACATATAGCTTTAAAGCTGGGAACAGATTATGCAATGCTTTTAATCAAGTTGGTCTCTCACCACCAGAAATATTTAAAATAATCTTAACGTTTCCTGCAAAAGGGAGATAAGTGCTAATACTTTCCAAAGCAATAGGCATTCATCGGTTCTGCCTTATGGAGGACGTGGGGAGGCAAGGGCAGGGGGGAGCACCGGGGGTACGAGTGTCCCTGCTGGTGGCTTGGTCCTGAAGCAGACCCCGATGGCAGGGAAGGGAACGTGCTGTGCGCCGCGTCCCGAGCGCTGAGCCCAGGGCCCTCACCTTGCAGGTGCTGTCATCTGGGAGGCCAAAACTCAGATATCAGAGGCCTTGCACTAAACCCAAGTGCCTACCCGATATGGGACTGAGGGAGACCAGGGCGTGCCTACACTTTAAATTTTACTGAAATAGCTATTTTTGATAATTATCCGGAAAGTGTTACTCCAAGGGATCTCTCCATGCGGATGCTCCTCCAGAACAGCCCTTTTTGTCCAACTGCAGTGCATAGAGGAGTCCTGGGGAGTGAATTTCCGTGCAAGAACTCAGCTCTCACCCTACGGCTGGGGGCACTTCTGCCCCTCCTTGCCTTCTGGTCTCTCTTGCACAGAAAAGTGTTTGCGGCTCCCCCGGGGCTGGCGGCTCCAGCAACGGGGCCGTGCCCGTGCCTGGCTGGGCTCCACGGCGCAAGCAGCCCGCCAAAAGGGATCGCTTCTTCTCCAGGAGAGCTCCTGAGGGCTTTGGGGACGCTTCCGATGAGGCTGTCACGTTGGTTTTACCCGATACCTTACAGGAGGTGCATGTGATGCAGACGACTGCTATGGAATGTTATCAAGCTCCTTGATAATCATACGGGTGTGTGACTTGTTTCGCGTATAATTACCTCTCTCAAGGTATACTAGATGCACTTTTGAGTGACAACACAATGGCTCGTTAAAGATATTATGGGACAACTAAGTCTTTTGAAAGCAAACTTTCTTTTGAAAGCTGACCAAGATTTATATTAATATTTATAAGCACTGGAACGTAATTGTTTATTCAAAAGTTTTATTTCATTAAAAGAGGAAACTAATATAACTATGGCACTGATGTATTCTAACCTGATTTGGATAGTTCCGTTTCTGTCTGTGAAAATAATCACTTCAGAGATAATTGCTAATAATTGCAAAGCTTATTTACCTTGTGTGTATGTGTAACTGGAGAGGAATCTGGCTCTATCTGCAAGACATGATTTAAGCTCTGTAAACTTTACATTAATTACTCTAATTTTTTTCTTAGTTGTTTGTTTAACTTCTGAATTTGGGAAGTTCTCTGGTGCTCTTGAGGTGAACTTATTTGCAGGAAAACCACACTGAAAATATAGCACTACATTCTATACTGCCACAATCCCTCCGGACCCTGCAGCCCTTTGCACAGACCCTCTGCCCAGCGCACACCTTACACAACAGATGAGTGGATGTGGTATGATCTTGGAGCAGCATAGCCAAGCCAGATTTCTTATTCAGTTGGAGACAGGCCTTCAAAAAGCTGTTCAATGTACTTCATTTTATTCACATAAAGAAATAAAAGCTTTGTGTCAAGTTGTAAACAATACAGGATATTTATCTGTCGGAACATGCTGTTCTGTTGCGGCTGCACTCCCTGTACGTTGTGCAAACCCCGCTCTACCGGGGCCTTGCACCAGCTGCACGCCGGCCTGAAGCCACAAACGCCACTGTTACCACTAGGAACAAAGCTAAGAGAGCATCACTACCCTGCTCTTCAGCTGAGGTTTTACTGCACTGATCAACAGTGCAGATATTGCAGATATGAAGGAGGGTCAGACTCAATAGGTACGCGATGTACATGATACGGCTCTCCCTGGAAAAGGTTTTCAGGGCGATTTTTTGGCTGGAATCCCTCTTTGGTTTTCACCTCTGAACTCCGTGCCCAACCCGAGCCTGTTTGCTGTGTAAACTCTTCAACTTAATCTTAATTTATGTTGAACTCTAGCATTCCACACCAACCACTATAATGGTATTCAAAGTGCGTTTTACCACACTTGCAGTCTGCTGATCTAACTTTTACACCTTAGGTAGAAGTTAAAGAAAACTGCCAGTTGCCTATTCAGCAGGGCAGTTGGCCGGATTTTAGGTCTATCAAATTCCTTTGGGTTAATGTAAAATGTGATTCTGAATATTTCTGAAAAATGCTTAATCCAACAGGCACACATTTTCTCCCATAACAGTATAACACACAGCAGGGATTTAAGTCAGCTGGAATAAAGGTGTAAGTGCCTGCAGCGGGAGGTGTGGGGCTCTCTTCTGGAAGTCCTCCCCGGGTGAAGCAGCCATCAGTGAGGTGAGGATGGAGGCACGGATGAGGGGCAGTGTGCAGGAGACTGCTGGTGCCTGGCTGGACAGCAGGGAAGTTATTCCTTCCCTAGCGGCTGAGACTGCAGCGCTACCCCCAGTCGCTGAGGTTTGTGATCTCTAAGGCTGATTAGACTCCTGGCTCCTGCCACTTGATCGGGTAACCAGCACAGAGCTATTTTAGCCTTTTTTTCCACCTACAGAGACAGAGGAACTTGTGCACATCTGAAAACAAACACACACTCGGTTGCAGACCTTCTGTCTTGCACGTCTTTATCGCCCTGGCATCTGACATTGCAGCACTCTCTGCACAGCTTAATTTTAACTGCTTATATTGTTGATATGTTTTATGGGAACATTAAAAAAATTGTCTGATATATTGTAAAACACCGTTTAAGAACTGAAGGTTACCCAGCACACCAAACAGCTTATTGTCATGATTCCTTTGGATTTTTTTTTTCTCTTAAAATGGGCAAGCTAATGTTATTTAGTTAATTTACACTAAAATGAAGAACTTGGCTGGAGTCAGTGGTTTAAGTGAGACTGAATTCAGCCCACTGGAGGATTTCTGAGCTGCAAACCGGGGTTAAAATCCAAGCTACTTCATCCTTTGCCCCAGTTCCCCAGTTGATTTAGAAGTGCGTTTCCTTCTCAGGAAATTGGTCTTTCAATGGGCTCATTTGGCCGGGCTCTTTACCCTTGCCTCCTTTTCCACCACTAAGCATTTCCTAGGGGCTAGGAATTAACCGAGCGACCTGCAGGCAGGTAGCAGCTCAGCCACCGGGTACGAAGAGAGGCCCTGGCATGGGGAGCTTTGCTGGATTAGACCTGCCTTCCTGATCCCAAACCTTTATTTGAACTATGCACATAAACAAACACAAGAACAGCCCCCGCAGCCTTCCAGGAGAGGTTCCCATGCACAGGGGAGCCCAGGCCCCGCGCTGCAACAATGTTTTTTTAATCTGGGCTCAAGGAAATGTTTGTTGGCTGTTGAAGAGCCCCACAGGGGTGTAAGGCAAGGTGCGTAGGGGCCGCTTCCCACCCCGTGCCGGGTGCCCCCATCTCTGAGGCACCCACAGGAGGCTGCGGGGCGGGGGGCTCACGAAGTGCTTGGGCGACGCTCTCAGGCACAGGGGCTGATTTTGGGGTGGCGCTGTGTGGAACCAGGGCTTGGACTGGGGGGGGCTGCTGGTGGCTGGGGACGTTCCGTGATTTGTGTGACCACAACCCCGCGCTCCTCGCAGCCGGGCCCGCAGGCCCCGAGGGCCCAGCGGGGGGCGCCCGCGCTCGCAGGCCGCGCCCCGGGGAGGGGGCCGTCACCACGGCAACGCCCGCGGGCCGGGGCGGGCGTCGTCCCCCCGTGACGCAACGACGCTACGCGGCGGCGCGCGCGCTGATTGGCTGCATTTGAATCCGAGCGGGCGCGCGGGCGGAGGCAGCGCCGAGAGCGGCTCCGGGGAGGCCCCGGCCCCGACCCCCCCCCGACCCCCCCCCCACACCCCCGCCCCGCGACCCCCGCCCCGCGACCCCCGCCCCGGCCCCCCGCGCCATGAAGGCGGCGTAAGTCGGCCCCCGGCCCCTCAGCCCCTTACCTCGGCCCGGTTCGCCCCCCCCCCTCCCGCCCCGGGCCACCCCTCACGCCTCGCTCCTTCTCCCAGTAGGGCTAAGACGCCGCGGAGGCCGGCGCTGAAGAAGCCGCCCGCCCCCGGGCCCAAGGATCCCGTGGGGGTGAGTGCGGGGGGGGGGGAGGACCGGGGGTCGGGAGGGGAGGGCGGGGGAGGGCTGCTCGGAGCGGGGCCGGGCCGGGCCCCAGAAACTCCCCCCCCGGCCCCCCAGACACCCCCCGGCCCCGGTCACCCCTTCCCGGTCCGTCCGTCCGTCCGTCCCCCTGGTCCACCTCTCCCGGTTGCCGGTGCGCCCCCCCGCCCCCGGTACCCTTCTCCCTGTTCCCGGTCCGTCCCTTCCCCCCGCCCCCCCCGGTCCCTATCTCCCGGTTCCCGGTCCGCCTCGGCCCCCCCGGTCCCCATCTGCCGGTTCCCGGTCCATCTGTCCCCCGATCTCTGTCCCCCCCCCCGGTTCTCGGTCCTCTCCCCCGGTCCCACTCTGAGCGCCCCGCCGGGCCCTGTCCCCCCCCTGTTCTGACACCCCCCCCCAGGTGTACTGCAGGGTGCGGCCGCTCAGCCGCCAGGACCAGGAGTGCTGCATCGAGGTGATCAACGAGACCACGGTGCAGATCCACCCCCCCGACGGGTACAGGGTGTTCCGCAACGGGGAGTACCGGGAGGTAAGGGCCCGGGGCTGCCGGGGGTGGGCGGGAGCCCCTTCCCCCTGTCGGGGTTCCCTGCTGGCTCACGGGGTCCGCCACAGCTCGCAGAGCAGCTCCCGTGTGGTTTGTGTGCTCGGGGAGCCGGTTTCCAAATTCAGAAGCCTGCCTAGAGTAAAAAGGCACGATTTCCTTGGCCATCAGATGTATCCTCTGCACACATAAGGATTCTTTTGTGGGGTGGAGGGGTGAGCGTGAAAGGACAAAAGAAAAGCTGTCAAATCCACGGACTGCTGGAAGGACTCGTTTGCAAAGGGCTGGTTCACAGAAACCAGCTCTATGCAAAACGAGGCATAAATGAAATTAACGGGTGATTTATCCTTAACTGAAGTTGGGCAATGTCTGTGCATGTACTGGGTTTGGGGAAGCTGTAGGTTATGTACTCAAAGAGGGAAGGGAGGTGCCAATGTCTTCCTTGGGAACTGATGAGGGGACACCAGGAACAAAAGTCGCACTGGGGAGGCTCAGGCTGGACGTTAGGGAAAAAATTCTTTACCGTGAGGGTGGTCAAACTGTGCAACAGGCTTCCTGGAGAGGTGGCTGATGCCCCGTGCCTGCCGGTGCTCAAGAGGCGTTTGGACAATGCCCTCATTAATGAGCTCTAACTTCTGGTTAGCCCTGAAGCGGTCAGGCAGTTGGGCCTAATCTCTGCAGGTCCCTTTCAACTGAACTATTCAAGCAGTGAAACGGCACAAAGTGGGAAGCAGGTAGCGGGTCGCTTATTCCAAGCAGTTTGTACTGTTACTGGACCAATGTCATCTTTTCTAGGAAAGAAGGGTTTAGGTCACATGCACAGAACGAGGAGCTGAAGCCCTGTAGTGCTGAGCACCGTTTGGTTGGGAAACAGTTAATTACAGGTCCCTGGCACAGCCATGTAGCTCTCCATGAGACAATGTCTGTGGCTTTCTGTGAATAAAATGCAGTGAGCGCTAGCTGGGATGCAGAATACTTTGTTTCCGATTTCGGTATGGAAGAACCTTGAAGTATATAAAGTTATCTTCAAAGTCTTAAATAAAATGGGCAAAGGCTTAATTCAAAATTTCGTAAACAAGCCTTTGTTCAAAAACTCTTAGTTCAACTATTTATGTGAATAAGCGTTTTGATGCAAAGTGGCCAGAGTGATCAAAAATATATTGAAAACCTATCCTGGAACTGGCTGGAAAAAGACATGAACTTAAAAGAAGATGACTAAAACCTGGAGCATTCTGGCTTTGGCCATTGCGGGTGTTGCTTTGGTCAGTGCCTGCATAGATGATGACTGCAGCTCACACAGAAATTTGAAACCGAAAACTGTTGGCATGGGAGGTCAGGCTTTGCGATCATTCCAGTTACTGAGGACTTAAGTTCTATAAAAACTGGCCGGTTGCTGTGCTTTGTTTTGCAAATCTTAGCTTATTCCTGGAATAGTTGTGGAGCAGCTGCGTGCGTTCAAACACCGGTGTGATCCTAAAGTAGACTTTGTTGTTGTGTTAAGCTGATGGAAAGCTGTTCTAAAGAGTGAAGCGTTTTGAAGCAGTGACTCCTGGACAGGGAAACGGAAGGTTTAGGGCGCTGTATTTTCTTTGCTTCAGACGCAGTATTCGTTCAAAGAGGTGTTTGGCACCCTCGTCGTTCAGAAGGACGTTTTTGATGTGGTGGCTAAACCTCTAGTGGAAGATCTCATTCGTGGGAAAAATGGTAAGGAAGTAGTTGTTGTTCTCTACCGCTTCTGTGGGTCTACCCTGCACCTCTTTGGTATTGCTATGATTTTGCGTGTCTTAAGGTTTCTTAGCTTGTCTAGGTAAAAACGTATACACCTTGTTTGCAGTGAAACTGTTGTGGTTCAGCTTCTCTGTACGACTTCCCTGGGAGCTGCTCTTGTTTTTCATTACTTGTAAACTTATTTTCCTGTGTTATGGAGTGCATGTAATGTGCGTCAAGGAGTAATCTTTGTTGTACACTGTTAACAGAAGAAGCCTTTTTTCTGCAGAAAGGGATGACTTATTCACCTAAAGACTGACCACAGAGACAAATCAATCTGTCCTGGGCACAGCTTGATGTCTCAGTGTTGGTCCTTGAGGTATCTGGCTAATGTCAATCCCCTCAGTAATGTCCAGAATAAATTAGATCTCTACACATGTGGGGCTTAGTGGCTTCCTTCCATTTTCACTTCCGAACACAGGTTAAGTACCGTGACTTGTAGTTGAAGTGTGCCTCAATGAGAGATGCACGCGTTGGTATTGACTAGGAATGGCTTTTGGTGGGCTGGGGTAGCTTACTGTTAGCTGCTCCAAAGGAGTCATCATTTTTCCCAAGTATATTTTACCCAAGACAGACGGAGTGTGAATATAATCAAGCTTTTCTGAGAGTCTTCTGTCTCTCCTAGGTCTCCTTTTTACCTACGGGGTGACAGGCAGTGGGAAAACACACACCATGACAGGATCTCCTGGTGACGGAGGACTTCTCCCACGGTGTTTGGATATGATCTTCAACAGCATAGGACCGTTCCAGGCCAAGCGATTTGTGAGTAGTTTTGCATTTTAAAAAGTTTAAAATGTTTGACTCCTGTCTTAAAAAACCAAACCATGAGATTTGAAGAAGAAGGCCGAAGAGGCAGGCCTGGTATCTAGGACGGACATTTCAAGAGGTAGAGAAGACCATTTCTGTGGTCTGGCTGTCCTTGTAATTGTCATTTATTCTTTAATTACTTGGTTTCCTGTGGCTTTTGTATCTTGTGACTAGGTTTCATTCCTTGTCTAAAATAATATAGGAGATGCTGTTAAGTTTTTCTTGTGGTAAGGCATCTCTGATTTTTTGCTACCTAAATATATTTGAAGTAATACTGGAAGCATTTTCCTTGGTAGTATTCTAGCTTGGAAGCTTCTGTGAAAATCTTGTATTTTGGAAATACCTGTTAAATCTGCTTGGAATTAGCCAGCACTTTGAGTGTTAGTGAGGGGGCGTTAGTAAGGTATTTGCTGATTGCCAGACAGCCTGATCAAATCGCTTGTCTTCTGCTGGGTAACACCTCGTGTTCTCTAATGTTTATCATTGTGTTGTCTAAACGTGTTCCCTCTTCAGGTTTTTAAGCTTGATGACAAGAATGGTGTGGATGTTCAGTGCGAAGTAGACGCTCTATTAGAGCGACAGAAAAGAGATGCCATGCCTGTTCCCAAAACTCCATCTGGCAAGTGAGTAACTCTTGTAACGCACAGAACAAATTACTTAACGTAAATGTTAGTCTGGAATTGTGATTTTAAATTACCTTGGTGTCCTTAGCCTTCCTTTGAAAAAAGAAAAATAACTTAATGAAAAGTTAGTATGTTAGTGTATTACTTTTCATGTGGCTTGAGCAATTGCATAATGAAGTATTTAGATTCTAAGACTTAGAATCAGGCAGAATAAGGCTATTTTTTGTACCCATTTTCCGATAAATAAAATGCCGTGATTTGATAAAGTAGTGATACTGTGAACTTAAGGGTGTTTTGCAAAAAATTGCTGAATGGTGGGTGATCCAAATGCTAACCATCCAGGAATTTTGCAAGGCAAAAATTCTTACTGCAACCAAGTACAGCACTGCTGGATGAAAATCTATCTGTTTTAACTTTTTTAATCTGATGGGACTGCAAAGTGATGTGTTGGTTTTAGTTTCTAGGGTGAGCTTTTCTGTTCTCGGATCGTGCCACCTGTCAGTAGACTTGCTTTTTGACTGTAGTCACTGTCTGACATGTTAACTGTCCGTGGATGCTCCATTGCAATCACTTGTTGTGTGTTATCAGCAGGCGACAAATGGACCCAGAATTTGCTGATATGATAAACGTGCAAGATCACTGCAAAGTGGACGAAGTTGATGAAGATAATGTCTACAGTGTTTTTGTTTCTTATATCGAGATCTACAACAACTACATATATGACCTCCTGGAGGAAGCTCCCTTTGAGCTGATAAAACCAAAGTCAGTATGAATATTCGTGAGCTTTGGTTACGCTTTTGTGAGAGCTATGTTGTCTTTGTGGCTGTTGTCAAGTCTGGCTCAATTCATTCATGTGAATCGCTTCAAAAAATCACATAGGAAAAGGTGATGCGTAAGGAGTCCAGACAACAGTATTTAAGTGTGCCAAGTACTGGTGGTTGTTCTGTTGATGCTAAGACTTAGTGCTCCCTTTCTTAGCATAGTGGGAGGCAAGTAAATATTTGTTAGGCAGCGTTGTATCCTGCTGAGATTATAAGTCTATTCATACTGTTCTGCAAGTACTGTTCCTGGCTGGTGAGTGCAACTTGAAGAGTAAGCCATTCCGTAGCTGACATTTTTCTCTGGATAACTGTATTGGGCAAAAGTTGCTATTGTTGCTTTACAGTTGATGTAAGCTTGTGTATCTCTTTGCTCAATGCCAGTCATTTCCATAGAAACAGAAATGAGTAGTCTCATAAGCGAATTACTGAATTTTTTTGGGAAGGTGTGTACTTGGCTGCTGTCTAAAATCAGTGAATCTTGTGACTTTTGGGAAAAGAGTCTGCAAATCAAACTTAGTTGAACATATTTTTTGATTCTAAATCCATTAAAGAAAATACTATGCATATCTACTGGTACATGTGTTAATTAAAGAGTTGGCTGATCTATAAAGACTGACTAGAGCAAAACAAGTTATTGCACCAAAACATTGAGAGCAGTCTCCAGGGTACTGCTTTCAAATGATTTTGAATATCTGAACGCTTTTTAAAAAAGAATTAAAATTGGGTTCAGTGTCTTGCTTATGTCCAGAAATCAGCCTAGGAAAAATCTTGGATTATTTCCACTTACGGAAGCTACAGTGCATTAAATATGAAATGATTTCAGACAAGCTGAATGACTTAATATTTTTAACGCTGTTTTTTTGCTAGGTGGAACAATTGCAACACTCCTGTGCGAAATGGTGACTTTATGTATGTGCATAAGCATATTCCCACTATTGAAAAGTGAAATTTACTTGCAGTAGAAGCAGAAAATAGACTGACTCTCTATCTCTTCTTGCTTAACTAGCAAATATAGACTGCTCTTGAAGCCATCTTGCTTCTGTATGAGCATATGCATGTAGAAAAACAATAGCTGCCGTTCAAACCAATGATTTCTAGCAAGAATTGCAATTAAATGTGGCTTCTCAATTAAAGCAGTAGCTGAAGTGTAACTAATCCTTGCTGAATGTGTGTCCCTGTACTTGTACTTCCTCTCACATCTGCTGTATAGATGATTGACGTATTCAGTCTGAATTTTGTACTTAAAAGAAAACTGGCTTGATATAACGTGCTGCTCTATATACACCTCCGCTCAGTTTTATTGTTCTTTCCTTCCTTGCCCTTAAGACCTCCACAATCCAAAATACTTCGTGAGGACCAGAATCACAATATGTATGTCACAGGATGCACAGAAGTAGAGGTGAAATCTACAGAAGAAGCTTTTGAAGTGTTTTGGAAAGGTAAATAATCTTGAAAAGTAACTTATTACATCTAGTACAGACTCATAATCTTTTACGCTGCCATGCTGAAAACAGAACTGGCTTTGCTAGGTGGCAAGTCTGTTAAATGAAACAGACTTCTGGAAGGAATGCTTTTTTTTTTTAAACAGGTCAAAAGAAGAGGCGTATTGCAAACACTCAGCTGAATCGAGAATCTAGCCGATCTCACAGTGTTTTCATAATAAAGTTGGCTCAGGCACCCCTGGATGCAGATGGAGATAATGTGCTACAGGTGAATTCTGGGGCAGGCTATTAAAGAAGAGCTGTGTGTGTATGTATGTATATGTAAATTAGAAAAAGAGAATCTTGTAATATGGCATTCTGAAACAGTTACCTTGTCTCAGGAATATGCATCTTGATCGTTAGAAGTTTCGTTCTGAAGTAAATCAAAATTATGAAATTTCTGAAGTCTTTAACAAAGTTAGTCTCCTATCTCTAATTAAAGTAGAGCATTAAATGGTCAACAAGCTGCCCGTTCCTTTGTTCTTCACCTCTGTTTTGAACAAAACACATTAAGAATGTAAGAATATAAGACTTTGAGGCTTTGAGTGAGTGTACTTGTTACAATCTGTCTTGTGGCCTAAGACAGAAAGGATTTGATAAAACTTATTCACACACAAAAAAGTGGTGCATAGTTGGATCGTGAGGTGTGCGTGTTTTCTTCCAGTGCCCCCTTAGAAGGCAGGGAATAGAATGCTAATAATCTGTCTCCCTTTTTGTCTGTAACAGGAGAAAGAACAGATCACTTTAAGCCAGCTGTCCTTAGTTGATCTCGCTGGAAGTGAAAGGACTAATAGAACAAAAGCTGAAGGGAACAGGTTGCGGGAAGCAGGTATGTGCCGTGTTTAGAAAGCCTGTTAGTTTTATATGCTAGGATACGTTTACATTAGTGTTGTCTGCTAGTAAAGAAATTGTAGGAACAATGAACGTTCTGTTATGATGTTCAGTTATCTGGTTTGACAGTCTTAATCCTCCAGTTTGGAAACTAGAAGCTTCTTTATAGAAGCTATTAAATTCATGAATGCTTCAGATTATTTGGAATGATTATCTAACTAATATGACTTCAGGGTCCAGGGGGTTTATCTTTAAGTAAACTGCTAAATAATTTGAACATGATCCAATAGCTTCTTACAGAGCTTTTTTTCATTATTTTAAGGTAATATTAATCAGTCACTAATGACATTAAGAACATGTATTGAAGTTCTACGGGAAAACCAGATGTATGGAACTAATAAGGTATGCAACCCGTCATCTAATTATCTTTTGATCTGATGAAGAGCTGGTGTAACGTAACCTTACTAGACCTTTCTTCTACTTTAAGATGGTTCCGTACAGAGATTCCAAGCTGACTCATCTCTTCAAGAACTATTTTGATGGTGAAGGAAAAGTGCGTATGATTGTATGCGTTAATCCTAAAGCTGAGGACTACGAAGAAAGCTTGGTAACTTTCTTGCAGTTCTTATCTCATCCTCACCTACTCTTGTCTCGTGTTTACAACTGAATTACTGTACTTGTTTAGTAGGTGGCAGGAGTGGTAACTTTTGTTGCTTGGACACTTCAGGTAATCAGGTATAATACTCTAGGGCAAATGTGTCCTCTAAATCTTATTTGTCCACTTAAAAAGTACAACTACTACTTGCATGTAATATAGGTAGGAAGCTTCTCTTATAGCTGTCTAAATAGTCATATTTAGGTGTTTTATCCCCACTATGACAGTACTTGCAGGAACTTAAGGCACCTGCACAGTCAGGTTTGTGATTCCTTGGGGGCTGAAGTAGGGAAGATCTTACTGGTAAGATTTTTAGACATTCAGCTTTGGATTGGCAAGCTATCTGGCTGGGAAATAGTTGAGATTATAGCTTGATAATGTCTCTGCTAAAACTTTTATTGATCTAAAGTATCACTTTCAAATTTAATTTGGACTGCTTTAGTTTAATTGTTGAGCTTGCTTCCGTTCTTTTGCAGCAAGTCATGCGTTTTGCAGAAATGACTCAGGAAGTTGAAGTGGCAAGACCTGTTGACAGACCTCTGTGCGGCCTAACACCAGGGCGGCGCTTTAGGAATCAGGCCTTCAGAGAAGAACTCGCGCGGAAGTTGGAGATGCGCGGTGGCCCAATCAATGGAGGTAAATACAAGAACTCTGGGTCTTTACAGCACTGGCCTGTGCTGTTCTTAGGGGATGAAGATGTCTTTAAAACAAATTATTTGAGCCGTAAAGGCACACAAGGAACTGCATCAAACTGTTAGTTGTGAGCTTTCTCTGTAACAGTTACACCTGAACTGCTCTTTTCATACAGTGGTACTACTTATGCAGTAATTGGGCTTATGCTACAAATCTCGGAGTAATTCTTTATTGGTGATGAGTCGAATTCATGGTCCCATTACTGCAGCTCTGGAAAAGAAATTGTGCTGAAGATGAAACTTCGATTTATTTTATTTTTGAATGCTCTGGACCCACCTTAGAAATCAAGAGTTGCCTGAAGGTGTTATAAGGGAGTGAATCAAAAATATCACACTTAGTCTTTTCTCAATACTGTCATCTATTCTGAAAAACATGTAGTTTTAATTATCCTAAGTTCTGTCTGCTTTAGAATACTGTGGAATGATCTGTGGCTATGCATTGTCAAATAGAAATTTTCTGCTCTGTAGCTTGCTGACAGACGTTCTTGGCTTTGAATCTTACAGAAACAGAAGAGCAATCTGCTTCTGAGATATTTCTGCAGAACTTTCCTCCATTGCCTTCATGTGAGCTATTGGATCTTAATGATGATCAAACACTTCCAAAGCTTATTGAAGTCCTGGAAAAACGCCATAAGCTACGACAAATGTTGTCAGAAGAATTTGCCAAAAATGGTAAGAATTTTAACATCGATGTGGAGTTAGATTTTTTGATGCCCTTATTACTACTACAGCATCTCTTCTCTTGTCTAGATTGATAGCTTAAAAAGAAAACTTTAAGGTAATGGAGTAGCTGGTAGCGTTAAGTTGGTAGGAGAAGAACTCATTTTGATGCTATGGGTATAGGGAGAGAAGGTAAAGTGTGTTGTCTCTCTTGCAGTGCTTGCGTTTAAGACTACACTGCAAGAATTTGATTCCAGTGTTATATCCAAGGAAAACTACATTCAAGGAAAATTGTCTGAAAAAGAGAAAACAATAGCAGGACAGAAAATGGAGCTAGAACGTCTGGAGAAGAAAATTAAAACTTTGGAATACAAGGTTAGTTTCTATATTGCTCTAAGCTGTACAACTCCGAAGTACAACATGCATTTTCTGTCTCTTGTTTGGCAAACTTCTTGACATCAGAGGTGCTTGTAAGATGGATATTAGAGGCAAGGTTAAAAGTACTTCGTGGGAAACTTCTAATGAACACTTCTAGCATTCTGGTTTTCCTACTAGAATCCTAGAATCATTTAGGCTGGAAAAGACACTTAAGATCATCAAGTCCAGTCATGAACCTAACACTAGTAAGTCCACCACTAAACCATGTCCCTACGTGCCAAAGGCCTTTCCTAATACACTAAGAAGGGCAACTTTCTTAAAAGTTGTAAAATCTGAAACTTTCTGGAATCTGGACTTCTTATCTTATATATTGGTACAACAGCTAATATATCTAGTATATCTTAACCTGGTGTTCTGGGCTTAGATGGTTGTGCATAGCTAAGTTCATCCTTTCTTCCTCCAGATTGAAATTTTAGAGAAAACTGCTACAATTTATGAAGAAGACAAGCGTAATCTTCAGCAAGAACTAGAAAGCAAGAGCCAGAAATTGCAGCGTCAGGCTTCTGACAAGCGTAGGTTGGAGGCACGACTGCAAGGCATGGTGGCAGAAACGACCATGAAATGGGAGAAGGAGTGTGTAAGTACACTGCCATAAATATTAGAGCTGTCTAATGGAGCCATGCTGAGGGGAGCTGGGGAGTTTGTTTTTGTGAGGGCTTGGAGTGTGTTTTTTTCTTTTGTAATAGCGTTAAGATTGAAGATGAGTTTGTCTTTGTAATTACAGACTTGAACAGACATTTTCATCTTAACTTTTATAAACGTGGTATGATAGGATAAATTCCTCAAGGGCTTGTGATACAGCTAGAGTAGCTCTCCTGAGTACTTCCATTTTACTTCAATATCTAGAACTTGTTCTTCTCGGTTTGTGGCTCTCTGGGGAGTGATTCTTTCATTCTGTCAATTGTCAGTAGAAGCCCAATATTGGACTTTCCTCTTTATCCTCATGTAAACTCTTGCTCAGGTATGCCCTTGATGAGCAATAAGCAAAGGAGTTCCGAAGGATTGCATTAAACTACTGTAGGACTGTTTTCTGCTTCAGGACCACTGATGGAACTGTAGTTAGACAATGCTTCAATTTGCCACTAATTTAGGAAGCAAAATGGTACTGGTTTATAATCTGGGAAGTCTATCTTTTTAGCTTGATATATAATTATTTTCCATAGTTTGTATCTCAATGGGGAAAAACTGTTTCCTGTTCAAAATTTCAGCACCACTTGTGTTTTTGTATAATGTTACTTCATGCTTTTCCTCTCTCCTCTCTGTAGGAGCGTCGTGTAGCAGCAAAGCAGCTGGAAATGCAGAACAAACTTTGGGTCAAAGATGAAAAACTGAAGCAACTGAAGGCCATTGTTACTGAACCAAAGAATGAAAAGCCAGAGAGGCCTTCACGGGAGAGAGACAGAGAGAAGCCTGTCCAGAGATCAGTGTCTCCTTCACCAGTACCTGTAAGTTACCTTTAAAATGCTCCTTCATATGGGGACAAGCTTATTTATAAGAATGAACTAAAACGCAGACTACTTTTCTTTAGTGGCTAGAAAATAGTTCCCGAGCACAGAATTTGAATGACTAAGCTTTCTTTGAATTCTTCCTTCTCCTCTTGTATTTATCAGTGTTCTTTATTTGTGCTCCTGTCTCCTAATGCTCCTAGAACCGGAAGAACACCCGATTCTTAATGCTGTCACTGCAACACAGGAGCTCCCCAAACCCCTAAGCTCAAATAGCCAAATTGAATACTGACAGTATGCAGAGTGACACTGTTTGATTGCCTTACGAGTTGACAGTTCTGTATGTTCACTAACTTCTTTCCCATTCTCTCTAGCCTTCTAGTAATTTAATTACTCAAGTCCCTAGCAGCCAGCGGTTCGTGAGCAACCCCCAGGTGCACAGACGTTCTAATTCTTGTAGCAGCATTTCTGTGGCTTCCTGTGTTATGGAATGGGAGCAGAAAACCCCTTCGCACAAGCATACCGGTGGCACTTCTAATGCAAGGAGTAGACAACAAGAACCAGAACAAAGTAGAGACTATAACACCTCAGACAGAAGGCGAGGGATGTGCTGGACTGGAGTCACTGAGGTTCCCAGGCGTAGAGATGAGCTAGAAATAGAAGAGGATCAATGCTGCAGGGTTAGTGCTGATCCCGTCAAAAGCTAAAGGTAGCATTGCTTAGTCTGGCTCAAAAGTTCATCGCAACTGCTCTCTTACATTGAGCACACCTAAAACAGATTGGATTTTTTTTCCCTAAATTTATTTCTTATAGCACAGTACTATTTCCTAGTCTCGTAATTATTCTATTTAAGTTCTTAATTTGGCATTTAAAAATTTTTTAAAAGCAGTGAGTCTCTTTCCTGTTAGTGCGTAGATAGCTCTTGTAAGGAACTCTGAACTAGCTAGACCTTTTTCCTAGCTATGAGTGTCTTTGTTTTAATTTGTCTGTCTCCTCAAATCTGTCTTGCAGCCTGCAGTTTACCATAGTCTGGGCAGCTTAAATGGTGGTCTTATGAGCCATATATGCAAATGTCTACTGGAAATAGAGCTTGGGCAAATATCTCACTTTAACTGTTAAATTTAGCTCTCTTAGAATAGTTCTCCCAAATTTTCATGTCTGCGTTAAAACCGGGGGGCTTTGCTTACTTTTCATTAAATCGATGTGTGCAAATTATTTGTATCGGTGCTGTCTCTATCACGTTATAGCTCTGTCGCAGTGGCTCAGGTAAATCCAAGAGAATTGTACAACACCCTGCCCCCTCAAATCAGCCTTCTTGAGAGAGCTTCTCAAGAGGGGGGGAAACTTTTGGTAAATTCATTTTTTTGACAACGTTTTTGAAGTTTGTTACTTGCCAGCCCTTTAAAATATGAAATGGGTGTTTAAGCAGATGCTATTCCAATTAACCAGTAAACGAACCATCAGGGCCATCAGGGATGTTGTCTCTCCCACAGTAACGTGTGACTGGTGGCAGTGTCCTCCCTTTAGAACATAACTTTTAAGGCACCCTGGCAGAATTATTTCCCCAAAGTGCTAACAAAAATAAGTACTTGCCCACTAAAAGGGGGAGGAGGGGATTTTGAGTGTTTTCTCCAATTTTAATTTAAACTCTTTCTGAAAGCCACATGTCTCTGTGCACATCTAATTTTTAAGAGCTGCTTTATGTTTGTAAAGGGCACGGCCCGTCTCAAGTCTATTGCTAAAAGAAATCCCAATTGCTGCTCATAACATAAAAGTACAGCGGATGGGATTTGCTTTCATAGCTTTGGGTTATCTAACCTCACTATGACTTACAGAGGTCTGCAAAATTTAGTGTATAAATAAGTCTGCAGTACTTTTTCAAATGCCTGTTCAAAGGTCTTGAAGAGACCCAATTTTTTTTAAACAAGTTTCCTGAATTTTCTGGCTTTTCTGAGCAACTGAAAATGTTCATGACCATAAGATTAAAAATGTACGAACTTCAATCACTTCTCATGGATTTCCAACAGCTTAGCTTAGAAGCAATAACACTAGCACAGGGGACGCTTCCTTTTTCTCTGCTCTGTTTACTCAGAAGTGTTATGAGACCTAGCATCCTTTAGAGACGTTGGAAATCCATACTTGGTCTGCTTCCTTTGCTACCTCAAAACTCCTTGATCCATGAATGAATCTGCGGAAACATTTCCAAATTTCTTTTTTCAGGTTGGTTAATATGTTTATAGCAATCAGACTTCTCCTGGAAGTTTAGGAGAAGCGTTACCAAAGAATAAAGATGTTCTTGTGGAAACTTTACTATGTAGGGAATGCAACTGATTGGATAGCACCTAAAATGTACAAGAAACAAGAATTGGCACAGAAATAAACCATTAAGAATCCTTTACAGGGCTCTTTGTAATGCTGCCTTTCAGGATGGATTCTGAAAGCAGTTTGGGAACGAAGCTTTGAACTTTCAGATAAACGCATCTTAACCAGACCTGGGAAATTCACTCTGCTAATGATATCCTTTGAGATGTTTCCTGTGTGCTGATTTCTTCTGATTCTCTTCCACTCTGATCAGAACGCACCTCCGGTTCGCCTCAGACACAGACGGTCGCGCTCAGCTGGGGAGAGATGGGTAGATCATAAGCCACCTTCTAATCTGCCCACTGACACGGTCATGCAGCCGCACGTCCCTCATGCCATCACGGTGGCGGCTGCAAGCGAAAAGGCACTAGCTAAGTGTGACAAGTATATGCTGACGCACCAGGAGCTAGCCTCTGATGGGGAGATTGAAACAAAACTAATTAAGGTAACGCAAACACCTTTGTGGTGAACTCGTGATAACCCTGTCAAATCCCGTATCTGGCAATGTATTTGTGCTGCAGGCGTGCAGGAGGGTATGTTTAACTCGCTGTGCTAGGAGATCGGATTTGGAAGCTTTGTGCAGTTGGATTCAAGGGAGCTTTTAGAGTCTGAAAATGCTGTTCTTGAACTCTGTTGTTACTTTATATTTACCATTATAAGCTTGTTTCTCAGTCACCATTTTTCCTGAAAGTAATTAAGTGGTGTGTCGTGTGTCCACGTCGTTCCCTCCCCCCAGTAAAACACAATAATCCATTTATAGTGAAAATTTCTTAGGCTTGTGGCTGCAGCTGATCTTGTGGAGTCAGTCTTGCTGGAACATTGTTATTTGATTTCCATTAGTGGAATAAGTAAGCTTGCAGCAGTGATGGATGCTCAAATGCTCCGGAATGTAATTCCTACTAGTCAACTAACAAGCAAATTGGTGAGATCACCTAGGCTTTGAACACTAACAGTGGCTGTGTCCCAAAATGCTGACTGTGCTTACCTAAGGCAAACTGAGAGCTCTTTGTAATTCGTAGCAAGTAGCTTTTGGTTCATTTTTCCTTTGGTCACGGGCCTTTTGACATTGCCTTTTTTTCTTTTGAGTTTTATTTAAAAAAAAGAAAAAGAAAAAAACCTCACTCCTGTAAGGTAACCTTGTAGGTCCGAGCAGCCTCACAGAGGTAACATACCTGTTAGTGCTGTTGAATGGAAGCATTGAAACTGAGCCTGTGACACGATTTCTGCGTATCTTATAGCAATAACTAGGTGTTGAACAGACAGAAGCCTGTCATAGTGACTGTTCTGTGTATCTTGCATGATCATCAGGGTAGATGTTCGTTGTGCCTTATCCTACGTATAATGGGGGAGAATGTATTTGTGCATGTATGCTTACTGGCTACTGAAAGGAAATTATTGTTCTAAGCACTTAAGTTTTTGTGTGGAAACTGGCACTGTTGCTGGCGTAATGATTTAGTAACTGTAACTTGTTAAATGATTTTGGCTTCCAGGGTGATGTCTTCAAAACAAGGGGTGGTGGACAGGCTGTGCAGTTCACAGAGATAGAGACTCTGAAGCAGGAATCTCCAACAGGGTGAGTTGTTCTGAACTTTAGGTTCTGACACTACTTCAGTAGTGCACAAGTAACTGATTCTTGTCCTAATGATTAAATAGCAGAATGTTGTGTCTAACCTGAAATCATATAAAAGTAACCTGGAGGAGCTTTCGGGTACTGGAGCTGCTGGTAAGGCTGATCTGTTGCTGAGAGACACGTATTTCATTGGAAAGTATAAAATGTATTCTCTTGCGTATGGGAATCTATCAAAATACACGATGCTCCAGTAACATATTTTCCCCCAATACTCATCCTTCAGTCGAAAGCGGAGATCGTCACCTTCCAATCCTGATCCACCAGAGGATGCTGCAGACTCTGAATGGACTGATGTGGAAACCAGAGTAAGCTACAAAGGAAGGGGGGGAAGGATGGAACGTGTCATGTTTCCTCTGGATGAGGATTTTTAATGTTGAGAGCTAGGGTGGGGTTAGCAAGAGGACTAACTGCCTCTTTGTCTTCTCAGTGTTCCGTCGCAGTGGAGATGAGGGCAGGATCTGCCCTTGGACCTGGGTATCAGCATCATGCTCAGCCCAAGTAAGTGTCTTTCCTCTCTAGTTTGGGTATTGTGCTCTTCCCTGGCAACATCTAAAGTGAGATAACACTTTTCCCCCATGACATTGCTGCCCTTCCTGCTTTAGGTTTGGGATTTGTATTCCTTTAATGCTTTAAGATGAACAGGCTTGTTCAGTTCTTGGAAACCCTGACTGTATGAATCTGTAGGGGGCTGTCACCCAGAAGACATGTTCTTGCATGGTCTCTATATTCATTGCAGTGAGCAGGATATCAGGGTTTGATCTTGTCCTTCTGCAGCAAATCAGAGTTCACTAATGGGGCTGCAGCATGCCTGACAGGCCAAAATTGGTACAGGTTTGGCGATGGCAGTGGCAAAATTCTAAGCTGTATCCTCCTCTAGTCTCTCTAGCCTGTATCAGATGCTGCTGTAGCAAAATGTACTCATTTTTGCACCTTCAGATAAATTGAAATTAAAGGTTACGAATACCCTAGCATTCATTTTGAAGGAACAGAGGGAGCTGAGGCAATCATGGGATATACCCAACAGCATATTTGAAAGTAGCTAATATTTCAGTTGCTACCTGCTGTGCAACTGCCAAGGTATCTGCTAAGGAAGCACAGGTTTTAGTCATGCTAGAAGAAATTTTCCTCTTCAAATGCGTAGATAACACTGAATTTTTCAGGGCTCTCTTATCATTCCTTAACATGGTGGGGTCAGAGTGGCAATCACGCAGCACATGTCCCAAATCAGAAGCCCCAGTTTCTAGTAAAAGTTGAAATGGTCATGCAGTTTGTAAAGCTAGTGCACAACGTTTGAGCCCCACATCTAATAAAATCTTTCACTTATAAAAGAAATGCTTTGGATATGATAGTTTTGCTAAACTAGGTGTTGCAGAACAGAAGATATCCAGACTTGGCCTCTTGCAGATAGGTGCTGGCAGTGCTCTGGAAGCCGCCTATTCAACTCGGGGGAAGAAAACTTGCAGTTTTGCAAGACATGTTTACGGGCAGGAGAGAGGGCTGGAGAGGCAAAGAGGTATTTGCGAGGCCAAAATGAACCAAACTGATTGCATTTAGAATTGAAATAGTAAAACTTACACTTGCTTTGTGCGGTGTGTGTTGTTTGGATATAGAGTTTAAAACTAGAGTGGAAAGGTATTTCGGGGAGTATCCTGAAATGGGAGTAGTCTCTGAGCTAAGGTCATGAATGTGGCTGTCACCGTGTTAGTATATACTCTATTCCACTTCTCACTGGAAAGTGGACCCGTTCAGGTTGGCTGCTACTACTTGCAGCCTTGCTACAGCTTTGTAAAGTGGTAGTAAATCACTTAGTTTGCATATTGATTTGAGGCTTGTGTTTATTTAAACTCATTAAACTGAAATAAAGCTTTGTTTTAAGCTCATGGCTATTTTTGGGGGGTGTGTGTGTGAAAACAACTGCTTCTTGATAAATAAGTTGTTTGCTTGTAGCATTTGTTAGCATAGGAAGTCTGATATGTATACGTTCAACAGGATAGGTAAATAGGCTGCTGTTCTGGAAAACTACTGCCGTGGAAAATCTGAAAGTTACTTGACTTTATTTTCTTTTAGGCGAAGAAAGCCATGAACGTAATGTACTGCTGCGTTGGAGTCCTGTTGATTTTATCAGACTGATGCTATCTGCTACCAGTGATAAACTAACTGGTTTGTTATCACTGCAGGCTTCTATTTTTATAACGGCCTGTGCTAATGGCAGTAGCTAAATGGGAAATACTGTCTGCAATCCCAAAGAAGCATATGAGTGGGTGCATATATCTTCAGTAGAAGGGGTGGGTGGGAGGGCTCCTGCCATTATGTGCTGTGGACTTCTGAAGAACACCTTCTGTCTTGTATGTATGATGCTTTTGTTATTAAGATGTATCTTTATAGGCTAATGACGCAAGGCTTTTGCCTTGGGTATTTTTTCAGCTTTTTATATAATCTACTTCTTTTCTGGTCACTACCCCTTCCTTGTCAGGTCCTCTGTTTTGAAGAGGCATAAACGCTGCTATTTATTTAGATGCAGTAATGCACTTTAAGAGTGTTCCTATGCCATTTCATATTTTATTAGCTAGCAACAGCTCGGTAATATGAATCTCTTCTTGGAAGAGTTACCTTTGATTATTTAATATGCAAATCAGCTTGTGAAAACAATTTCAATTTTCCCGCCTTCGTAGTAACAGAGCAAGAATATTGAGATGATGAGTAATGATGTCTTGACATCATAGCTACTTTATTTTGTAGTGCGAGTTAGTAATTAAATATTTTACATCTGTAGATGTGGGGTAAAAGGGTAGTGTGCTCACTGACATGGTGAGAACTTTGTATGTGTGGCTCTGCAAGCATATTAAAATAAATACTTTTATTCAATGGCTCTTACCAACCATGACCTTGTTACGTAGGAGTACACTAAGCTACAGAAACGAAGGTAAGCTTTGCAGCATCACGACTATCTTACGCAAAGACCTATGAATGAACGCAGCTTTTGGGAAGCTTCTGGAATTTAAACCAAGGAATCTGCTTGGATCCCAAGATGTGTTTTGGACAAGCTTATGTTCGAGTCTGCAAACTGCTTTTAAGGGCAGTTGGTTGCTTTGAGTGAATGACTGCCTGGTTAAAAGATCTCGAAACTTTGAGCTTTATGTTCAGGTGGTCTGTGAAATGCTTTATCCTGGAAAGATAAAAGAAGCCTTTCCGCGGGTCTTTTTGGCCCACAGCTAGAGCAGAAAGCTGTACGGCACTGGTAGTGGTTTAGAGCTAATGCTGTCCTCTATGGTAGTATTAATGTTCAAGTAGCTAAGAGCGGGCTTGATCGTACTTGTTCTGAGAAAATGTGTAGCAGAGTTGTTCTGCCATCTGTTGTCTTGGGCAGGCAGTGCTGTGCAGTGGTTTCAGAGGGTTTCCACCTTGGTCTGGGAAACAAGAAGTCTTAGCTAGAAGAGCTCCAAGCAGAGATAACTGCATGCCTGACGCACACAGCTATTAAATGCATGTTCAGGATGCTGGTTGGAGTACAGCCCTGCTTTGATTTAATTTGTAACTAGTTAATAGCGCTATCCGAAGACGTGTCATTTAAGTCATAAATGACATAAGGAAAAAGGGGGAAAAGCAGCTTGAAAAAGCGTGGGTTTGTTTTAGAGGTTTCTGTGTGTTTTAACAGGCGAATCCCACGTTGCATCAGTAAGGGAGCAGTGGGGAGCTCTGCAGCTGTAATGGTGAGCTGGTGCCACTAGGTGGTATGAAATAACCGCTGTCGGGTGCTGGTGCCTGAATCCTGTGCCCCGCAGGGAGGGAGGTTTTTGCCTGGGCTGCGTGGCAACAAATTCCTCCTTTTGGCTTTTGGCACTGGTGAGTTTTTGGGATACTGCTAACCTGTGCAGTGTGTCCTTGCTGCCACCCATCTCCTGCCTTATCCACTGCAACCCGGTGGGAGGATGGGAAGGGCGGCCAACAGCAGTAACAATGAAAGAAACTTAAATAAGGCCCGTGCTCCTATTTCTGGTGTTTAAATTAACTCCTCCCCAAGCACTAAAATAATTAATCTACTATTAATGATGAGCAAGCTGTCAAAGACATTATCTCTTTGATTGAATCATTCTGTCATCAGCATAAATCGTTGAAGTGTTACTGGGGAAACCCGAGAGGGAGACGTGAGAAATGAATATTCAGAACTTTGTAAAATAAAATATTTAGCTGCAGAACGTGGCTTCTTTTAGGTTGCTTCAAAAGCAATGTGAAAGAGGCATTCAGAATTAGCTCTCCAAATGTTGCCTTTTGTATCTGGTGGCAAAGGATGTGTGGCTGGAGTGTGTGAGTCCTTCCCGAGTTCTGTATCTTGACACACAATGTACTGAGAAAAGCTCTTGTAAAGCAAAAGTTCTTGTTTTGAATGAGGATGCTGTTAAGCACGAAGAAATAGTTGCTGCAGCCAACTTGTCCCCATTATAAAGGTTAATCAACAGCAAATATAAGACCTTGCAAAGGAGGATGTGTGTCCTTGACAGTGCTGAGGCCGGTGGCGGCGTGGGAACAAGTTGTGTCAAGCCCGTGACTTGTTCTTCATGTACCTAAGCTGCCCATGAGGTCTGAGCTAACAGCGCTGCGTTGTGCCCCTGAGCAGAATTCAAAGGTGAGGCGAAGGCTGGGCTGTGCTACTTGAAGTCTTGACAAGTCGCACCCCTGTGCAGCCAACGCAGCCACGCTACATCCCTCCTGTCTTAAATAGTGGCATCTTTAATTACCTGAAGGCTGGTATTACAGCCTGTGCTGGGCAGAGTGGGCAATTTTAAAGAGCAAAACCTAACGATGCGTGAGGGCTGTCTCTGCAAGCTGCTCTGGGTTCGTGTTTGGGAAGAAGCAGAACTTCGCAGAGCCCAGAGCGCTCCTCTGGGTGGAACTCGAGGCTTGTCAGCTTGGGGGAAGGAGAAGACACAGGGGCTCATCCACTAGCAACGACGGTAGGATTTCATTGCATATCAAGCTGTGTCCTGGCCCAGTTCTAGCAACACTTTTCCATCAGAGGAATCGCATTCAGTGCCACTCAATTGCATTCCTCTGAAGTCGTTCTTCATGTCTTTGCGTCTTCTTCACATATTTACTCTAGTACATAGCTCTGGCGGTGTTTACTCTGCAAAGATTCCTCTAAGACTCAGCTAAGCACACAATTTACTCAGCTAACAAGGGCTGGCATTTATTGTGGGTATCTTTGTGTACTTGTCATTCTTTAGTCTCCGTTGACATTCAGTGGGAAGCGTTAAAACAAACAGCAGCACACAGTAGGAGGGTTGCCTGTACCAATGCTCCTCTGTGAAATAGCTGAATGAGGCCTTCTGCTTGATGTTGGCCAGAGCCAGCTTCTACCAGTTACTGTCAGCGAGGCTGGAGAAGCCTTTGTGTAGGAAGTGGGCTTCTGGGAAAAAATTTAATCTTCTGGAAATCCGTGTTTTTGTTCAGTTTTGCTGCGTACTTATGCCTGCCTTTACTTTTCCCTTAAGCTTTGCACTGATTGCATCTAATATTACCCAAAGCAGATAAGAAAGTAAGCCCTATGGAGTGAGACTTGAAGCCCAAGTTCCTGTTGGGTGAGATTTGGAGGGGGTAGCCCTGAATTTGTTGCCCAAGCAGGGGCTCCAAAGCTGAGGACGTCTTTTTAGGGTGCCACTAACTGTAGGCAGCAGGAATATCTGCCTGGAGGGTGGTGGGCTCTGGCTCCGTTCGCTGTGTGCGCGCAGGAGTCAGCTGCCCCACTAGCCTCAGTGTTAGGAGACTTGAACCTGCTGCGAGGAGAGCTCAGTTGTACTTGGAAACAAAGCAGCCAGTGTGATGCAAAACCATGATAAATTGAGGTTCCTTTTTTTTTTTTGTAATTTAAATGGAAAATCTGTAACTTATTTTCCCCAGGATCTTCCTCTTAGAGCTCTCGGTTTTATTGCAGGCTCTTATTTCTGCCAGCCCTTCCACTGGCAAGCAGGATCAGAGCGTGTTCCAGTGGGATGCATCACTCCGTTTCGCAGGGGCTTGTAGCCTGCTGGTGAAAGCAGCTCTTCGATGCTTTTGTTCCGAGTCTTGTTTCTGTGATTTCTGTTTTGTGCAGCTAGAAGCTAGTGGGATTTCAGTACTTCAAGTCAGCTTCTCTCTGGGAGAGAACTGATGAGCGGCGGATGCTCTGTGCTTTCTGTGAGCAAGCCCGGAGTCAGAGGAGAATCTTGGTCAGCTTGCGTGTAGTTAAGTTCCCTGGAATTACTGACAAATGCTGTTTTAAATGCAGTTCGCTCAACTGAATTCGTGTTTACCTTTTGAGGTAACAAATTGCTCCCACAATAAGCTGAAGTCTGCAGTTAATGCTGCCCGTTCTGCCTGCCAGTTCTGAAACGTCAGAGTTTCCTACTGGCAAAAGGTGAAGGCTCTGGGCTCTGTTGCCTGTGTTGCTTGGATGTTCTTGGCATTAATTGGCTGCAGCCTCTGCTGAGTAATGAAAAGCAGAAGAATAATATGCAGGCTCAGCCCTGAAATCATAGACTTCTCACAGCGAGCTGGAGTAGGTCTGTTCTTGAACCAGGGCTGGCTGAAATCTGCTGTCTCAAAACAGGTCAAGGTACGGTATGAAAGTTCAGGACACCAATCTCATTCCAGGTCATGTTCTGCCCCTTTGCGTCTGTGGCAGTGAATCACTGCTAAGCATGTAAGTACCAGAAGCCTGTAGGATTAGCTGAACTCTTCCCAGTGAAGTTAACAGGATTTTACTGCCTACCTCACTAGCCTGCCGGCTCTTCTTGCCAAGTGCTCTGCAAAAAAAAAAAAAAAAGAGGTGCCTGCACTCTGCTCCTGTGAAAAGCGTTCTGGCTGAACTCAGCCTGCGCGCGCTAGGCAGCCTGCCAGCGAGCAGGGGATGAAAAAGCTGATACGGAGGAGCCTGTCTGCTTTTGGACCTGGCAGCTCCTGTGCGTGCTTCACACTTGCATGCTAACATGCTCCAACCCTGACCCGAGCGGCTACAGCTGTTCTCAGCCTGGCCTCTCAATCAGGGCCTGTCATTCCGCAGATCTGCTGGGCTGCCTGGTGGAAGCTATTTGCAGACAGGGATCAAAGGTATGGCCAACAAAACTGACTGCTTGGGGACTAACGGGGGTTGTCTGAGGTGGAAATCTTCCTTTGCTTGGAAGTCAGCGCAGCACATTCGCGCTGAGGCAGCGTCTGACAAGCGCTGCGGCCTGAGCAGCGGGCGCTGGGTGCCGCTGCCTCGTCCTTGCGGTGCTGGGCAGGCAGGATGGGCTGCGGGGACAGGCGCCGAGCTGAGACATCACCCCGGAGTTGTGCTCCGTTCCCCATCAGACCTCCCTGCTGTTCCTCCATGTGCTACAACAGGGATGCAGGCGCCTGGCTCCGAGCAGCGCGTCCCCAGAACAGAGGCTGGGAGCAGGGAGCGGCTACTGCTGGGTGCCCAAGACGCAGCCACTTCTAGTGCTTATTTTTGCTTGTAACATGCTTTTTCAGTGAACTGTTCTCTTTTTTTCAGCTGTTTTCCACTCCCTTTTGTGGTCTCCTCCGTCGCGTCTAACTCAGATGGCTGCAGAGCCTGTGTGGCCTCTATTGTTTTTTGGTGGGGCAGGCGATGCTTGGTGCCCTGCGGTGGCCCACGGCCGAGGGGCAGCCTCCAGCTCCCCGGCTTGCCCCCTGGCAGCGAGGGTGTGCGATTAGTACCTAGGGGCCGGGTACGAAGGTGGAAAGCTGCCTCTTCAGAGTCTGCAGCAATAAGCTGTAGATTGCCCAAAGGAATGAGGCTTGGAGTTGCTATTCTTCTGAGAGAAGGCTTGCTGTTCGTAGCGCAGCATGAATAATTATAAGCAATAATCCTGGCAGGCATGAGCAACCCTCTTGAAACTGTAGAAGGAGACGAACTGCTGGCAAACGGCAGCGCCTGTGCTGGTAAAGCGGGGTGGTGTTGGACGGGGGCAGCGCTGGGAACAGCGCCCGAGGCCTTGCTGTGCTCCCCTCCCGGGGCAGGTGATGAAAACCACCTTTGACCTTACTGCTGCAGGCGAAAACATTCCTCTTCTGGGGAGGGCAGCGGGCTTGAAAGACGGCTGGTGCCCGTGTCTGCTGCTGTCTGGGACTGCTTGGCAGCGTCTGCCTCCGAAGGACGGGGCTTTATCCCTTGCAAACAGGACAGATGCTAACACGCAGACACCCCCCGTGGAACCTTCCCTCCCCGCAGCAGCCTCAGTGGTGACCCTCGATCCCCGTCGGGGCAGGAGCTGCCCCGCAGGCAGCCGTGGGGCCCGGGGCTCTGCTCCGCCACCCCGAACGGCACATAAGGAACGAGCTTTTCCACCGAGCTGCTCCCTGCTTCCCAGAAATAGCGTTTGCCTCCACTGTCTCTCTTTGATTTATGGGGAGTTCAGATGCTGTTAAAAATAATCCTCCCGCATGCTAAAATTATATCGTCTCTGATTATATTCAGCTTTGTGGACGGAGCGCCTATAAAAAGATGAGCAGAACAGAGCTCGTGGTGGGGTGGCGGGAGAATGTCGGCTGTTTGCTGGAGGAAAGAAGTTTTGTCCTTTCCTTTGGCCGGAGCCGCTCTCCCCTGCCCCAGAGGCAGGCAGCCTGCGCCCGGGAGAAGGCAGCAGATCAGTTCCTAGCCGTGCTAGCCCCCTGCAAAGAGTTCGGCTCGGTTCCTCAAGACGAAATACAGGAGTTAAACGCACAACTTAATCTGCAAGTCAGATGAAAACTCCTTTAATTAGTTAGCAGGAGTTTTGTTTCAGACAGCAGTGAAGAAGCCTCTCCTTCCTGCTCCAACAGCTTGCTTATTCTGTAGCTTTGGATTCTTGGATTTATTTTGAAAATGCCATGAGCTGTTCTTGTTGTTTTATTAGGAAAAACCTAGAGCCCATAAAATACAATTCCCTAGGATAGAAGGCTAATCCTCTTATTTCTACACATTTCTGGATGATTAAACGGCTGGATTATTTAAGTAGTGATTTGTTACTGGATTGCATCATCAAGGAGATCTAAGGCATAAATATTAGCTTTGGGCTTTTGGCTCTTTGCTGTTGAAAGGGGTAGAAGGTGTTCTGCAGACAAAAGCCAGAGAAATTAAATTAAATGAGCATGTGGAGTAGTGGGTCGTGGCGAAGTCCCTAAACCCTCATTGGCTCGAGGAGCTTTAACCTTTACAAAGAACACGTACGGTAAGTAACGTCAGCTTTGCCTGGTAAATCTCGAATCCCGCGGTGTTTCTAAGCGAAGTGGCCCTTCTGCTGTGCTCGGAAACGGTTCCGCAGCCTTTGGTAGCTTCTGGGGCTTGGATTTGTCTTTCCCTTGCACAGAGCCAAGTCCTGGCAGCCGTTTGTGCCACGTCACCCAGCAAAGGGGCGCGTGGGGGGCTCGGGGCACGGCGGGAGCCCCCCGCTGCTGCTCCATCCTTCGGGGCTGCCGGGGTGGGAGCAGCCCCGCAGGGGGTGAGCGCTGCCCGGGGGCTGCCTCCTGCCTGGCTCCAGGGGTTCCAGGGAAGCAGCAAGAGCTCGAGGACGAACCGGGGCTGTTTGGGGCAGGAGGCCGTGGGGTGACCCTGGTGGCTTCCATCAGCACCGGTGTGACCGGTGGCGCGGAGCCGGTGGGGGGCAGCAGATGGTGCTCTTGGCCCGGGCTGTGCTGCCGCCAGCAGCTGGGGACTCGGCCTTCAAAACCTTCAAAAAACGACGGGAAAAATGCCAGGAGCTGCTAACGAGGCTGCTGGGAGATCCTGCAGGGAAAGGGGGGCTGCGGGGAGCACCCTGCCTGCCCCTGGCACGCCGTGCCCTCGTGCCACGCCGGGGAAGACCGGCACGACGAAGACCTTCCACGTGCTTCATCGCGTGCTGGTGGTGCGCCCAGCACGTCAATTCCCCGGGGCATGGATGTAGGAGGGATGGATCGCGCCTCTGTTCCGTGCTGCTGGAAACGCACAGCTATTGCAGGTTAAACGTTTGCGTTCGACGCTCCTGGCTGGCGCAAGAAGATAAAAAGCCGCTCTTGTGGAAGCCGCTGACAGCCGAAGGTGTCCAAAGTAAAATGCGTCTCCTCGGTGGAGCGCCCGGCTCGTCGGGTCTGACAGCCTTGGCAGCACGTAGGGACAAACGGGAGGGAAGGCAGGCGGCTCCCAGTGCTGAGCTAGCTGGCTTCTGTCCTGGTCTGGCTCGTGGGACGTTGGTGGGGTTCGTGTCTGCCCGGAGGCTGCCCGAATCCAGCCCTCCCTGGCGTGCTGAGGCTCCTACGCGCAGAGCACCGAGAGCAGCGACCTTTGCTGACAGCACGCGTGCATCGAGGCTGATGCACCTCGCGGGGAGGACGTGGAAAAAGGGGAGAAACGGGAAAACTTCTGTCGTGGGCAGCTGGAAGAGGAGCACGGGGGTCCCAGATGGGCATCCTCCTCCCCTGGGTTCCTTTCTAGGTGCTGATGGAGAAGGGATGAAGGGACTGCTCCTGCCTCCGAGCCACGAGGAGAATCCCATTCCCTCACTAGCGAGTTACGCAGGCGTTAACCTCTCCTGCCTGGGTCTGCAAACCGAGGGCGATTCTCTTTTTGTGCCCTGTTTCCGGACTTTTTCCAGCGTGGAATCTTCCAAATTGTTCAGACAGCTGTGTGAGGAGAGAGGGGTGCCTGCTAAGGACGTGTGCTGCTGGATGTGCTGCTGGCCGTGGTTTAGTAACGGCATCTGCTCAGCGTGGAGGGTTTGGGGAGAAGATGTGTTCACTCGGAGACGCGTTGTGCCTAGATCCGGAGGGGAAGGAGAGCAGGGTGCCTCCGGGTGAGGGTCTGGGCTTGGCGCTTGTGCTTGAATCCTGCTTCAGGGGCCCTTCAGGGCCCCCAGGCCTCCGTCTGCGACTTCTCTCTGAGGAAGGAAGGCTGAAAGGTGCGACAGGACCCGCTCCTGGATGGGGCCTGCTCCCGGGTGCCCGCTGTGGAAAGGGACGGGCACGGCAGGAGGGGCCGAACGCAGCCCTCGTGCGGAGCGGAGGGCACAGGCCCAGCCCTGCGCTGCTGTGGGAGATGTTGCCACAGCCCCCGGCCTTGCGCTGGGGCTGCTGCTGGACGTGTGCTTTCGTGTGTGATGAACGTGCGGTGTATGCCAAATACAGGGGCTCAAATCACCTGAGGGCTGTTGGACGGGGTGGGCGATAGGAGGCTGAGAATTGAAGAATGCAGCTGGCAGCGTGAGCGCTCCCCGAGGCTTTGGGTTTCCAGGCGTTAGAAGAAATACGGTTAGAATGAACCCATACAAAAAACCAATAGCAAAAGTGTTGCAATAATAAAACTACTTAAACGATACAGATATGAAAATGGGTGCAGGCAGGAAGGGGGCTTTGCTGTGGAGTCGGAACGAGCAGCGTTGGAGAGCATAATTCCTCAGCCACTTTAAGAAATTCAGTTGAAAAATAAGACAAAGTAAATATTTACTCGAGCTTGGACTAGCTGAATGCATTATTGCATTGGGAATTCTTAGCTCTAGTACGTTAATACTTTCATCTGTTGTGGCAATAAACTCTGGCAGAGGGGCTGCAGCGCAGCGCGGGGAGCTGGGCTGGCGGGGCTGGGCTCGCGCGCTGCCCCAGCCCCTCCAGGTGCTTTCCAACCCTCCTGTTTAAACACAGGTTGGGCTGTTTTAATGAATCCAACCTTCGATGCAAACGAGATTCCAAATAATAAGTAATTAACTTTATCGAATTGACATTACCATTTATAACAAAATGTCAACGCTGCCTTTATAAACAAGGCAGAGCTGCTCTTTACGGAGGCCGGGGGGGGAGGCTGGAGGAAAGGAGGAAAATGCAGCGAGGCCAGGACAAAGAACAAACGCTCGGCTTCTCGGGCTCTCGGTTCTCCTCCCGCGTCTCTCGAAGCAGCTCCCTGACATCTCGGCGCCCTTCGCTGCGGTGCCCAGAGCACGGAGAAGGAGGTGAGACGTGCTCGGGGGGCCGAGCACCCTGCGGGCAGGGCAGGTGCTGGAAAAGCCTCGGTGTTGTTCTAGGCACCGCTTACAGCCAGCTTCATCTCCGAATGATGCGTGCAGGGGAAGGCAGCCTCTAGCTGACGGCGTTTCCAGAGGTGCAGAACAGAGGAGAGGTCGGGGGGTGGTGCTCGCTTTCAAGGCTGGCTTTCCACCTTCCTCCCGGGCTCTGCCTCTGACACCTCCGGGTTTTACAATGAGAGCAAACTTACCAATTAAAACATGCGCCTCTGCTTTGGGGCGGGTGCCAGGCCCCTGATGGATATACGTACCTAATAAAAATGTGAAAATTTGCAAACTGGGAGACTGCTTAAAAAAATAACCAGCGTGTTTAAAAGAAGGAAAAAAGTGTTTACCCTCACACATGGAAATAAAATCACTTCTCAGTGTGCGTTGGCGACAGTATTGTGTATTTTCTTGTTACCCAAGAAATGAAAAGTTACTCATTTACCTCTGGTGTCCTCGCAAGCAGAGGTTAATAGCTGCAATAAGGATAAAGTTTATCCTCCCTCCTGGAAGCACAAAGCTGGGGCTGCAGCAGCGGAGCAGAATTTAAGTGTACACAGCTCAAAGGGCCCTGCCATGGGGGTTTCCACGAAGGAAGCAGGAACTGGGGGCTGTGCTTTTTTGTTCTTGGGTGCTGTGTGATGGCTTCGGGACTCCGCAGTCCCTCGCGGAGCTGCTGCTTGCAGGGCAGGAGCCCTGCCCGGGGTGCTCGAAGGCAAGGAAAGCTTCCTTCTACGTGGTTGGAGTCACGGTCCCATAACAAATTTTAATAGTGGAAAAATATTCATTTTATTGGCATGGGTGTTTCTGCGAGTTTCTCTTTATTGCAAGCCTACGTTTCTGGCAAAGGCCACTGAAAGTTTGGCAATCCAAAGGGAAGTGTTAAAATAAAACTCAAGGTAGGTTAGGGACGATTTCTGCCTTAGGGCCTGGAGTCGCAGGCGAGTAGGGGCTTTAAGGCCCTAAGGGTCCAGCTGCAAAAAAATAGTTTTTCTTTTTCTCTTAGGGTTGCTATTTAGTGGCCGGTCATCCAAGGAGGTGCCAATGGGATTTGTGGCCTTTCCTTTTCAGTTCACCTCTTGGCAGTGATAAACAGGATGAATTTCAGCTTAAAGGATCATTTCTTGGGGCGGGGATGAAATGGAAGGGGGGCAGAGCAGCTCCGTGCCTGGCGCAGGGCTGGGCTCCGAGGCAGCAACTTGTGCTGTTTGAACGCGAATCAATCCAAAAATCAATCTTCTGTTTAAGATTTTTAAAAAGAAAAAAACAACAACAAAGAAAGCCACGTTAATCTCATCGGTGGAAATAATCATGTTGGGTCTATGATCCTAATCTTTTAGGTCGTACACATCTGGAAAAGTAATTCGGGGAAATAATATAAACTTCAGCTAAGCTGTATAAACGCAATGAGAAAGTGATTTCATTTAACTGCAGCTCCGTGGACCTTTGTCACACGCCTTCCTGTAACAATATTGACTTTGTAACACCTACACTTTGTTCTCTTCCTTAACAGGACAGCTGCTAAGTGCCGGTAAAACAAACATCACATGTTCTGTGGGGCTCCTACAAGGTTTGCAATCAAGCGCTCTCTAATAACTGCTTAAATACTCTCATCAGGCTTGTCCTTGCTGTTTGCTTTAGGACACGGTGTTTTTCTCTCCCCTCTGTATTTATTCTGCACGAGCGATAGACGGAGCTAGAGGTCGCACAAAGTAAATGCAGGTGGTGCTTTGGTTTTGTTTTTTTTTCTCCCCCCCCCCCTTTTTTTTTCCGGGTTGACTGTCATCACGGAGCTTGCCTTTCTGAATCAGCAGAGCGGATGTCACTCTAAAAGCATTGCCTTGTTCGTCGAGGCTGGGTAATCTCTCCTGAATGCAGGTCCCTATTCTCTCTTGGCACGTTCTCAAAGCCAAGCCGGGCAAATGCAAGGTGACAAGAGAAATAAGAGCTTGTTTAGCAGGAAGGAGAGGAGCGAGCCTGATCCGGGGGCGGCTGTCCCTTCAGCGCGGTGAAATATCGCAGAATTACGTTCCCCTTTACACGGCCTTCAAGGTCAGCAGAAAGCAGAGAGGAGCTCGGGGGGGTGCCCAAAACCCCACACGCGGCTCCACCTCTCCCCAGCGCCACGATATGGGGGCTCGAAGCCCTGCTGGGGCACCCCAGGATAAAGCCTCCCCTCTGCTCCGACGTGATAAAGGGCGACTTTGTCTGACGGGGAAGCTGCCACGTTAGGGGGGACGGACAAATCATGGGCCCCCCGCTCTGTCTCCTGCCATCGGGTGCGTGCGCCCTGCCTGTCGGAGCAGGGGATCGATACCGGCCCTGGGTGAGGACGCGGCGTTTAAATCACCGCAGAGACAGCCCGCTGGGGAAGCGGCGAGGGGGAGCACGCGAGATTGATCTCAAATAATTTTCCTGGCTGGGGACTCGAAGCTGTTGTCGATATTTCTGCATAAATAACGAGCAGCAGCAAGAAGAAGGGGGGGGGGCAGCCGTCGGTGGCAGCGTGCGCGGGTGGTGCCGGGGCGCGGGACGCGGCGCGGGTTGCCTTTCCCGAGGGGCAAACGGGGATTTTGGCACCGTCTGCGGGCTCTGCCCCTGTGCCAGGGCCGGTTTTGAAGTCGGCCGGGCCCTAATTTAGACGTCTTCCCCCTTCCATCCTCCCGGCCGGGACAATGCCCGCTCTCAGCTCGCCCTTGGTCCTGTCGCAAGGCCTCCGAACAATAACCAGGAGGTAGCTGGCGCTCACTGGCGTAACATCTATTACCTTGGTCTCTGCAATCAAAAGCCATTTATAGTAAATGTGTTTGCTTTGTGCTGAATTACTCACAATGCTGCCAAGTACAACCACACCAGCTGTTAATTAGAGTTTAGCTTTTATTACCAAAAAGTCTGCTCTGTTGATATGGAAAATGGGAATAAAAAGTCATTTAACCTATTGTGATGTGAAAATAAACGATGGCTTGTTGGTTTAATTAAATAGTCTATTTATCTAGCCGTCGACTTGTTTGAACATACACAGGATTACGAGCAGCATTACCCTGGCTTGTCTCCTGTTGTCTGCATAATCCGTGGCGTTTGAAGTGACAGTTACCTGCTAAATGGCCCGTTGAACTCCACGGGAATCTTTCAGCAGAGAAGTCCGATGCATTTCCCCTTCCCTTCCCTTCCCTTCCCTTCCCTTCCCTTCCCTTCCCTTCCCTTCCCTTCCCTTCCCTTCCCTTCCCTTCCCTTCCCTTCCCTTCCCTTCCCTTCCCTTCCCTTCCCTTCCCTTCCCTTCCCTTCCCTTCCCTTCCCTTCCCTTCCCTCTCCACAATTACTCCTGGGCACAGTGAAGGGCATCGGTGTCAGCCCCTTTCATCACACCTCTGTGCACAATTCCCCAAAACACTCCTGCTGGGCTTGTTTGGGGATTTTGCTGTGTGTTACACGGCAGAAATAATGCTAGGGTTTCCAGAAACCTGCAGCTCTTCCCAGCCTTCATCTCTTGCGTGATGCTCTTTGTGATAAAGCTGGTAAAGGAGATTCCCCACGCTCAGATCTGATGTTCATCATCTCTTGTGCCATTTGTTTGTCCCCAGCAGCTCTGTCTCGAGCGGCGTGTGGCTTTCCAGGATAAATACGGCAAACCAGAGAGCCTGGGTCTGGGTCGTGGTGAGCCCAGCAGAGCGGGAGTCTCCAGCGCGTGGACTTCCACGTGGAGGGGCTTGGAGAGAACGGGCTTAGGGAGCGGATCTGGTTACATGGAGCAGCTTTAGTGCTTCTCCTGGGGAAAAACAGAGGGTGAGGAGTTCTTATATCGAGGGGAGAAATTGATTTCAAGCCCCACAGGGAGGTCCAGCGCTCACAAGGTCGCTGAGGATTGCTTTGTGCAGCCGGAGAGCGAGCAGCCCGGCACGGCAGCTCCAGGGACAGCGTGGCATCGCTGTGCTGGGATATTTAGCAAGACCCAAATGTAAATCCTGGTGTTTCCAGGGCACAGCTCTCAATTACGGAACGAGATGGGCAGCAAGGCAGCTCGTGCTAATGGCATTCGGATGCTTCAGAAGTGGGCTCCGCGCTCAGCTGCCAGGCGGAGCACTGCGAGCCTCCCTGGAGGACGCGGTGCCCGGTTCTGGAGGGAGTTCAAGGATCTTTACTCATCTGTGGCAGAAACGGCTTTGTCACTGCTGCTTTCCCTTCCTCCTCATACGGAGTGTTTCACCGCCTGCCGAGGCTGGAGGAACACGTTCCTGATCGCCAGGCTGGGGAGCAGAGCAGCGTGGTCCTGCCAGGGGGGCGGAAGACGCTCAGGTCTTTCTGTCCCCGCTGCATTTTTAATACAAAAGAGGCCGACCAGTGCCTCGGGTTTTGTGTTTTGGGCATGTGGGCATTTCCTGGCACGGGTCGCGGGTGTCCGCCTGTCCCCCTTACCACCCCTTCTCCCATATCAAACATCACGCTCGTGTGATGCTGTTGAGGATGGGCTCCATGCACTCTAAGGACACGATCCTGACGGGTGTGCGCTGTCGTGCAAAAAGTGCTGATGCTCTTGCACGCTTTGTTCGCTCCCCAGAGGGGCCGAGCAGGTGCCGGTGGCCACCTCTGTGGGTGCCGCGGTGGCACCAGGTGCCAGCCGCAGGGCAGGCAGGGCTGGGGCAGGCAGCGTTTGGATTTGCGTTGAGGAGCTGCTGGCTGTCAGCAATTACTCTTTGGGCAGGAATTTGTCTCAGCACCGCGACGTCGCCCTGTCCTGGGCAGCGGGAGAGGAACCGGCGCTGCACCTCTGCGAGCAGCGGGGGCACTCTGTGCCAGCCCTGCGCAATAACCATCGGCGTGTCCAGTGGATGTAGGTGGTGGTGCTCTCTGCTTCTTGCCTGGAGCCGTGCCCGGCTGCCCTGCTGCTCCAGCCCCGGTGTCCGGGTGCTCCTGGACGGCGGCGGGGCCGCGCGGTGCTCGTGTTGGCGTCCGCCTGCGGCTCCCTCTCGCCGTGCCCCGGCGGTCGCGGTGGCACGAAGCACACGTGCTCTGTGCAGAACTCCGTCGCCACGAGAGTGCTAAACTTGTCATGGCTGTTTACTTACGCTTTCGCACTGTTTGTGTAGTCAGAAGTCTTGATCTCATATTTATCTCCTCTTAAAACAGCTACAGTTTATAGTTTAAACACATTAATCATTTCCAAGCCTTTAAAGGGCTTTTAAGTGGAGACACTGCTTTTGTTTGCCTTTTAATTTTTATTTAAAGTCTCCCTTCCGAATCAGAAGGCAAGTGCTTTAAAGGACATTGAAGGAGCACGCTCTCAAATAAACTGCGACTCGGCGAGCCTTCCCCGCGCGAGGCAGAGCTGCGGCAACTCGGGCACCTCCGCGCTGGGGCTGCTCCCGTTCTGCCTCCTCTGCACCTTTCGGGAGGCGTTGCGCTGCAGGCTGCCCTCGGCCGTGGGACCCCTTTGGAGGGTGTGGGGTCCGCAGGGTGCCCCCACACTTGGCGGTGCCGTGGGCCTGGCACAGGGAGGGATTTGTGCCCTGCAGCCATCCACGGCCCTTGGGGTTATCGGCCGGGGAGATGCGGCGGCCTGGGTTTGTGTGGTCTGGCTGCGAGCGAGGTGCTAATGCAGTCAGTGGCTGCCTTGGCCAAGCCGCTCCAGGGCTTGCCTTTGGGTTTCTATGGTCCCCGGGTCTCGTAAATCAATCTTGTGGTCTTCCAGCTCCAGCTTAGACGATCAGAAATGCTGGCAAAGGACAAGCCATCCGAGGAGAGAGACCTGTTGCTGTTTGGGATCTGCCTTGCTGCTTGGGTTATAGCTCACCCCTGCTGCTCTTGCCCCGTCTGTGGTGCAGAGGCAGCAGGCACCGGGACCCGCTGCGCCAGCACTGCTCACAGCTGTGGGGTTTTGAGCTCCAAACCTGTCCCCGGGTTTTCGGGAGGAGGCACGAGCCGTGCCGGTCAGCCGGAGCGAGCGAGCGGCGCTGGCTCTCATTCAAGGCGCTGCGGCCAGCCCTGCTGGGGACACGGTGCTCAGGACACTTTTGGTAAATACTGGCACGCTTGTTTGTTTTACGGGGAGGAAATTCTGCCAAAACCAAGAAAACTCACGCAGCGTTTCATATAGAAATAACAACCGCTGCGTGGGACTGAGAGCTGTGGGGCATCGGTGAGGCGAGCAAAGCTATCGAGAGAGAGCAAGGGGCTGTGCCCCTAAATCTGTGTCCCGCTAAAATACCTGGAATAAGGCTGAGGGGGTTGGGTCCCTGCCTGGCAGCCAGGTGCCAAAGGATGGGAATTACCGGGTGGAGATGCAGGATTTGGGCAGGTGCCCTGGGCTGTGCCGGGGGCAGGACGCTGGTGCAGGGCACTGCGCTTTGTCACCCGTCCTCGCTGCCGCTGGGTGCCCAGAGCTCGGGGAGCAGCAGCCCCCTGCCCCTGCGCTCGAGCCGAGCGGTTTCGGGCCGGCTGCGGCGGCGCCCGCGGAAGGATTGCCTTGGCACTCTTTGCTTTCCTTTCCGGGCCGCTGCAGGAATTCAGACTCAGGGCTGTTAATCCAGCACCTTGTGCAAGCAAAAGCCGCAAAAACCAAGCTGAGAGAACGGGCTGCTTGTCCTGCGCCTCCTGGAGCGTGGCGGCGGGCGCTCGTCCAGCCAGGACGTTCTGCATCGTCCTGCACATCGCATCCCCTGTCCCGTTAGGCACCCGGGCTCTCCGGTGCTGTGGATCTGTGCGTGTATCAGGACGCATTTTCTACAAGTCCCATGCTGCAGCCGGGGGGGGCGAGAGGCTGCTGCCTGCTCTGGGCACGAGCACAGGACCCTCCTCGCAGAGCTGCCTGCCCCGGCTGTTGAAGGTGGTGGTGCTGGAGCCTGTCTCTGTGCCACGCTGAATTATTGTTGTTTTCCTTGGAGTCCCATCGAGGTGCTGCAAATGGATCCAGATGTGTAAACACTGAGCCCAGCTGGACCTGCCAAGAAGCCCGGATGAAGCAAAGTTGCTGTAAAAGGATCCGCGCTGGCAGGGGCCAAGATGTGCCTTCACATAACACCATGGAAATCTGGTTTTATTTTATTTTTCTCTTCTGAGATGGACGAGAGCCTGCATGCCACATCGCCAGGGCTGGAGCGGAGATCCGAGGGAGCTTGCCAGGAGAGGCTGGGTGAACTCACGGTTACCCATCAGTGACTTGGAAAAGGTGACCGAGCTGCACCGGAGGGGCTGCGGGCGTGCGAGCAGCAGCGCGGAGCTTCGCTGGCCGTGCCCAGGTGCAGCTTTCCAGAAAACCTCCATGAGGGTGCACTCGGACACGTGGGACGTGCAGCGAGCCGGCGTCCTGCCTGCGCTGCAGCTGGGGGGGAGCAGGAGAGCAGCCCCCTGGCCCTGGGGGCTTTTAGGGAGCTGTGTCCCCGCACAGCTGGCAGCCGGACGCGCCGAGCGCGTCTCGGTGCCAAGTGGCACGTGAGGAGCTGATCGCGTCAAGAGGCCATCCCGAAGTTAGCAAAAATAAATAAGTAAAGCCCACAGACGTCTCGCGCGAGACCTGGAAGCGATAGCTGGGAATTGGCCTCGCACAACCCGCGCCGAGCCTGGGGGCAGGCCGGGGGCGCGGGGCGGAGGCGAGCGCAGGAACCTGCAGCTGCGCAGCCCCGGGACGCGGCGGGGATCCAGCGCGAGGTCTGGCGCTGGGGCGGATCATGCGGCTCTGACAAGCTCCCTCGAGGGCTGCGGGTTCCCAAACCAGCGCATAAATTACAGCGAGGCTTCAGTCATCCAGCGCGCACATCTGCGGGCGGCAGCCCTGCTCCAGTGCTGCGCGTTACGTAAAACCAAAACCAGACCCGCTTGCTTCAGCGCTCTGAAATTTCCAGAGAGAACCAGATCCTGCTGAACCCGGGGTAAAAAACCCAGCAGAAACCCGCGGCGAGGTTTGGCACAGCTCCTTCCACCTCGGATAGCCGCGAGCAAGTTTGGTTTAATTTCTTATTAAAAACACGATTGCCTGATTACGCTTTCGCAAGAGCTTTCCTGCGATCGCTCGGTGCTCCGCAGGCGTCACGAGCCAGGCCCTGGAGTGACTCACGTGCGCCCTGGAGCTGCTCGTGGCTGAGAGCTGGGAGCAGGCACTGCTCCCGGCGGCCGTCCCTCTGTCGAGGAGGCAAACCGAGACCGGTGAGTCCCTCCCAGGTCCTCCTTTTGGACCAACGCAGAGGAAAATTCAGGATTTTTCACTGTCCTGTTTCACACCTGAATTGTGTGATTAATTAAACCAGTGCCCTCCTTGCTCAGCCCGTGGGACATCCTCTGTGGTGCATCTCCTCTTGTTGCAGGTGCCCCGGGGAGTTCTCCCAGTTCACAATTTTCTGCACCAACCAAGCTGGCGCGGGTCATCACCTCGGATCTGCTGCCTTCCCTGCGATTTGGGTAACGCCGCGGATGCCTTTAATAAGTGCCTCACTGGGAGCAGCTCTTCTCCAACGCGCCTGCAGTCTCCCCAGGTTTCGACCTGCAGTGGTGTAAGGGAAGGCACGGAGTGGTTTGGGGATTAAGCCCCTGGCTGCTGGGAGCAGCGGGGTGGGAAGGACAAGCGGGGGGTGAGCGTGTCCAGCCTCCCTGCTCCCTCCCCACGCTGTCCGTGTCTCTAAGCCAGAGCCCGGGAGGTGCCTTGGGAAATGCACCGGGTGCCTGAGCAGGTGGAAGCGGCTTCGTGTGCCTGTGTTTTATCTCCCCTTGCACCCTTTGTCCTTTCTGCTCGGGGACAGGAGAAGCCCCTGGGGATGGCAGCGGTGACTTTCTGCGGGGGTCCCCTGGCTCTGCGCCTCCCGGGCCATGCCGTGGGCACTTGCTCTGTTGCTGCTACCCAGCCAGGGACGGATCATCGCCTAATGGCATCGCTTAGCGCCGAGGAAGCTGTCTACATCTTCCTACCGCTGTGCAAATATTAGCTAATTAAGTGGCAGCAACCTTATCTAGAGGACACTTGTGATGGCGTTGCTCGTGGCCACAGCAGGTAACAGGGAGGATTAATTCCCAGCAGTCGTTTGCAAAAAAGAAAAAGAAAAAAAAAAAAAGGGAGCGGTGTTTGAGCTGGTGAAGGCTTTTTAACAAAGGTTTTATTGCCAGCTTTTGTCTGAAGGAGTTTTGGCTCCCAGGGCACCTCCGTGCCTGGCCGGTGGGATGGGGCTTCCAGGTGGCGGGCGTTAAAGCCCGGGGGGCTGGCAGTGGCTGGCTGGGTGAGCGGCAGCAGGGCTCCCCCGGGGGTGACGCATCCCCGTTTTATCTGCTCACTGTGATGTTTGTTACCAGTGATCTGGCTAAACATCGGGGATTATTGCTGTTTACTCACAAGCAGTGACCTTGCAAGCGAGCCAAGAGGTTCAGATGCGCTTCCCAAAAACTTGCAGTGAGATTACTTCCTGGAGAGGGGGAAAAAAAAAGAAAAAAAAAAAAAAAAAAAAGAGAAGGCTCCAGGCCGCGCAGTTTGCTGGGGAAGCTGGCAGCCCAGCGGTGCTCAGCACCCTCAGCACCCTTCTGTACGATGTGCGTCCTCCTATCCATGCCGATCGCCAGCAGGCTGCAGTGCGCCAGCGGTCCCTGTGCTCCTCGTTAGCCGTGCCTGGTGATTCATTAGTCCCTCTTGCTTCCCTCATTAATTTCTAACAAATCCATTTTGTGCCTTGCTGTAGAGATCAGTCCACCAAAGGCCTTTTTTTTTTCATAAAACCATCGGAAACGGGTGAGGCCGGAGGTTAAACGCCAGATTTGCAGCTACAAGTCCTCCTCCAGGTTGTGCGAGGATGTGACCGTTCCCGTGGCCTCACGTTGCTTTAACCGCAGAGAAAATGCTCGGGTTTTGAACAGCTTGTGCTATGGTAACCAGAAACAGTTTTCTTAGGAGAAAAATAGGGCCTTTTTTTGAAATTCCCCTCGGCACTTTGTGCTGAACCTGGGGCATCAAGGAGAGCCCGGTCGGGTGCCTCTCCTGCTCCTCCAGCCCTGCAATTGTAACAAATGCTTTTTCCATAAGATGTCAGTGTGGCACAGGAGTTTAGATGCTTGTTTGTTGCTTGTGCAAGTAATCCATCACGGGGAAATGATGGAAAGCCATCTTCTGGACCGTCACCAAGTTTCAGCTCATTTACGGCTCGCAGCATTAATTTTTCCATTGGCGGAGAGGCAGGGGAATGGCTGCGCTGATCCCGTACCGTGAAAAGATGATCGCTCGCTTTCAGTGGGGTAAGGAAAAGCTGAGGGACCAGAAAATGGGTGTGAGATGTGCCTTGCCGGCCGAGGTCTCCTCTCCCTGCCTCTGCCCGTTCAGCGCTTTCATCCGACTGATTCACGCCCCAAAAAATCGAGCCTCGAATGCTGTCTCCTTTCTGTGCCTATGAAACAATAAGCTGGAAAAAAATGTTGGTATTTTAACAGTATTCTGCATATCTCTTGTGCAGCAGAGATAATCAAAATTAGGAGCAATTAATGCCCATTACACTGGTGATGCTTTTGGCTACCATATGCCTTTACTGGTCCAAGAGGAAAAGAATGCCATAAGGGTGCCGTAAATGTGGGCAAGTGAGGGCATTTGGGCGATGTTTTCTGTGGCTTTTGCAGGGGCTGCGTGGGGAAAGCAGGATCTGGCCTCGCGTGGGCTGGTGCCCTCTCCCAGCCCCGTGCTCGGAGCCAGGTGCTTTGCTGGCGGAGCTGCTGCTGACCCTGGAGGAAGAAGTCAGGGTGGTTTTGAGAAATATCCCTCGCTCTTGCAAAGGGAGGAAAGGCAGAGCTGAGAAAAACGGCCAGGGCTCAGAGCCACGAGCCGTAAGGAGCCACCACACCAGGCTGCGGCTGCGGCGCGGCGGGGAGCTTTATTGAGCGCGGGGCTGCGCCGCTGCTGCTGCACGAGAAGGTTTTCAGGGTTTGGCTCCAGACGTGGGACCGAGCTGGGGAACGGAGCCCGGCACCAGCAGCCCCCGTGCCCCGACCCCTTGCGCTCCCGCTGCCCGCTGTGGGGCTTGGTCGCAGCGCGTGGCCGAGCCCGGAGCGCTCCTCGGGGCTGCGGTCGCTATTAAGGGCCAGGTCCAAAGGCTGCTGAAGCCGTGGAGAGGCTCCTGTTGACCTCATTAAGAGCTGGATCGATGCCTAATGGCAGACAAAGGGCTGGGAGCAGCGCGCCCTGGCCCCGCTCTCCCAACGGCTCCGGGGGCCCGGGGTATTTATTTCCTCCCCGGGTAATGGGCATGCTTGGATGGCTCGGATATTGCGCAGTCCTCTTCCTTCTCTAGTTTCAAGTCGGTATTTAAATCCACTAATACACGCAATAATCTGCGTGTCTGGGATTAATATAATGTTATATGTTTCTTGAAAGCCTTTCTGATCCCATAGTTAATTTAATCTTTTATTAACATTAACTAGCTCATGTGGTGTCCAGCAAGCCCGGGGAGTATGCTTTCCAATACCAACAGATGACAAAGAGATGAAAATATAATAGCAGATGAATTCCTCCTTTACCACAAAAGCAGCAACAACGAGGCTCCAGCAAAGAGCCTTCTCCTGCTCGGAGCGCATTGTCTCCCAGGCAGAGCACGTACTGCTTTGCTAACGTGAATTGCCAGGAAGCAATACTTATTGTCGAGGCTTTGAAATGGTAAAGGAAGAGATTATTGAAAGGCGTATCTCTGGCCTAGGAGCAGCCTGCACTTAACAGCTATCAATGCACAAGTGCCAAAAGGGAAATGTTAACCTCCCTGGTGCCAAAGAGACTCCGCGGATCCATTCTTTGGCCTCCGTGCAACATTATAAAATAGAAATAATGGCATTCTGGAAAATGGCCACTTCGCTGCTAGAAACGCTGCTCTTGTGCAAATGCCAAGTTCCTACCTCTGGCAGAGGCTCGGCTCTGCCCGGATCACGAATGTCACGGCGCGGTGCACAGCGGCCGCGTGCCCGTCCCTGCTGCCATGCGGGGGGCCCGCGTCCCCCCCCCTGCTGCAGCTGGGCTGACTCCAGCAGGCAGCGACACCCGTCCTGCTCCAGGCAGCCCCTTCGGGTGCCGTTTGGCACCCAAAAGCACCTCCAGCGCGGCCACGGGCTCTGCCGAGGTGGGCGCCGGGGGAGCGGAGGCAGCGGGGAGGCTCCGTGGCTGCGGTCCCACTGCTGCACGGGCTCGGCTGCGCTGGGACGTCAGCCCGAAAGCTGCAGTTACACAGGGAGGGATCCAGGAGCTTCATTAATTTCCAATTGGGCTTGTGCTAGTGCGGTTCACTTCTTTTTGCTAGAACAAAGTGGTTCAGCACCGTTTGCTGCCTCTGGCACCCCCGCGCTGCGATAGCACCGGCATTGGATCCAGATGGGGAGAGGCTGCGCTCCGGCGGGGCAGAGGGAACCCATTAGGAGCACGCTCCATCCCAAGGAATTCCTCTCCAATTTCCTCCCTCATTATCCCGCTTATCCACATGCGTGAACCCTCCTTGCTCTCACGTTGGTTTCTCTCCCGAACTTGGGTATTTTCTTTTCACTTCGTCCAGCTGTGGTGGTGCTGGCTGTGGAGCTGGCAGCCAGGTGCCTCACGGCGTGCGCTCGAAGATGGGATGATGGGCGCAAGGACCAGGGCTGCTCTTTGGGGCTGATTTATCTTTAATACAGAGCCTTACAAAACTACAGCCCAGCGGAAAGGAAGAGCTAGCCCTCATGGTGCTTGCTCTTAACGAGAGGCTCTTGAGTTGCCGCTTCTCCAAGCCATGTCAGATGGCACGAGAGGGATGTGCTCTCCAGTCTGCCATGGAAAATCCTTAGTTTCCATTCACACCAAGCCCCTGAAGACCCCTGTGCTGCTTTTGTGTGGTTCGGTATGGCAGTGACTAGCCTTGGAGGCAGCGTGTGGTGTTTTTCTGACCTTGGGAGCGTGGGGACAGGCTCGGGACAGGCTGCCCCTGCATGGAGCGGGGCACCTGGAGGTGGCCGCCTTCGGCGAGCTCCCCAGCATGGGTGCACGAAGACCAGGACTGGCTGCGAATTTGGCTGTGGGTATCTGACATGGAGATTTCTTCTCCCATGCCACCAGCCTTGTTTTTGCACGCTACCCAGCAATGAGCACTGTAAGTGATGCGCCGGGGCTGGGTTTGGTAACAGCTGGAGACCTGCAAGGTGCTGGTTACACACCAGCGTCCCCAGAAAAACGCGGCACTTTGCACACTGTGAAGCCAGGCCAGTGCAGGCTGTAAATGCAGGGAAGGAGCATAAAAACAAAGTTGTTATAAAACAGGAGGGAAAACAGGGTTTGACTGGTTTAGTGAGGAGAAATTAGTAATCAAGTTGGAGTTTTCTGAGCCGCAAGCTACAGTTAAAAGTAAACTTTAGGAAAGTGCGGTCTCCTCTGAGGTCTGCGCCATGGTGAACACAGTGGTGCTTTCCAAGCCTCAACGGTTTCTGCTGAGCTAATAAAAGTTGTTAAGAAGAGAGGGAAAAGACGTAGTGGAATCAGGGCACGGGAGAGCCAGGACCTGAGCTGAAACTTCAGATCCGTTCAGCTCCAAATAAAGCAGACCGACGCCCAGCCGGGGAGTCAAGGCATGGGCAAGGTGCAGTGCTGCGAACGCTGCTCCAAGCCGTGCAGTCCAAGGTGGGCGTTGAGGCTGGCAGGCCCTGGGTAGCTCAGTCCCCAGCTGATTTCCTGCAAGGTCTTTACAGTTTTTTGGCTATGTATCCACATTTAATTTTTTCCTTTTTTTTTTTTCTTTTTTTTTCTTTTTTTGCCTTTGAGAGAAGGTGCACCAGTGTGTGCTTGGGGACGTGCAAGGGGAGAGTGAGCTGTGGTGGAGAGACGAAGGCAGAGGAGGTGGAAAAATCACAGCCTGGGAAAAAAAAAAGGGGCTTTTGCATATATTTGGGAAGGTTGCTAATTAGTGCAGAGACACCACACCAGGGAACACCGCATGAAAGGTAAAACTCAGCTGTGCTCAGGATCGAGGTGGCAAGGGAATTTTAATGAGAGCTGCTAAACTTCATCTTAACACAAACCCATGCAGAAATTCAGGATTTAGTGCTGCAAAGCATCTGTGAGCAGGCAGGTCGGGGAGGCTGAAGGAATGGAGGGCTTGCTGGAGACCTCGAGCAGGGCTTTCTGCTGGGCTTGGCTCGCCCCCAAAGTCCCTGTCTGGGTACCGGACGGGTGCTGAGCTGGGCAGAGAGAGCCCAAACACACTGGTGGGGACAGGCTGGTTCTGCTCGCAGGGGAGGGATCTGCTGAGCACCCTGCACCTGCTGAGCGCCCTCCTGCTGCTCCTCATGCCGGGAGCAACATCTCCTGCATGCCTCGGGGCGGACGGGTGGGTAGGTGGGTGGATGGATGGATGGATGGGTGGGTAGGTGGGTGGGTGGGTGGATGGATGGGGAGGGCGGGTTGTGGTGGGCAGGGTGGTCCCTCAGGGGAGCCTCGTGTGCATGCCCGCATGGTGCGTGGAGCCTCTGAGCTGCTCGTGGTCTGTGCAAAAAGCCGTGCACCTTCAGGTGATGGGCCACGGCGGCACGTTTAAGTTTGGGTTTTAAAATAAGTCCCAGCCCTGAGTTCCTCACGTGCTCAGCACTTACGTTGGCTGTTGGGTTTTGTGCACCTTCGGTGTGTGCACTCAAGAGATCTTGCGAGCGCTTGGGGTGGAGCTGGTGCCTTTTCCGCTCTCGTTTTGGAGGAGCTGAAGACAGCGGCACCGAGCTGTGCTGGCAGGTCTCGCTGCAGGAGCTGTTACTGTGAATAAGAGATTTGGTGCCTACAGAAAAGGGGTTTGGGGAAATCTTTTTTGTATCCATGCAGGAGCAACCCTCCTCCCCCAAGCCCATCTTCAGCGTAAAACTGCTTGAAAGGAGCCATTCTCGTCAGCAGTGTAATCGCTCTAGCCCAGCTAGGTGTGTCTTTATTGCCCTCCAACACATGCCCTGTTATGTCTTATTGTTTAATGGGTACTTGGCACATCCCTGGTACGAGTCTGTCTGGGGCCCGTTGGAGATAAACTCTTTCTCCATTAACATCAACTGGAAGTTTTTATGGGGTTGATGAAAAATATACCTGGGACAAATCATTGTTTTATGTCTTAGAGAAGTAAGACCTGAGAGGCCTCTAGACGCGCCGTAGGAGAACCATCAGCCATTAACATGAAGGAATAATTTGTCTCTCATCCTCTTTAACACAGGGCTGAGGGATACTTTCTAGGTAAATACAACGTTCAGCTGTCTTCTTGGCACAGCGGATAAGGGCAAATCCACTTCCTTGGCAGATTATAATGATATACATTAGCCACCCAATTTAGTGAAAAATATTGTTTTCTCCTAATTAAGCAAATTGTTGCAAGCTAGGTCGCTGACTCCTGGGGAAGTTACAGTTTCTGCCTTCTAGGCTTGCTGACAAGAGAATAGATTTATCTCCAATTCAGATCACTGGAGATGGCTTTTCGTATTTTATTACCACATACAACTTTCTGGATGTTACTAAGAGATTAATGAAGAAGAGAGGGTGGGGGTGAGGGGAGTTCAGCAACAGTCTATGCATGACAAATATTAATTATATTTCATTTCATATGCAGATAATGCAATCAACTGCACAACACTGGAGATAACACTTTTGTCTAGGTTTGTTTTTTGACCTTGAGAGGCCGTGTCCCCCCCCCCCCCCTTCTTCCCACAAATCAGAATTCATATCTTAATTACGCCCTGTGATTCGAGTTCCCTTTCATATGTGCAGATTAGCGGATGTTAACACGCGGGATAGACACGATAACGCCTGCGGGTCAGGGTACCTCTGCCCTGCTCGGATCCCCCCCCCCCGCCCCAGGAGAACGAACCGCCACCAGCTCCTCCTGCTCCGTGCCATCAGCCCTGCGGCATCCCAGCACCGCCCCACCGCCGTCCCAGGGATGGTGGCACCTCATCCTCCTTCTCCGAAGCCTCTGGCCGTGGCGAGGGATCAGAAACGCCGCTGACCTGCCCCGATGCAGCGCAGTGGGCACGGCGGTGCCACCAAGCCGAGAGCCACCGTGTCACCACGGGGCGCGAGGGGACCGGGCAGCGGACGGGCAGGGTCAGGCTACAAGCAGCCAGGGGTTTGGGATCACGCTGCAGTTTTATTTGACAAAGCTGTTAAGCAGTTAGTCTAAGGCTCCAGGATTTAGTGGGGTCAGCTGGAGTGCTGCGGGGTAACGCTCGGATAGGGATCGGGTGGATAGGGAATAAAACTCTCCCCTCATCTCCATCTCTGTCTCTGTCCCTCGATATAGATACACATATCTATATGTATGCATTTATGTAATTGGAAGTGTCTTTAAGTGTCCCACAGCAAAAATAGAGCTAGTAGAGGGCGTGAATTTTCTTAATATTCCAGCTGAGCAGCTCTTGGCCAGAATTCCAGCTTTTTATTAAAATTTGATTCAAAGCTTTCACCCATGGTAGTATTTTTTCTGTCTTTAACATCTTAGTGCTTATAAATGTCATCACCCCTGGCTTTTATTTTGTTCCGTGAACTCTTTGAGGCAGGAAAACGCGGTGGTTTATTGGGATGGGGAGCAGCTCCGGGCCGCGAGCGCCGCGTCTGCCGGCCCCGGGTAGCGCCCTGCGAAGCCGCCCGTGCCCGATGAATAATCATAATGGAAAGAGACGCTGTCAGCCCAAATACATCAGGCCTGTTCTCTCACAGAGCGGCAATTTGCTCTGTCGTTTAGAGTTATGCAAAGTAAGGGTAAAATAGTAATATCCTCATCTGCTAATAGCTTACAAGCGGCTTGTCGAGGGGAACGGCTGCACAGGGGTGCGGGAGAGGTGGATCAGGAGCAGGAAGCCTGAAAACGCCCAAGGCCTGGCAGCCTGGGCTCTGAAAGCGAATCGAGGTTTAAGACTTCTCCACTTGGGCGTATTTCCTTGCTTCTTGTATTTCTCAGCCTTGGCAATGAACGTCTTTCATTTGTTTTTCCAGTCCTTTGCACCCTGAGCTCCTCGTTTTTCTTACGCTCTTAAGCGAAGTTAGCATTTCGAGGGGTACTTTCACATTGAAGCTTGCTGAAGCTGCTGTGCTTTAGCAGCTATTTTGTCTACAAGCTGTTGGAAGCCCTCCTTCTGTTATGGAAAAGCTGCTCGCATGGTAGGGGGAGAGGTAAGGGAGGGCTTTCTGGAGCAGCGAGGGCTGGAGCCGCAGCAGCCCCTGCGCTACGCGCCTGGGCAGCAGCATCCTGCCCTGCTGAGCACCGCCCTGGGGAAGCGGCTGGTGAAGCATCAAGGATTTTGCTCCCCGTGGCGGAGGTGCCCACCCTCGGCTCTGCCTCGCCTTGCTCCTGGGCTCAGCCCCAAGGCCGGGATCCCCAAAACCTGCAGCGGGTGCCGGCCGCGGGCACGGCGTGGCGCGGTGCCGCACCGGTGGGTCATTGGAAGCCGCTTCCCATGGAAAGCAGGGCAAGGACCTGCGGACTTCCATCCGACTTAAATCCATCGGGTATTTAATTGGTTCATCGTTTTCTGCCTTCCCCTTGTAGGTACGAGTGTTTTCCTAACCCTACTGATTCGTGCGGGCTTGTTTTTTCCATCGTGGGGCTTTCCTTCCCCCCCTCCGCTGTGCACAAACAGACAAGATAGCTTAAGAGCTCTTATCTGCAAAGGAAAAAAAATAGTCTTAATCCCCATTTAATAACATAATATCAGCAGGTAACATGTTCAATATGGCAAAAGAACTCCAGCACCAGGTCAATAGGGTAGCTATAATTTTTAGCAATAAACAAAGCCTGCTTTTAATTACTTCTGTGAAATTGCTTGATCCATGCATGATTAAATATTCATTCTGTGTAACTAGACAGTTTCTTTGTATATAGATCCATATTAAATTTAGCTGGCATCCTGCCCACACAACACATCTAATAAATTCCTTTTAATGTGCTGCAGCTTTGAAGACGTTTTTCCCTCCCCTCCTCCCCACATCTAATCTGTATAAATAGCTGATGTCTCTGCCTTACCTGGGCGACCGCGTGCTCGGGATACACATGGAATCTTTTAGGAAGGGAAATGATGGAATCTGGGGGGAGACATGGGAAAAATAAACCTCCTGATCGCTCCGTGATGGATCTGCAAGGGGAAAAAGTGACTCTCAGACCTTGTTTTTTCACAGGCTTGCCAGCTAACTACTTTGGCAGCATGTGCAAGGGGAAAAAAATCCCTCCTTTTAAAGTAAAGCCAGGGCTGATGTAAATATTTATGTAATATTTTATTACAATCTGAATTTACTTCTTGATTGAAAACATTTCCTAGAAACCCTGTGGAAAATCAAATTAATATGTAATTTAAGTGTCTTGGTTTTTTTTTAGTAGTGGCTTTACCAGGAATGCCAATGGCTGGAGGTAGGGCAGCACGGCTCGTCTCAAGGTGCAGACCTGCAGCTAAAGCCCTGCTCAGGCAAACACTGCATTTTTGGGTAGGATGCCTCTTTTTGGCTCCCTTTAATTGCAGGAAGGCGCATTGATCGATGCAGCATGATGATGGCCTGAGCCCAAGGCAAGCAAGCAGGAGCACGCACTGCAGCGGTGGGCTGGGACGTCCACCTGAGCACAACGAGCACGGGATCCTAACTTCATGGCCACGGGGACTGGGCTCCTGGCTCACACCAGGGATGTTTCTTTCCCCTTCCAGAAACATCTCCAGCCCTCTCTGACATGTGGCTTTTGCCTTTTGAGGATGCTCCGTTTACACCCCGCTGCCAAAGCCCGTTCAGGAGGTGTAAATAGTTGTAGAAGAGAAGTGGGTGGGCTGCAACTGGTGGAAATGTGGCAGTGGGCTGCCAGGAGTGCACTGGGCTGTCTGCATGTGCGTGTGCAGCCAGCACACAGCAGCACCCGGAGCTTCATAGCTTCTCTTGGTGTTCAAGGCTTCTGGGGCTGAGCCCTTCTGGGGAAGCCCTCGCCTCTGGTCCTTCTCGAGCGGTGTCGTCTCGGACACCTCGAGCCCTGATGGCAAGTGTTCTTGGGGCGTTATGGGAGCGCTGGGCTTTGTGGTGGTGCTGTGCCTGCTCGCAGCGATGTGCACGGCTGCAGGATTTGGGACAGGAGGGCTCTGCTGGCTGAGCCAGCTCTAGCTCCAGCAACGCCTCCGAGATGCAGACCAGCATCCCCCAGAAGTGCCCGGTGGCCGCGGCACATCTGGGGTCTGGATGTCACCTGCGTGCGACGTCCCGCAGCTCCTGGCTGGGCCAAGTCTCCCTCTGTGCACGTCTGTGGTTGGTTTTCCACTGCAACCCTCGGTATCGATGCTGCAAATTGAATGAAATAGCTACCAGATTATGAAATTAATAATGTATTTGTTTCTGTCATCACGACTGCATTGTTTAATGAAATCTAATTCAGCAGAACATAATTACTCAATGAAAAAAAAAAATCTCTTAAATAATCAAATCTGCACTGATAAAGCTAAAGCCAATTATGCCTCCAAACGCGGCAGCCAGTGCGATGATCTGGCTCGTGCTGCCAGAGCTCTCCGTGGGGGTCTGGGGGCACGGCCGGAGGAGGTGTGGGGGCACAGCACACAGCCCCACACACCCCAAACCCAGCTCTGCCCAAAACCCACGCTGGTTTCTGCCCGAATTCGCAATATTAATTAGCGAGCCCGCGTTTCAGGCGAGAACGTGTTCCGTGTTATCTTCTGCGGCAGCAGCACCTATAAAGGACTTTCTCTGCTCTCCTCCCCTGTTACTTTTAATCCCACGTCCAGGGTTTTCCAATCAAAGCAGAAGGATATTTCGTTTAATGAAGAACCGATGCCACCAGTGTTTAGGAAGCATTATTTTTACTGCATGGTACAAAAAAGCTCTGAATTCCTTGGAGGCCCGATACTTAAAGCTGGCGTAACAGGCTGCTTTTAAATTTACTTATAAGGAAATATCGAAGTTGTAACGAGCAGGCAACTGAACTAAATGACTGGCAAGCCAATTAGCTTGCTTTAAAACATTGTCTTTATTAGCATGAAAATAAAGCCAAACTTTTTAAAGATAATTGCGTCTTTCAAATATCAGTATTCTTGATCCATGGTTGTCTCATAAATATGCATTTTTGTAAAATCCTTTAAAAAACATGCTCCGTTAATAAGGAGCACAAAAAGTATGCTAAATGTTTGAAATTATGACATGAAATGAAACAACAACAACAACAAAAAAAGTAACAAAGACAAAGAGGCTCCACTTTAAAAGCTCAGCCTGGTGCTTAGCGGTGCCCTGGTGTGCGGGGCTGGGCGAAACGAGCCCGGGGAGCTGAGGTCCCGTGGGGCTGGCGGTGGAAGGGCCGCATCCTGCACTGCTGAGCCTGCTGGACCCATTTGGCACCCAGGACCAGTGCCGGACCCCATCCCAGCAGGGAGGCGGGTGGCTGCTTGGCTGGGGATGGGGGAGATGGGGCTGGACGCGGATGGAGCCTTTTCACCTCCCAAAGCAGTTCCACCTTGCAGAGCCCGTAGTGTTTTGTCAGCAGGATGTTCTTCCATACAAACACGATTCGTGGCAGCAGAGCCTCTCCCGAGGGAGGTGTGGGATGGCAGCGGGGTGTGCGCTGTGCCCCGATCCCATCCCACGGGGCAGGGATGCCTCCAGCCCACGGCCCCGCGAGCAGCAGCAGCAGGAGCAAAGCCTCTCCTGCACCCGAGGCAGCGCCTGCTGCTGCCCGTGTCCCTGCACCCCAGCTGGGAATTCCCTTCTGGCTCCAATGGGACACCCCAAAGCAGAAATTGATTGCAAATTCGGGCCGAAGTCATGCTGAACCCAGCTATACAAAGAAATACGTGATGAATATTGGCCAATGCTTGGAAGCCCAGCAGCAGGTGGAAGCAGGGCTGGGTTTACCTAGGGCAGCAGAGCCATGGGGCGACCGCTGCGGTCCCCGGCCCTGGGGAGCACCGAGGGAGCAACGGCTTCCTGCTCGCTCAGACAATTTCCTGATTTTACAACCCAACGGAGAGCGCATGATAAATTACATAAAGTGGGGAAGTTTGAGACTGCCTGAATTTTGCAATCGCGCCAAGTTTGCCGTGGCTGGCACGACTGCAAAATTAAGGTGGTCCCAAACCTGCTCTAAAGCATCCCCGCGTGACAATTGGGATGCGCAGGAGCTAATCAGAGGTTGGCGTTGTGTTTTTTTCTTTTTTTCTTTTCTTTTTTTTTATGAGAAAATATAAAGGGGGTTATATTCCTGGCAAGAGAGTGCAGGCTGTGCGTGCAGGGGTGGTAGGGTGTCCTCTATTGAAACGGAGCAGCTGTTGTGGAAGGGAAATGATTTTAGGGGGGAATTTCATGTTACCCTGCAGCTGGAGGGGCCAATGCTGCATCCATCAGAGCTGCTGAACGTGGAAGTGTTCTGGAGGTGAACAGAGACAGCCAGGTAAATTTAGCTCCTCTCCCCCCCCTCGAGGTGCTAAGTGCCACTCGCGCTGCAAGCTTTGCTGGAACACTGCACTTTAAGACTAAACTAATAGAAGTTGCTGGCGTGTGCAATTTGGAGCTTACGCTGTAAAAACGTAACGTAGCTGTCCCCTGTGGCTTTATTTATGGCTCCGGGAGAATTAGCCTGTCAAACGAGGAGTTTCTCTGAAGAACGTGAGCTGCGTTTTGCAGCGGGCCTGGCTCCTGGTGGAGCCCCGATAGGGGCTCCGGGGGGCAGCCGCCTGCTGGCCCCGGCACCGCTGCCACGTTCAGGGGTCTCCCCCTGACAGCCCTCAGGGTTTTGGGGTGGTGTCTGGGGCTGTCTGCTCCCCCGTGGCCTTCTGGCAGAGCTGGGGGGGGGATAACAGCCCCCCTGTTTGCGTTGGGGTGCGCTGGAGGGAGGCACCCCGCAAGAGATTTGCGCCCCATGAGCTGCAGACTCCTCTTGCTGCTGCATCACGGCACGGAGACGTGGCTGGGGATGGCTACGAACGTCTCCAGCCCCCATCCTGCTGCTGGCTGTCTTTGTGGGGTTAGTCCTGGTGATCCTAAGGATCAGTGGGGTTCACTGCACCAGGAGGCTGCTTCCCTCCGGCTCTCTTTCCCTACCTGCAAAATCAAGGGTTAAGAGACGTGTGCACCTGCCAGACGAGATGAGACACGAGTTAATCAATGTATGCATGATATTTTGAGAACATAAAGTGCACGCATTAATAAATTATTGTTCTATTATAACTGAAGTGCTGCAGGCTCAGAACGACAGGGCTGCGGGATGTCGACCGAGCGTGACGTGACGTGGGAACAGCCGAGTGCTCCTGCCACTTGTTTGCACCCGTTATTCCAGTAATCACTTGTTGTTATATGATAAAACAGGATAATTGCCAGCTACTTTTTGGGAGGCAGCTATGAGCAACAATTGCGGACTATGCAGCGGAGTGAATTCATTTTCTGCCATTTTGCTTTCTTTTCCGGTCTCTCTCGGGGTAAATAGGTTCCCGTGGCTCCTGCCATTTTCTATTCATTCCGGTCTTTGTTAGGAAAATGAAGCCGCAGAACTGAACACCCCTTCTGTTCTGTGGCTCGCAGCAGCTGCTTGTGGACGCTGGGTGCGTGGCTGGTGACGAGCCACCTTCGGTGCAAAGACGGCGCTCATCAGCCTTCACTGGCCACCAGCTCTGGCAGCTGGAGAAGTTTCCTCTTCTCCGTCTTATTTTGGGGTCTCCAAAGGCATGGGCTTCTGGCAGCGGTGGGGCAGGCGGCACAGGCACGGCTTGGTGGCAGCACGAGCCGAGGCTGGCGGAGGTGCTTGCGGGTGGCAGCAGCACTGGAAGTGGCCCGAACTTTCTGGAGGCTTTGGTGCTCCGAGTGAGCTTGGAAGTAATCTTATCTCTTTTGTTTTTGTGGTATCGCTGCTCCAGGAAGGGCCAGAGAGAGATTTAGAATTGCTCCAGATGAGGAAACATTAGAGCATCATCCAGGGCAGCACGTATTTTATTTCTGCCTATCTTAGTTATGCACTAAATCCATGGAAACTGGATGTATGGCAGGAGTGCTAGGGCAACCTCACTCCTGTGCTGCTGCTGGCTGCTGCTGCAGTGCATTAGCAATGCATCTTTTCTTCCTTCCTTCCCCGCTTGTGCCTCTCTCAGGAGGAATGGGTGCTTCATGCGGCATCTCCCCTAAGGCGAGTGTGCTGAAAACCCAGCAGCCCTGTGTTAAAGCACGCCCTGCCCTGGAATGCACCCCAGGCTCGCGGTCTCCCTGCCCGTGCCTTGAGGAATGTCCGTAACATCCACGCTGGGTCTGCTGAGGGGAATGAGGTGAAGCGCTGGGAAAAGCTCCTTTCAGCAGAGCTTTTGTGCCAGAAGCAAAGAAAAGCCCGGCAGAGCCGAAGCCCTTGCCCCTTGTCTCCACGCAGAGCACTTCTGCTGGCTCCGGCCTTCTTCCGCTCCAACTGACGGAGCGAGCGCGCCACGTTTTCCCTCCCAGCTTTGCAAAACGCTCGACTTCGGCTCAAAACTTTGGTCATCGATCTGAAACCCCCCCAAAATCCGTTTCCTGATAGGAACAAAACTTGGTGGTTTAGGCCTCAGGTGATGCGAGGCCTTCACCCAGGCAGAGCAGAGCAGTGCACGGGGACTCCGAGGCAGCCCGCGGCCCCACGCTGGCCCGGGCAGCCCCCCGAGGGGGAGCACACCCCAAAACACCTCGGTGGGGCTCGCAGTAAGCAGGTCGGCTTGTTCCTGGCTCCTGCTGCTGCAGGAGGCCGGGGGGGAGATGCGTTATCGGCTCCCTTCCAGCAGCAGTTTGTTTTATGGTCGGTTGCACAAGCGGCTGCGACTGGAGCCATCGAGAGCCTCGCGGAGCCCTACCTAAGTAGCGCCAGGCATTAAAGAATAATGCTAATTTTTCTTAAGAGATGGCAGTGCTAATGGCTTTTTTGATTGCACTGTGTACTTCTGCTTGGCCAGCAAAGAGCAGGCAATTCCTAAGCAAGAAGGGGACATTTTGATGCCGGGGGGAAAGGGGGTAGGGACTCCTCGTGCCCCCGCTAGGTGCCTGTTAATTGTTCTGTGCCGGGGGTGACATTTTCAGGTGGCAAGGACGGGCTGCCCACAGCCCAGCAGGGACACAAATCTCACTCGTGCCGGTCCCATTTTGTCCCTGGAGCCCCACAGAAGTGCCCCGGTGATTTGAGGGAGCAGAATGCGACCCACAGCAGGGCTGGAGGTGTGTGCATGGCACGGGTGGGCACAGCCGCGGGTGTGGAAACCCCCCCAAAACACGAGGGCTTGGCACACCGCCGTCCCCGCCTGCTCTTCACGGGTTTTGTGCGACTGCGAACGTGCGCTACTCGGGTTTAATAATTAATCGGGGCTTTATTTAAGTCCATCACTGCACTGCAGTAATGATTCATCAGATACCTTCTTATAATGTGTACAGTGTAATTTTTATTAGGAGGTACTTCTGAAGCGAAAGCTGGTTGTTACCTGGTTGTAGTCAAACACGTCATTAGTTACTAGGTATCGTGGGTCAACACACAGGCATAAAACAATCCCTTTTCTTCTCTTGCAATGATTAACCCGCCTATCAACAGTGTCTGTTTAATATATATCACTATAAACAGTCATTATTTGCAAGAATAGCCAGATGGGCAGATAATTTAAAACATAACTCGGAATCTATTTTAGTTTTTAGAGGCCTAACTTAACAAAAAAAATCATAGAAATGCCCATGCAATCACACGCCCAATTTGTGTGCGTAATTACCTTGATTACATGTGTGCTTGTGGTAATTGTCACCGCAGATGGCATGGGGATGCATGAATGGTCACTTGTGCATGCAGAGCCGCTCCACATACCACACCAGGGTAATTGCAGATGCGAATTGAGTGCGCACCTCCTGCACCCACCCCCCCGCTGCAGAGCGCGGCACGGGGCGCTGCGTGGCCACCGCGCCCGGCTGCCCGCCCGTGGGTGCGTGGTGCAGGGACTAGGGTGCAAAAACGGGGAGGCGGGAGGAAGCTGTGGGTTCCTGCACAAGGCTGCGCTGCTCGGATGTGTGCCCTTGCTGCGAGGTGCCTCCTGCGTCTGGCAGCGAGCTGGCTGCTGGGGCTCGGTGGTGCTGGTGGGGTGCCAGCACGTCGGCACTTTGCCTTGAGACAGGGCTGCCTCCGAACGCCTTTTGCAAGGCAGTTTCCTCTGCAGAGCGTGCAGGAGCCCAGCGAGAACGCATGGCCTCATCCTGCCCCGAAGAGCACCGCCAAACTGGGGTTGTACCACCCCATTAGCACCCAAGCGCTGCCCTGCTGGCACACCCCAGTGCTCCCTGTTTGTACATCCCCGTGCTGGCACACCCCAGTGCTCCCCATTTGTGCACCCCCGTGCAGCTCCACCGGCGCGGCCACGTGCCGCCCCAGCAGCCTGGCCACCCGCCAGCAGCCCTCGAGGCCGCGGCTCCTGCTCGCCGCAAGCCCCTGTCCTCGGCTTAGAAGAATTAAAGATGCCTGATGCTGTGCTTATCAGGGGAGGAGAGAGAGACTTAGGAGGCAGTCTATCTAAAAGTTATTATTAATTTTTATTGCTGCATGGATTTAGAGATTTGGAAGAAGATAAATTCCAAACAGACATCCATTACCAAAGCGACAGTGTAGCTTAAAGATAACATTTACATTCTTACGGTGTTTATATATATCTGATCCCACTCAATCTGCTCCCTGTTCAAACTTTTTGCCACCTTCAGAAGGATCAATACCTACATCAAAGGTTATATGAAGGTGGCCAGATTCTTTTAAGCTGTTTGCATAGCCCTCAGTTTGCTGTGCTAACACAGGCTGGTACTTCTTCCAATAACTCTGTTTGCCTTGTATTAGGACTGTTTGCTGAAACACCTAGCAGAATCCAATAGAGGACAGACTTTCTAAACATTTGGTCACATCTGTCAATCAATAACACCAATCGGTTTCCTGATACAAACAGCAAACTCTGCCAAATCTAATATTTGCCCAAACTTTTACTGACTCTTGCTGGTTTAAAACAGTAAAAGGCAACTGAGCAGACATTAGTGCAGAAAGGTTCTCACTAATATTTAACTCTAGGCAAACAAAGAATAATTCCAGCAATGAAAGGAGCAAAAACAAACAGTGTAATTATTGTCCTCTTTTTATTTGAGATAATTTGCTTAAATGTACAGCTATTATCTGTTAATATGGTGAGGTATAATTAGAAGGGACAAAATACAGGTTTGGCTGACATAGGCACGCTCACACACAGGCACACAATGGTGCAGATTTCAACTCTTGAACCTTGCCCCTTGCGCTGAGATCATGTTTATGCAGGTGATCTTGGAACAAACACGGTGATGTTATCAGTGAATGGAAAACACCTGACTCGAAAACAAACAAAAAAAAAAAAAAAGGAAAAAGTACTCAGAGGACTCCAGGCAAATCTGGATTCCAGATTAAAACAAAGAGGAACAATAGAGGCCAAATGTTTTTCTGGAGTGGCTGCCAGGCTGGGGTAGGCGGCTGGAAATTGGCTCAAGTCTCTTCCATAAAACCGGGACATGCTTTTAATCTGCATCTGAAAGAAAGCAGAGCAGGGCCAGAATCAGCACCCAAGAGGCGTGCTGGGACCGAGCGCCGGGTCCCATCCTGCAGGGGCACCCAGCACCCTCGGAGCGCCTCACTCCGGCCCCCAGGGGGGCACCGCGGCTCGGACCAGGGTGTCTGCCTGGGTGGCGGCTTGTGGCGGCGCAGATCATCTTTAATTCATGGTGTTGTGGAAGGAGGATAAGTGGGACAGATAATGATCTGCACAGTTTTCCTTTTTGGTAACCAAATATATCTTTGTGCTAAGTGACAATTATTCTAAAAGCTTCTTTTTTTTTTGCAGCTAAGGTGCTCGGCTCCCGTGCCTCAAAGAGTCGTTTTCCCTCGGAAAGGAATCTAATTGGGCTCTGATCGAGAGCAGAAAATACCTAAAAGCTGCACAGAACAATATTTCACCCAGCTAACAGCCTTTTCATTTCGAATGCACAGCCGAACAATAAGTGCGACGTGTAGTCTCATCTCTAACACTTTGTTTATTACAGCGCGCTGCTAAATATTAGATAATGGTGGTTAGAGAACGCTTTCTGCAGGGGAAAACAAGTGAAGCAGAAAGCAGGCTCGCTGCCCGGCGTGCAAAGGAGATTACGCTGCAGATGCTGGGGACGATGCTGGGGGATGAGCAGTAAATGAGCACGAGCCGGCGCTGGCGGCCTCGGCCGGCCACTCGGGTTGAGCAGTGCTGCTCCTCTGCCCCAGTTTTGCTTGGTGGGCGGCTGTCAGCACTCGTGCCCGGCGTCCCGTGGCAGCTCAGCCCACGCAGTGCCCGCCAGCAGGGGTGAGAGGGTGCAGACGCCGCGTCCTGAGTCACCGCTCTTGCACCACCAGCCCTGGGCGCTGCGTTGGAATGGCCTCGGCGCATTCACGTGGCTGAGCCTGACCCTTCCTCTCCGGGAAAAATCACCTAGGTTCAAGTTGGAGCTTCCTTGCCTTCAGAGCAGCCCTTCTGGTGGCATTTAGGGTGATGTCTGCCTGTCCTGATGGTAGTTCGGGAGAGCTGCGGGTCACAGCAGCCTCTTCGCGTGGGGCTTGCTAAGCAGGCGTAAGCGAAAGGGAAGTCTGCAGGTTATTCAGGGCGTAAAACCCCCGGCACAGAACCTTTCAGAGCACTGCAGACACGTGCGTGTGGCGTGCGTGGGCAAAGTGCACTGATAGGGACTCAAAGCCGCTGAGGTTTTTGGGGAGCCCAAGGCCCGGAGCAGTGGCGGCTGCGAGCGCGGCGCGCGGCAGCAGATGGCAGTGGCAGCGTGCCGCCGCCCGCGCGGGCAGCCCTCGGTGCTGATTAACACGGCGAGCGCTCGGAGAGTGGCATGATTTGGGGCTGTGGGACCTGAAATGAACTCTCTCCTCCCTTGCCGAATGCCAGGTGGAAGCGTCTGCGTGGAACGGCACAGCCTGGGGCTCTGACATTCAGCCCGAGCGGAGAGGTTGAGAGGTGGGGATTGCTTTGACGGCGGCAGAGCCCACCCTGAGCTGGCGTGCGGATGCCATTGAGGGGGTTTGGCTCCATGGGGATACCTGGGCTGGCTCCAGCACTGCTGGTACTGCTGCTGTAGGGGCCTGGGGGCTGTTAGCACCTGGCTTCAGCCGCTTGGAAAGCCAAGCATAAGGGGTTTTGGGGTCCCAGGAGGAGCAGGAGGTCACACACAGCCACCGCTGTGCTGCTGGGGACATCTGGGAGGCCAAGGCAGAACCATCAGGATGAGATCTGACACCACGGCCTGCCTGGGAGCTCAGTGCAGAGGCTGCAGGGTGGCATCTCCTGCGACCCTGGGACCCCAAAAGTGGCACTGACAGCCCCGGCATGCCAGCACGGTGCCATCCAGCCGCTCCTGCGTGGGCACAGTGCCCTGGAGCGCAGCCCACAGGCTCCCGCAGGTGGGTCTGGAAGAATCACAGAAGCACAGAGCGTCCCGAGCTGGAAGGGACCCACCAGGATCACCGAGTCCAACTCCTGGCTCCGCACAGGACCACCCAAAAATCAGACCGTGTGTCTGAGAGCGTTGCCCAAAGGCTCCTTGAGCTCTGGCAGCTCGGTGCCGTGCCCACGTCCCTGGGGAGCCTGTCCCAGTGCCCGACCACCTCTGGGTGCAGAACCTTTCCCTGACACCAGCCTGACCCTCCCCTGTCCCAGCTCCGGGCCATTCCCTTGGGTCCTGGCGCTGTCACCTGCAGAGGAACGGGATGGGACGCCTGCCCTGAGGCACACCAGTGGGAACTTTGTCATAATTCCTACCCAGACTGTTCTAATTACAGGTTGAAAATGAGCTGCGTTGGGCCTGTTCTTCCTTATCAGCTTATTGCTCTGATATTTTCCTAGACACTGAGATGAATCAGAGCGTTGCATCACATGCCGTGCTGGCTGGAGTGTGTTTCCGGAAGAATGCTAAGGGTGTTTTGCTGCTATTACTGAGTAATTAACCCGGGTGCTCCGGGCTGGAAGCTGCTTGGCGTTCCCTGATCATGAGAAAGCGCAGCACGCGGAAGCTGGGAGGCGGCCGGGCTCGGCACCTGTGAGAACAAAGCAGGTTTCCTCGCTGTGACAACAGCAGCGGGGGGGAAGGCCTTGGGAAAGAAAGCCACGCGTTGGTTTGTTCCCCAGAGATTTGGAAACGTTTTGGCTGGGTGTGATTTGTGCGACAGGACGAGAGGCGAGCGTGATTCGGCTCGCCTGCGGAGCTGCATCCCCTTGAGCATCCCCACCGGGCACACAGGACAGGGCAGCTTTGCTTGGACCATGCACCCAGGTGGCTCTCAGCAGGCGAGGGGCAGCAGCGTTGCACAAACGTGCCCTTTCGGGGCGTTGCACAAGCGAGCGGCCGGTGACGAGCTCCTGCAGCTGAAGCTCTGGAGACGAACGCCAGCCGCTGCCCGGCCGCCTGCCGTGGCGAAACCCCGGCCCCATTGAAGTCGGTTGCAAAACTCCTGGATGGAGAAGGCTGGGCCGAGGTCTCGCCCTGCCCGCTGCTCCCTGCCGTGCCCGGCGAGCCGGTTCATGTGCTGGAACCGAGCTCCTGCTGCTGCTGCCGCCGGCTGCGGGGCTGGGAGCGGCTCGGGAGGACGGTAGTGCAAACGCCAGGCTATGAAACGAGCTCGTTTGTTCTTTTATCTTTGAAATTATAGCTCGGAAAGGTCCAGAGATGACGGGAAAAAAGTCTGAATTATTCATTGAAGTGACTTTTTTTTCTGCTTTAATTCTTCAAAAATCTTCAAAAGCGCACAATTTGGGAATATTGTTTATAGATGTGACAGCTCCCACCAAATGGGCCTTTTTTTTTTTTTCCAGCCCTTGAGAGGTTTTATTGCTCCAGAACTCTTCCCCACCCTGAATCCAAAGCAGTTCGCTGAGAAATAAAGTCAGCACGAAATATTTTGGGTAGTGCATCTAAGAGGAGCCGGGGCTGTGTGCCCTTCCCGGCTCCAGGGACGGTCTGTTGGTCCCCCCCAGCAGCCCCCACCAAGCTGCGGGTGCTGTGCGGGTGCAGGACAAGGTGCAGGACAGGCCCTGGTGCCTGAAAGCCAGCTGACGGGCGTCAGAAGGACAGAAAACACCCAGGGAGGGATGCGTGCGCGCATTGTGGGGTCACGCACAGGGGTCCTGCAGGGGGTGGCAGGGAGGAAGGCGAGGAGGGACTGGAGGAAAGTCAGAATGCTGCGGGGCCAAAGGATGGGAATGGGGCTGAGGGTAAATGTTGGGTGTTTGGTAAGGGGAGAACAAGTGCCAGAAGTGGACTCAGCCTGGGTGTGAGGCTGTTGCAGAACTGCTGTGTTGGGTGCCCTCGAGGCATCGCCACACGGGGCCATGGCTGAAATCCCCTCCAGGGCTGAAATCCCCTCCAGGGCTGAAATCCCCTCCAATTCCCTCCAGCCCCCGGACCTGCAAGCCATCGCCCTGTGCCCCCATGTGCACGCCGAGCTGATCCACAAGTGGTGCAGCTGCGTGTGTCCGTGATATCATCGGAGCGAACTGGGAGAGAGAGCTGACAGCAGCGCTGCTCCGCTGGCAGAGGAGACGGCCCTGAAGCTTTAAAGTGCTTGGAGAGTAAGTGCCACGTGTGATAACAAGCATCTCTTCGCTGGCACCGCTTAGAGCATCGGTGCTCCTGGGGCAGGGAGCTGGAGAGCTGCTGCACAGCACGAGCCTCGTGGCCTGCCTCTGCCGGGGGGGCTCCTCCGCAGAGCAGCCCCATCCTCGTGGCCACTGCTCCTGACAGCGGGGCCACTTGGCTTGTTGGTGGCTCGCACCCTCAGCTCCTGCCCCTTCCGGCTGGGGACATCTGCCCCCATCACCTTGGGCTGTGCTCCAGGAGTGCTCAAGCAGCCCTGAGGTTTAGGAGCCTGTGTGCGCCTGCAGCGCTATTTATTTAGGAGTCCGACCCAGACCTCAGAGGGGCTTCCCATAGGATCCAGCCCTTGGTGGCCAGAGAGCAAAGGGAGACAAAAGGGAAAGCCATCAGGAACGGGGTGAGGCTGGGAAACCCCACCGTAAGTTACCGACAGGAGCTGATTATTTTTCTGCAGGTGATTTGACCTCGGAAATGGGGAAGATACGAGGCAGGAGGTGGCAGAGGGGACAGGCAGGAGGTGGCACGCAGCCGGGGCAGGGACCGACAGCCCCCAGCCCAAGGGGAAGGCTGCGCAGCCTCTCCCGGTGCAGCACCGCCAGCATTCTCCTGGATAAAACCCTTGCTGAGGCTTCCAAACCACAGCAGGCTAATTGTAACTAATTACGGAAGGTAATTGTGTGAACATGGCGCGGCGCTTTGACCTGGATGAGGAGGAGGGACTCAGCACCTCCCCTGCGCCAGGAGGGGCAGGACCCGGGTCCCAGGGCTGCAACGGGAGTCCGGGAGCGAACCCCATGGGAGCGCTCGGTGCTTTCATCTTTCAGAGGAATAAAAACCTGCAGCAGGCGCTGGAAATTTCCCCTGTGATGGTGCAGAGAGAAAACACTCCGGGCTGGGAGTGGGAGAGTTTAATTGCCCTGCTCATTAAAGGCGCTGATGCACGACGCACTGGGTGCCGGCGCGCCCAGGGCTCGAGGAATCCCTGGCAGCCGCTCGAGGCCACCGAGCCTCCCAGCTCCCCGCAGCCCCACAGGGGCCGCATCCAGCCCCAACACCAGGCACGGCCCCGATACCAGTCCCTCACACCCCAAAATTAGATGTTTTGTATATTTTCCTGCATACAATCCCTGTCGTTATGAGTGAGCGAGGCAGGCGGAGACTGGAGGCACCAACGCTGGGATTTCCTCCCCACCCCCCCTTCTTTTTTTTTTTTTTTTTTTTTGCCTTTGGCAAAAATTCCAACATTGGTTTAATGTTTGTAAAGCAGCATGGGACCCGAAGGGAAAGGTGCTACATAAGCACAAAGCATAATTGAGGGCCTGCGTGATGGGCTCTATAGAAATACGTATGTAATAGTGATGACATTAATAACAGGCTGTTATTTGTCAGCGGGCAGACCCGAGGCCCAGGCACGCCCAGAGCAGGCTAATAAAGAGCAGAGAGCTCCAGCCTGCACACTGTTTTAGGAATAATGTCGTATAATAACACCAAAATTGCTCCCCCAAACCTGACGTCGTCCCGCTCAGGGCTCCTCTGCGGCCGGCTACGTTTCCCTGGGCCTTTTCCTGGGACACAAACAGCTGAAAACGGGGTTTCGTGGAAACCGGATACCTGCTATTCTGCTGCCTTCATGAATGAGCTGCTGCTTTTATGAGTCGTTTGCTGCCTGAATGCATTTTCTCCATTTTTCTACCAAAAAAAAAGAGGGGGGCACCCGTCATCTCCCCTGACACTTGCGGACATCGGGAGCAGAAGGTCGTTCCGGTGTCCAGCCCCCATTGTGGGCTGGGGGAACGCGCCGCCCTCCCGCTCCGTGATTCCCAGCTGCGGCACTGCCGGCTCCCTAAAACGGAGTGCTAACTTCGTTAACAATCATTAACTTATTGCGGCAACGTCCTGCCATCTGCGTGTCTGCCTTCCACCTCTGCGTTCGGCCGTGTTTTGCTCATCAGCAGGTCTGTGCGCACAGAAATGTGGCTCGCGCCCCACCTACGCGTGGCTGTGCTGCCTCGGCCCGGCGCCCCCCTGCCCCAGTGGGGCAGGAAAGCAGAGCTGGAGACACTGCAGCGTGCAATGGGGGTGAACCGGGGCACCCAGGGTCCTGGTGGGCACGGACCAGGGCACAGCCCTCCCTCCTGAGCTTGTCCGAGTGGCCCTGGCTGGGCTGGGAAGTTCTGTGCACACCGACCTGGCCAATTTGGCTGCCCAGGAGAAGTGCAAAAGGCGGTGTAAGGGTAAAGGAGCGTGCAGACGCCTTACTTTTTCTGCAGCATCCAAAGGGGCTTGTGCGTAGGAATGACCTCCCCTGGCCCGACTGGCGCTGGTGTTCCCATCACCCAGCTCCCACAGCTCCCACAGCCACACAAGCAGGGGGGTGCTGGGGCCCCGTGTCAGGCACTGGCAGCAGAGGGACCCCAAGGGACCGTCCCCTGAGCCCTGCCCAGGTCCCCTGCGAGGGTGGCGGTCCCTGCGTGCGCGCAGCGCAGGTGCTGGGTGCCTCTCGGTGGTGATGATTCAGCCAAAGCAAACAGCCAGCTCCTGCCCTGCCTCCCAGCCCCGCCGAGCAGCTGACTAATGATAATTGCCTCTTTGTTTCGTTATTTTGGAGATGCTTGCGGTGGGAAGCAATGTTTGCCTTTCTGTGTTTATCCGCGTGGTCAGCTCTCAAGTGCTTGCTCTCCGTGCCTCCGCGGCGTTGGCTGACGGGGCGGAGAAGGAGGAAGAGGAGGCTGTGCCGGGGGGGGTGCTGCAAGGCTGGAGGTCAGGACATGAAAATGCTGTCACAGAAACAAGGAATTAATGCTCCCAAGCTGGCTCGCCCTCTCTTACCCACCAGGGCGGACGGACTTTGCCCCGGATGGGGCGGAGAGGCAGGGACTGAACCCAGCTGCCCCAGCCAGCATCACCTGCCCTGTCCCCATCCTGCACCCCAGAGCTGCTGTCCCAGCGATGCTGCATGTCCGGGGGCTCTCCAGGATCCAGGGAAAGGCAGGAAAGGAGCTGGGGCAGCAGCTCCAAAGCATCTCCGGGCTGCACGCCTCTGGCTCCTGCTCCAGGGTGGGGACAGCTTCCTGATGTCAGAAGAGCCTTTAAAAGCTAAACCCAGGGCTTGCGTCGATAACGTGGGAGTTGGAGGGCATGCGGGTCCTGTGGCAGGGCTGTGCGTCCCCGGCCAGCCGCTCTGCTCGCGTCGCACCAGGCAGGGAGCCGGCTGATCAGCGCGCTAGACAGGGGCTGCTCCCTGCCTCTGTGTACGTCTGATCCGCACACGCATCTATTTTCTATAAACGAGTGGACGCACGTGGGAGGTGAACAAGGCAATCAGTCTGGCTTGGCAATCTGGAAGGGAAACAAAATCTGTCTGTAAAGTTGAGCGTTAGCGGGGAGGAGTGACAAACGCAGCCGCTTGGGAAGGGGAGCACGGCAGGCGCAGCCGCGGCGGGCACTGCTGCGGGGACGGGCTGCCCGCCCAGCCCCGGGTTTTTAGGGCAGCAAAGCGGCAGCATGGGATGCCCGCGGCACTGACCTCCACGTCGGGGTGCCGCGCTGAAGCTCCTCTATAAGCCAAAATCCTCAGGCGACCTTCCTTGCCCTTTCCACGGCTGCTCTTGCCCGGCTTCACCGGGCAGCACGCACCGACCCGACCAGAGACCAACCCCTCGTGGTCCCACCCAAGGTGACAAGCAGAAATGCAGCCTTTCTGTGTGCTTGCTCTGCTCCAGTACACAATAACACTGTAACCTTGGGTTGTTTGCACTAGCCAGGAGTGTCATTGCCAGCATTATATTCAACAGTTGTACTTGACTGAATAAGCAGACGGGTTTTTTTTTCCCCCCCCCGTCATAATGGCACTATCCCACGGAGGGGTGATGGATTGCTTTTTCGGTTGCACATGCTGTTATCACTGCGCTGTTCTAATGCTCGTCAAACATTATTGTGAATAGCCAAACTCAATAGCAGCAGTGTTAGGCTGGAAAGTCAATATTAGCTGAGCAAACAAAGCAAATAAAGAGTTGCTATTTGCGTAGCTATGAGTATTTGTATGCTCTGCTGCTGAACAGGGTACTTTGAAATAATAAAAAAAAAAATGTTGTTCTTCAAGGCAGGGAATGTTTTTTTATTTAGGGTAGAGGAGCTGGCTTTTATTACAGCTCACGCTCGCTTCCCGAAGAGCCGGGCAGGCCCCGCGGCACGGCCGCCCCTCGTGCCACCGCGGCGGGCACCGCGCGGCCGCCGACCTTTCGCGCCGCGAGTGGTGGGTGGGGACCCGCCGGGTGCTGCAGCAGCACATGATATTAAGTTGTCCATTAAGAGACAGGCCTGCTGCTGCAGGAGCTGCTCTGTGGCTCCTTGGTGCCTCCCGATGGAGCTGTAATTGCTCCTGGGCAGCACCTCGCTGCCCCCAGGGTGCTGCTGCGCGGAGGGGACGGGGGGGCCACGGGTGCGGGAGCGCGTTTCCCTCTGATTTCATCTGCATTTTGCTGTTCCCTGTTAAGTTTCTGGCTCTTTTTGAGGTTCGCCACGTGACCTTCTAAATGACACTTGCCTATTTATAACCAGCTGTCTGTGGCCCGGTGCCACTTTAAGAAGCCTTGGGAACGAAATCCAATAAACCCTTCCCTCGTTAATATTGTATAGCTCGACGTATGCACCCAGCGTGCATGTTAAAGAGGGGATGCCACAGCCCGGCTTCAGCCCAGGCCTGTTCCTTTGCAGGAAACGCTGCTAAAGGCACGTGCAGAGGGGGCTGGCTGGGGGGCACGAGGTCCTGCCCCCCCCCCCCGTGCCCTGCACTGGGTGCTCTCCGCAGGGTGCCCAGCACCTTGGGACGTGCTGCGTCGCTGGTTCCGTCTGCAGGGAATTGTTCATGCAATCTCCAGCCCAGGATGCTTCAGAGAGCTAAATAATACAGCTAGGGGATTAAATAATTAATTCCAAAGGAGAGTAGCTGTGAGGCATAGGCAAGGGACTAAATATACACGGCGGTTTTGGCCGAGCTGGAAGGAAATGCAGTGTCAGGGGGTGGTGGAGTGCAGTCTGCCTCTTCCTGGGAGGTGCGGGAAAGAGGCCTCCTGCTGGGAAGGGTAAAAAGCTGAAAGAGATGAGATGGGGATAAGGGCAGGGAGAGATGTTCCTGCAGGTACTAACAGCCGAGAGCATGCTCATGGCCACGCAGGGTGCCTGAAGCTCCTGCAGGCTTAGCTGGGAGAGCGGGCAGGTGGTCCTGGAGTATGCCGCTGCAGATGGTAAATAAAGAAGTCTGGGAGACGTCTGAAATCTGGAGGCTGTGCCGTCCTGCTGGCTTTTGGGGCAGTTCCCAGGAGCCCTGCGGCAGAGGCACTCAGCCCTGGGCAGCGGGGTGAGCCCTGCTGGTGGTGCCGGGCTGCTGCGGGGCAAACCGTGTCACCCTGTCCCTGCTGCACGTGTCCCCGCAGCGGGACGCACCGGGCGAGGTGGCCGAGCAGTTCCCGGGGGAAGGGCAAACCAAGCACCTGCTGTGCCTGCAGTGCTCCTGTGTCCTGGGAGCTGCTGGGAGATGGGCACGAGCAGCGCTCCAACGCAGAGAAGACCAGGAAAGTGCTGGGAGGAATTTTTTATTTTTTATTTTTTTTACTTATTTCCAAAATGAGCAGGCTGGGAGCAAAGGGAAGGAGGATCCAGGAGCCCCATGCTGGTGGGGTGCTCTTGGAGGAGGCTGGTGGTGGAATGGGATGGGGATGGGCATGGGGACGGGGACAGGGACGGGATGGGGATGGGGATGACACTTTTTTTTTTTTTTTTGGCCCCGGCCATCCCAGCTGCCTGCAGCACATCAGGCCTCGCAGCACCTAATGCCAGTGCAAAGCTTTGATCTCAACCTTCAAAGCACCGAGTGGCTCAAGCCCCACTGAAGACTTAGCTTTGATCCTCGCGGTGCTGTGACAGCTGGGCTCCTCGGGGACAGCCGGGGCATCGCCCGCTGGGGCAGGATCGCGCCCACAGCTCCCCTGTGCTGCTGCCCCCCACCTTTCAGGCCCAGCACCCACCTGCTCTGGTGCCCGCTTTGCTCCTCTGTCTGCATGGCAGGGGCTGCAAAGCGCCTGCCCCGTGCTGGGCTCATGCCCCCAGCAAGAGGAGGAGAAACAGCTCTTGGGGCAACCACGTGCACCTCCCAGATTTGCTCCACGCTGGATGAAAGCCCTCTTCTCCCGAGACAGACACGAAGCAGTTGGGTTTCTCAAACAGAGCAGCCTGAAATGGCTGAACTGCATTCAGCTCTGCGGTCCCACGTCCCGCGCTGCAGTTAGAGGCTGAATTCAGTGTGTGCCTGCTGTCATCTCCTGCAAGCATCCCGGCTCTGGCTGGTGGCATCGCTGGCTGCTTGTGTCACTCCTGTTGTGACAGCAGCCTCCTCTCCCTCCCCAGCTTGGGCATCGTGCTTCCGTGGGGCTTTTGGAAATGTAAAAATGCCTGCTACTCCATTCCACTCGGTGAGCCTTGATATCATGAAGCACATTTACTGTACAATTATAGGCCAGGCTAATGCTGTTTGGAATAATTAAATTCACATGACAAATGTAGTTGCATTAATTTTATTTATCTTGAGTGGGTTAGCAGGAACTAGCAATGGAAAAAGTAATTATTTTGCTTCTAGGGCACTGGGATTGCTGATTTGGAAATCTCTCCAAGACATATTCCTTAAATGTGGAATAGCAGCATGTGAAATGCATGAGGAGCTAATACAGTGCATAAAAATGAACATAATTTCTGAAAAATGGAATTAATGAGGCAATGAGACTGTTTTAATGAGCATAAGGTCTGCAGTAAATGTCACTGTTCCCATGTCTTTATTGTAAATTATAATGTGCGTTTTAGGCAACACCGCCTGGATGCCGGCCGTGCAGGCTGCTGGAGGGCCGAGCTCAGCCCTGGGAGCGCCGGCCAGAGCCCGGCTCGCAGAACTGCTCCTCTTCCCTGGTGTGCTGCCCTCAGCGAGACCACGCTTGGGTGACTTCCCTCCTGGGGGAATTTTTGTTATTCCCTCCCATCCCTGGAGAGCTCGTGCCGCCGCTTGGCTTCTCTCGTTAAATAAGGTGGGTGAGCGGCAGGGGAAACGCCAGCTCTGGGCTGAGCTGCCCTGCTCCGAGAGGAGGCTGTGCTTTGGTGCTGCACCGGGTCCCATGCACGCCAAGCCAGGAATCAACCAAATCCTCTTGAAACCGAGCCATCACCCAAAGTTACAGCGTGTTGCCTTCGTAGCTTGACTCCCGAGCATCAGCGCTGGTGAGGTTTGCAGGAGTTTGCCTCGTTATCAGTGCTCCTTTCACTGCCTCGTCCTCAGAGGTGTCTTTGGGGAACTTGGGCAGGTTTTGCTGCGAAGCCGCCGGCTGTCGAGCAGTTTCCATGGCAATTCTCACAAATGTGCGCAGCCCCGGGGTCCCTGCACGGAGCCCCTCTTGCCCCTCCTGTGCTGAGGCATGGCCCTGCCTCGTGTCCTGCCCTGCTGCGGGGCTGCCTGGCTGCTGGCTGGGATGGACACGGCCTCGCGGAGGTGTCACCTGCCTGGGAACCGCATGAATTGGTGATTTCTGGTGCAAGAAAGGCACTGGTGGAGCTTTGCAGAGGAGCCTTCCACATCCACATCATCTACGGATGCTCTACTGCTCATAAACCCGCCGTCATTTTCTGGAGAACAAACCCCCCGTGTCCCAGATGCATGTCTTTCCAATGAAAACAAGAAGTCATCACGGCTTTTCTCAAGAAAAACAGAAAAATAATCAGCAGAGACAGATGTGCTGGCTTCCAGCTAGCCCGGGGCAATGTTCAGGCTCCCCCCCCACCGAATCCCTTCTGTGAGCGGCTGCGCTGCCTGCGCCCAGGAACTCATCGGGAAGCTCCCGAGCTCTCCACCATCCAAGGAGGTGGCTGCTTGTGGTGCCCGGGATGGCACGAGCTGTGCTGCACCTCGGGAAGTGCTCCTCTGCTGGCACCGACACCAGCACCGGCCTCAGAGATGACCTGGTTCCTCGGCAGATAAATCCCGTTGGGGCAGCAAGGTGCCTTTCTCCCCAGTGCCCTGATATCTCAGCCAAGGCTTGCAGGGCTGCACCCATCCTGCAGGTGAGAGCGTTTCGGGTGCTGTTCCTCATCTGGAAGTGCCAGAGGGAGAAGCTGGGGTCTGTCTGCTCCTCCCTGCCGCGTCCCCTTTGCGATGCCCAGCGGGGCTCCGTGGGCGCGTGGGGGGCACCAGCACTCGCCATCGACAGCCCCAGCCACCGCACCCGGGGAATAAGCAAAATCCTCTGGGGTAACAACCTTTCCTGTTCGCTTCTCTGCCTGTTCGTGTTGTGATACAGCAGGGATTTCCGTGCACTGGCCCAATTAGGAAGAAACAAAAAGGAAAAGCGCTTGCACAGCGGTGGGCAAGAGCGCGTGGCAGCCGGTAATGAGCTGCTGGGACCGCAGCCAGCAGCCGCTACTTGGATGCGCTGCGAGAAACAGGGTGCGCGTCTCTCCCAAGCACCTGGCTGCCGAAATCAGCCCCTCGTCCTTGGGCTCAGATGCAAGGTTTCTGGTAGCAGTGACTAATGTGGTTGTAAATTGCTGTTTAAGACTGCTGGGCTCCGTGGCCCCGCACCGTCCCCTCCTGGCTCCCGCAGGACGGGGAGCGCGGGGCTGCAGGGCTGCGCGGCGCTCTGCTGCTTGGAGGTCAGTAACCCGGGCAGAAAATACCAAGAGAAATGCAGTTCTGACCGAAAATTTAGAAACATTTGGAAGCCTTTCCTTTTGTACTTGGGTTTCCCTTCACTTTGGAAAGCAGGAAAAGAAAACAAAATAAATGCAAAGAAGAGCTCCAGGAGAGCTTTTTACCCCATTTGTTTTCCCCGCCACTGTTCTTCCATGGAAGAAAGAGGAGAAAAAGGATTCAAAAGGGGGGGAATACTTTCATTTCCTTGCAAGGTGCCCAGGAGGTGGTGTGGGTGGCATGGTGCGGTGTGGGGACAGCGGGGCACAGAGCTGCAGCATCGCAGCAGGATGAGGCCGGTGTGACCAGGGCGAGAGCATCACAGTGAAGCTGGGCGCTGGATTCACCACCAAACCGGTGCCCGTTCCCAAATTTCCTGGGCTCCCTCGGTGCTGAGCTGGCAAATCTGGAAAGAGCTTTTCAAACCCAGGCTTTTTTAAACTCAGAAGAGGTAAGAGTTCTGTGACCACTGTCTTCTGGCAAACGGCTGCCTGTTTACAGACATGTAAATACAACTTCACAATTGCCATAAATCCTATTGTGCAATATTCTCTAGAACCAATTAGATTCTGACATCTGCTTAATGTTTAATTACTTTTTGACGAAGGAAATGGAAAAATTGACAAATAGTTTAATCCATCAAATGTCGGCCTTTTGTGAGTGTGTTTATATAAAGCTTACATGCCAACGTCTCTTAATTTTTCTTGCTGCTCTGGCAAGGATAAGGACAAATATTTATATTCCAGGCACACAAGATGGCTTTCATATTGTTTTCATGTTTAACTGATTTCAAATGAACTAAGATGGCTCTTAATGTGGTTACAAGAATTTGCCATTAATTTTCACTTAAAATTGGATCCAGCTTGCTACATGTCTGCAATATATTAAAGTTAATAACGATTTGTTTAGAAAATGCGGTGCTTACTGCTGGCTGATTGGCACACGCTCGCTTGGTGGAAACATCAGATTCCTATTATATTTAAATGATAATTAAGCTTAGAATATTACTCCTATTTTGGAGTGCTTAATGCAGGATAGTTTTGCTAATGTGGTGGGGAGGTACAGCACGGTATCTCAACAGCGGGCACAGCGCACCTGGGCTGAGCTCCTCCATCCGCCTCTACTTGCTGCTAAAATGCTGCTTTAACGCCGTAATCACTGGCTGGAGCGGGTGAGAGGGGAGGCGGATTTATATTTCCAGGAAAAATCTGGCAATGGTTTTTGCTCAGCATCTTCACCCATAGGGCACGGCCAGCTGGGATGCACCCCCTGCGTGGCAGGGGGGCACCTTTGGGTGGGGGTGAAGGTGGCGCTGGAGGTGGTGGTGGAGATAATAGATGAAGGCGATGGTGGAGGTGGTGGTGGAGATGAGAGATGAAGCTGATGGGGACCCTTGTGCTGCAGCGGCTCCCCCCCACTGCTGCGGCACCGCAGGGGCTCCCAGCCGTGCAGCCGCCAAGTCCTGGGGTTTCTCCCCAGGCAGCTCTGCGGAGAGCTGGGGGAGCTGCAGCTCCTGCAGCCACCCCCGGACCCTTCTGGCAGCACGTGGGGATGCAAAAGCACCCAGCCCTTGCTCTGTGCCTGATGGCAAGGCCTTGAAGCTCAGCTCCCTGACGGAAAGGGGAGCTGGAGAGAAAGCCCCGCTCCCCCGCAGCCTCGCCCCCTTTTGCAGTGTTTGGCCATATCAAGGATTTTTTTAGAAACCCCTGAAAAGTCTGTCTGGTGGGAGATGGTTGCTGCTGCTCAGGCGGCCTTTGCTCTGCATGGCTTTGCTCCCATCTGCTTTATTCATCCTTTTGTTTATTTTGAGCAGTCCCGTGCCAGAAAGACCCCGGCCGTCAGCTCCAGCCCGCAGACCCCAGCTGTGAGCAGACCCCAGGAGATGTTCCCGCTGCTCCTGCAGCTCCTGCATCCCTTTGCCGTGGGACGCTTGCGTTCCTTCACCCGAAACCCGGCCCTGTCTCCTCTGCCTGTGGGCCTTGGGCTGCTGCAGCAACCCAGCCCTTGTTACACAGCCAGAAGCCAGTGCCGCAGCAGGCACCGGGCTGGATTTGGCTCTCCCTCCCCTCCACCACTTTTGGGAAAGGCGTGGGAGAAGGCAGGCAGCCCAGCTCTGTGATACTTCACTTACACATTTAATAAAAGGAATAAAATATCAGAAATGCAGGGGAACCTTTAATAATTCAGCATCTTCTAGTTGTTTCATTACCTTAATATTTGCAAAAATTGCCAGCAGCTCTTGACATCTTTCCTTGCTCACTATATGATCCAAAAAAAGCCAAAAGGAAGTACAATATATTCACCTGCCCTCATTATGCTAATCATGGCATTGTGAGGTTTGCTTGTAAGTGTCCTCGCTCCGTGTGATGGAAAACGAAGCGCAGCACAATGAATTTGACCTAGAATAGTTGTTGGGAAGAGAAGAATGCGTAAAGCATGAGAAAACCACTGATCTTACTCATAGCATCTTTGAAAACGCTGTTATTAACTGACAATAAATCTAACAAACTTTATAATTAGGTTACTTCTTTCCTTTGAACTCCCATTGCCGGAGCCATTAGCTGGCACAGCGCTCTGATTTATAAGCGAGGAGCAGCGCTAACTCCGGCAGTTTATCGGCTTTTATTTTAGAAGGCATTCGTTTCCCAGCCTCGCCGGGAAGCCTGCTGCTCCCCGAAGCTTTGCCGCGAGCAGCACGTGCCAGCTGCGTGCTGCAGCTCCCTGCCCTTGCTGCCAGCCCGTGCGCCGAGCCCGGTGCGCCGAGGGGAGACGTCTGCAGGAGCAGCCGGAGCGCGGGCGGGCTCGCTGTGCCCGAGCCGTCCCGCGGCAGCAGGTGGCAGAAACCTGCGGTTGTGCTGGCATCCGAGCGGGGCCGGGCGAGCTGGTGCACCGAGCCGGAGCCGGCTGGGAACCCGGGAGGAGTCAGCAGAAAGCGCTGCCAAGATGTTCTCGCCTTTAGCCCCCGGATTTGGAGCGTGCCTTGCAGCTCTCAAGTCCTTGAGTGACGGCCCCGCGGGCGGCGGGGATGGCGGGTCGCTGTGCCCCGGGCACGACTCGCATATTCATCCCCAGGCACGGGGACGGAGGCACCACCAGCACCCCACGTACCCCCTGCACGCCATAACACTGCTTTCCTCGGGGCTGCCAGCACCTTCGTATTACCCCACGCTAATTACGACTGCAATTTGTGCTGCAGGGGAGCGAGGAGCACAGCACTTGCTGCAGCTCGGCCGGGCCACGGCGGGCGTCGTGCGTGGGCCCGGTTGGCGCGGGCGCTTTTGTCTGTTAACAACCTCTTGAAACCAGCCATTTCCCTGCGGGCCTTTCTTCTGTCAGGTCATTGCTTTAAAAAAAAAAAAAAAAAAAAGCAAAAAAAAAAAAAGCAAACACCCCTACATGAAAAGGGTTCGATTTCCACAGCCACTCGGCGGGTTTTCCCACTGCCTGTGCTGACAGAAAGGGTTTTTTATTGTGCATCAATTACTTTCAAGTGAATGGGAGACATTATGTTATTAAATCCCACCCTGCCTCTCGAGGTGCTTTTAATTTGTATGTTTAGGTTTAAATTTCTTCAGGAGTGCCAAACCTTGTATTTGTTTTCCTTGGGCTATTTTCATTTCGGGTTTCGGTAACTGTCAAAGCCTGCGAGTTAATTGTAGCTCACAAGGTTATCTTTCAGAGCTAACTTATATTTCTGTCATGTGCTGGAGCCAGTCCTTGGCTGCCTATCTTTATGATACTGTAGATTCTGACTCTTGTAATTATGCTTTGAGTTTAAGCTGATTATGTAGACTTTATAACTGGTGTTTGTTTAATTTACCCACAGTGTGTTGTTTGTACAGTGGCTCCGAAAGTAAACACGAACCTGATTAAACATCGCTGCCTGCCACCAATGGCCATTTTCCCAAAGATACACTAAAATAAACAGCGGGAGGGTCTGCAGGAGGGCAGCGGGAGCCTCCCCTGCATCCTCGCACTCCTGTGCTGATGAGCCTCGTCACCCCAGCCCTACCAGAAACATCTGCTTCTAAAAGTGACGTTTTTTTATAAACTGAGCAAAGCCAGCCTGAAGCCCGGTGCAGTTTGCAGGGCTGATGCTGCAGCCGTGTCACCAAGGAGGGGACACCGCTTTAGTGAGGAATGACTCAATAAAAAATAATAATTAAAAAAAAAAGTCTAAAAAAAAAGGCCTGGAAGATGCAGAAAAATCCGCAGCTGCGTCTTGGATCCGCTGCTGCCGGTGGAATTAAAGCGCCCTGGTTTCTCGTTAGAGGTAATTAGCGCTCGGGGTGGCACGGCGCGCTCCGTGGCGTCTGAAGGCGAGGTGCTGCAGCCGCCGCCAGCCCTGGGGCTGCTCGGACGTGACGCTGCCGGTCGGATCCTGCCCGCTCACCCCGTGGGGACAGCCGTGGGCGCAGGTCCCAGCAGAGCAGACCGGGGACACGGTGCCAGGGACGCTCTGCAGGTGACACGGTGCTGGGGAGTATTTTTCTTTTCATTAGTTGACAAGCCCTAAGCTGACTCTTGAGCAACTTTATTGCATTATCACTGCAATGGACGGGTTAAAACATGTGCATCTTATCTCGCTTTTGGTTTGCTCTCCCAGCTGTGCCAGAGCATCTTCCCCTGCTTGTCCCAAGCCGTGGTCGGTCCGGGCACCGATGCTATGGAGGAAGGGCACCTGGAGAGGCAAGGATGTGTGCAGGAGCTGCACATTGCTGCTGAGACCCTGAGGGACAACAAACTGCAAAAAGCTACCTGTGAGCCAGGCAGGAGGGCCGCAGGGTACGACCTCGGGCCAGATCCTGCACTGGGGCCGACCTGCAGAGGTGTCGTTGCGGGTCTGGGTCTGCAAACCGGGTCGTGGGCACTGGGGTGCGGGCGGTGGCTGCTGCGCTAATGATGCCTGCGGGTGCTGCTGCCCTGGGGAAAACAAGCAAACAAACAAAAAGCACAAAAGAAAAAAAAAAAAAAAGGAAATTGCTTCTTTTCTCCTCAGACTGGCTGCACTGGGATGGAAGGTGGAAGGTGCAGCTGCCGTGGGGGCGGGAGCAGGGACCCTGGCACACCACGCAGGAGGCTCCTGCGGTTCAGCATCGCTCCTGACGAAGGCGCGGGCTCCACAAAGTGCCCCCCTCCGGTGCCAGCTGCTCCGAGGGATGTTTTGGTCTGCGAAAGGTGCGAAGCGGGATGGAAGGCATCCAGCATTCCTGTGGTTTCTTTTTAATATCGGTTTTAGACAGATTGGAAAAACTCCCCGTTCACAGCACCGCTGTGGGTGGTTTCCTCCCCGCTCCTCGCAGCGCCGAACGCCCTGTGCTGGATGCTGCTCTTGTTCCTGCCTGGTGTCCCCACCCTGGTGTCCCCACCTCCGTGGCACAGCCAAACCACTGGGGTTTGGCCCCTTCCCTCTCACCCTCCTTCTCTCAAAGCGGGGACTTGGCCATTGGGTGGAAAGGAAAAGCCTCCTCCTTTCACCCTCCCTGGTGCTCTGTGCCCAATTCCCTGTCCCTGAGCAATTTTTGGGATGCTAGAAATTATTTTCCCGTTTCAGCACCTCCTTGCGGCCTGCTGGGCCTGCCTGTTGGCCTCGCGCTGCCTGACAGCCAGGAGCACCTGAGGACAGACGGACACACAGATCCATCGTTGGGCATGGGTTGTGCTGCCGGGGAGCAGGGGGGCACCGGAGCCCTCTGGACGTGGGCAGGGCAGGAGGGGCAAAGGCACCGCTGCTGTGCCTGGGTCGTGAAGGAAGGGCTGATAGCCTGCTCCAGAGAGAGGGGAAAACTAGTGGGAAACCCAAAGGGGGCAAAGGCAAACGCCGTGGGAAGAAAACAGCTTTTGCTCTTCTGCTGAAAATGCCCCCGCCACGGGGGGCTGGCAGCCCGCCCCACTGCTCTCCCTCCTGCCCTGCCCTGGGGTTTCCACCTCTTCTGAGCGCTGTGATCTCTGCAGATGCGAGTGCTTGAGGAGCCCCGGGGAGGCAGCCAGGATGACCCCGGGCTGTCCCACGGCTCTTATCGGTCTCCTCTCCTCCCCGGCAGACACCTCCCTTCGCCACCTGCCTCTGCAGCTCCGAATTGCTCTGCCCCCCCCCACGAAACCAGGCTCCCCCACTCCTCCTACCCAGGCAGGTGCTCCTCAACTGCAGCCTCGCTCCAAGTCAAGCTCCAGTGCCATAAGGGGCGGGCTTTTATCTTGTTTTTTATTCCCCCGGAGGCGTTTGTAGAGGTTTCCCAGAGCCAAGGCAAAATCCCTCTGCCAGGTCTCCTTGCTCAGCACCCGGGGAAATTCCTCCAGCCCTCGTTAGAACAGCACCTCTGGGCAACCCTAATTACAGGGAGGGAGCTGGAAAGCGCGCAGATGTCATTAACCACCCTCTGGTTTGTTCGGGAGCCAAATCAAACAGCGAGGGTGGTGAGAGCTTCCCCGAGGCGCAGCGCAGCCTGAGCCGGGGTGGCCCCGAGTGCTGGGGCTCCGTGAGCACGGGGGTCTCAGCTGGGCCGGGGTCCTCACCCCGCTGGGGGCTTGGGCTGGGGAAGGGCGAGAAGAGCTCTCAGCCCCAGGCTGGTGCTGCAGAAAGCATTGCACGTGTCCACCCCCGTCACCCCTGGGTCGCTGGCACATCGCCCCTGCACTGGCCTCGTGCAGTGCTGTTCCTTAGGCAAGGGTGAGGTGGGAGCAATGAGGTTTCAGCTCAAAAACGTGCCCCGTGTCTTTCTGCGTCTGTGTTTTTCTTCTCAGGAAAATATCAAAGGAAAGACGCACTCGGGCTTCTCGGAAAGGCCCAGTGCCTGTGGGCTGTAAGGGCTTGGTTGGGCTTTCAGCTCCCCTCCTGCACCCGCAGCAGCACGGGGAGCGCAGCGCGTGTGAAGCCACAGACCGCGCGGATGCTTTGCAAAATTCAGGGGTGCGTGTGGCTGCAGGGCAGAGGAGGGTTTGTTCTTCCCTTTCTGGCTGGCACTGCAGACCCACAAGCTCAAAGTAAAAAATAAAAATAAAAAATCAAGCTCTCCTTGCATTTTAAAAGCTCTAAAACACATGAAGGTTTATCAGTCAGCCCCCTAACTTATGGGATATATATGCAGTTCCCAATGCATTCTAAATCAATATCTCTCCACAGATGGATAGAGAGATAAATTTTAAAGAATAAGCTTAATTTTATTACCATCTTCTGAGTGGCCATTGCGTGACAGCGCAGCGTCAGACTGACAGGAGTTTGATGTTGGGTAATAGCACATCAGCAGGCCCCGGCCCTTTGATGTATGATAATAGTGCATCATCAGAACAATGGCGTTTTGATATATTGTATTAGAACATAATCAGGATGATGGGGCTTTGATATATTATGTAAGTACATCACCGGAGTGGTGCTGCCGTGACACATTACCGCCGAGCGCTGTCAGAGCCGCCGCGCCGTAATGGATTTCAATAATACATCACGGGGGCCGGGGACCGAGGAGAGGAGCTGCTGGCAGCCGGACGCCGCTGCCTCCTCCCTGCTTTTCTGCAGGAAATACGGGAGGGAACGGGGGGACGGGGGGGTTTTGGGTGCCGGGCTCTCTGGGCTTCCCTCCGAGAGCGGTTTGATGGCAGCAGAGCCAGTCCCTTCCTATGGCAGGGGGTGGCCGTGGGTCTGTGGTTGCACCACGGTCCCGATGCCAGCCTCACCTCACACGGTAAAACTTCAGGTTTCATCCTGTGAGCCGTGAGACGGGGTGGGCGTTTACCCTTTGGAGTAAATATCCCAGCAGGATACCCCTGGGGGCACCCCGCAGCCCCTCAACCTCTGTCTGGGTGGAGGGAGGGAAGTCCAGGAGCTGAACATGTGGGGGTTTCATGGAAGTGCTCACCAGTGCTAGGGCCGCGTTGAATGTTTTCTTGTTTTAGGGTGGCTACTCAGGGGTTTTTGGATGTTTCGTTGTTGGTTTTCCTTGCTTTGGGGCCAGGCAGCCATTTGCACTGACCTGAGCGCATCTTGTTTTCCTCTCCTCTTCACTTCAACAAAAAAAAGCCATCAAAAATGTGTCTCAGGTGAAATGTTTTCCTTCACTGACACGGTCGTATTTCATCACTCTGAAATAGCACCTTTTCACCATGGTTGGGATTTTTATTTCTCTTTAAATTACATTGGCTGCATCTAAACATACCTCAAAATAAGAGAAGCATCATTCTCTTTACCAAAAAAAAAAAATCCAAATAAACATTTTCAGCTTTCCAAACTCCTTTCTTTTCCTAAAACCATTTGCTGGGTTCATAACTGGTTGTCCTCAGCCTGGGTATCTGTGGTGAAGAACCCATTTGCACAAAAGCAGTTGCCACCCCCCCCCTATGTGCATGGATGTGATGTGGATGGGGCTGCGTGGTGCTGACGGGCTTCCCAAGACCATTTTCCATTTCCAGGCCTGGGAAATGTCTGTCTACCCTGAAAATGAATTTGGAAAGCAGGGGAGGAGGAGGCAACGCAGGAGGCTGCCAAAAGGGATCTCTTGGAAGTGGAGAACAGCACTAATATTTGGAGAAATTGAAATTCCGACCATGAAATTGCCTATCATTTATCATCCCCAACCACCTTACGAAGTAAGAAAAACAGGCATTAAGCCTTATTGCTTTTTAAATACTTATGATCTCAGGGAAAAGCCATCTAATCTACTTCCCTTAATACGTATTCTACAGAAACGTCCATGTGCGTAACAGCAACGTTTGTGGTTGTTGTGCCCACTGGGCGGGCTGCCTTTGGGGTGGTCAGGCAATTAAACTCCACCTCTCCACGTCCCTGGGCTCCTTTCCCACCTGTAAGCACTGGTGCTGGGGACAATGGTGCCAGGGAAAGGGTCTGTCCGAACGCCAGGGCGGATCTCGGAGGGGGTCAGTGGGTTTCCATGGTGTGGAGTTGGGTTTTCCAGGCTATGAGATTTTGCTGCCGCTGGAGCACGTCGCTGAGCAGCCCCTGCCTGAGGTGAAGGCTGGCAAATTCCTGAGCACCGCTCCCCGTCCCTGCCCCTCTGTCACTCCCCACAGCGAGACGGCAGCTCCCGCCCTGAAAACGCGTGTTTTCAATGGTCATACCTCAAAACTTGCTTGTGTTACTCCCGGGAGCAACGTTTGTGCTCATCGCCCCTGCATGCTTGGGGGGTTCCCTCCCTGGCGCCGAGGCCTGTGGGCAGCGATGCTCTTTCCTGTCCACCCTGGTGGTAATTTTGAGAGGAGGGTCACCGGGGGCTGTTGAGCGCTGCAGATGTTCACAGCAGCACGGTGCAGGGCTGCTTCACTCAGGTGCTTCCTTAATGGTGATGCATTGGAAAAATCGGGAGCTCGATGGCCCTTGCAGTTTCACAGCCACCTGCGCCGCGCGCTGGCCCTGGCCGTGTCCCTCCGGCTCTGGTGGGGGCAGCGGCAGCAGTCCTGGCTGCCAGCATCTCTGTAACTCTGGTCAGGAACCACATGCCTCGGCATCTGCCTTTTAATTTGCTTAAAATGGAACCAGAAAGAGTGAGAGTGCAGGGCTGGGTGTGGGGACTGCTTGGGTGCGCACAGCGCCGGAGCTGCCTCCAGGCGCCGGCCGTAGCGGGGGCTCTGCAAGGTGGCTGCCGCCCTCCCCAGCCCCTCTGGGAGCAGGCAGCGATGGAGCTGAAGCTTCCCAAACAGCATCCGCCCAGGTTGCACCACTTTCTGATGTAGTCCCGGTGCTGCTCAGGCTGCCCCCTCTGCGAGCCCCCCCAGCCCCCTGCCCAGGGCGCGCAGCAGCTCCGCGTGCGGCTCCCACGCTGCAGAGGAACCGCTGGAGCTTACCTGCTGCTGGTCAACCACAAGGCAAAGAAAAAAAAAAAAGGGAAAAAAAAAGAAAAGAAGGAAACAAGCAAACAGAAAACCCCTCGAATGATAGGGGAACATAAATTATCTAGAACTGGCAAGAAATGAAAGTGTTGCATGGTCCCCTGACAGCAATGGGATGAATAACTGATGATGATTAGTTAAATCATAACATTGCTCTTGCCATGCATAAATGATGAGCCAACTGCTTGCGATGCCCTTATGAGATGCAGCGTTCTTCGCTTTCTATCATTCCCACTTTGTAGCCCCAAAGAAACTACCACATTTCTGCATTTTTGTGTTATCTGGCACATCAAGCAATGCGACAATGAATATATATTGACCTTATTATAGCAGCCGGCTGCTTGTGCCAGAAGCAACCAGGCATACTTTGCACAAATTAAAGCTGTCAGCATGTAATTTATGGTTCATTGCAAAAGAGGAACAGAACTCTGAGGGGAACATTGTGGTTTGGGAAGCAGGTAGGTAGGCAGATGAATTGCATGATAAAATATCTTGCTAATGATGTGATGTTAAAGCTGAAGTGTCATTTTCATTCTGTTTTGCACATTTTTTAGTTATTTCTTGCTCGAGATGATTTTCCCCTTTCCACGTTTTTTTTTTTTTTTCTTTCCAAAAGCTAAATTACTGGTTACACCTGAAAAGGATGAAGTAGGTGTGATAATTTATGAGTAGACAGCCGTTGTCTGAAGACAATGTGGTGGCACCGTGAGCGATGTGAGAGCCCGTAACAGGGGCTCGTCTTACAAGCACAGCCAGCAGGCTTGACATCTGGGGCGTGTGTGCATGATTAAAGTTTTGCTCTTTTTCAGAGGAGAGAACAGTCTTGAGGAAAAATAAAATACAGGGATCTCTCCGTGTGCGTTCGCTCCTGTTGACACACACGGTGGCAAAACCGTACATCAAGAACGAGCTCCGCCTCGCAAATAGCAGCCTCGGCGCCTGCCGCCCGCTCCTGCTCTGGTTTCGTAGGTGCTGGGTCTTCCGCAGCGGTTTGTTTCCAAATCGCTCAGCATCTGAGGGGAGAGGAAAGATGGAAACAAAGGGAAGAAAATACGGTTCAGAGAAATGTGTTGGAGAGACCCGTTCACATGGCGTTAGGTCATCCTGGATAACGCACGGAAGCGCATGCGCCTGGGAGTGCTGGTGCCGGCAAAGGCAGCCCCGAGGCTCGACCACAGAGAGGCAAGGGGAGGGTGGAGGAAACGGGGATTTACAGCCTGCCGAGCGAGAGGGCCCTCCTTAGTCCGATAAATAAATGATAAAATAATTAAATTCTGAAAATAAAGCCTCACTGAATTATTTAACTGCTCACCTAGGAACGGCTCTGACTCACCCGGCCCAGCACTGTTGTTGTGCTGCGGGTGACTCCGCGCTGCCAAGAGAAACATATGACAAAGCAAAGCGCTGCTCGCGTCACCCCGCGAGCTGGCGAGGGGCCCGCCGCTCCGCTTCGTGACAACACCGGGGGGTTGGAAATCTGTTTTTTGTTCCACCTTGGAACCGGCCCAAGGCGCTGGGAGCGTTTCAGCGCATCGGGGTGCCGAGGTGGCGGCCTTTCCCAGACGGAGCAGGTTGCGTGGGGGCTCGGGGAGCAGAGGAGGTCCCTAGGGTGGGGACCCCACTGCGAAGTCATGACCGGTCCCTGAGCCCCCGGTTCACATCACCAAGGGGTGCAAGCTCCAGGGCACCACGGTCCTTGCTGCTGCGGCGGCTGTCACAAATTTGGGGTGTCCATCTCCTTAGAAAGGCATAAAATTATTCTGCTGGTGTTTTGGAAAGTGTGAGCATGTGAATGAGTGTTACAGAGCGAGGTTTGTCCCTTCCCAGCACGTCCTCTCCCCGGCTGGACTCTGTCCTGGCCCTGTCCCCGTGGAGATTGGGGGCTGCTCGGCAGGGTGTCCCCAAGAGCGACACGATCCGAAATGCCTACGTTATTTCCCCTGATCTTGTCGATTTACTCGCTGCCACGCTCTCCCAGCTGCACTCCAGACATTTATCTGATGCAGCCTGGAAACGCGGCCGCCGTCAAGGCACGTCCCACCCGGGGTGCTGCAGAGGCAGCGACGGGGACAACGTTTCGGTGCCAATCTGCGGTGACGGGGCTGTGACACGGGGGCGAGCAGGACGCTGTCACTGTGTGCTGAGAGTGGTGACACCGTGCTGGGAGGGCAGAAGAAGGAGGCAGTGGTTGGGGAGCCACAGGGCGAGCACCTGCAGCAGGGCAGGGGGCGGCAGGAGGGGATGCGCCCTGCACCCAGCATCCACAACCCCAGGGCATCATTGAGCACAGAGCTACGAGCGCTCGTGTTTGCCAATATCGATTTCCCTCTATGGACACTCCAGCATTGATTTGCCTCTTTGCACACTTTAGTTACTCTGTCTGGGTCCGCTGCTCATCAGTTCGGCTCCTTTGCCTGCGCCAGGACGTGGCACCCGGCGGTGCGCAGCTCCCCACAGCGATGCCTGCGCTCACCTCTCTGAGCTGCTGCAGCAGATCCGTGCAGCATCAGCTCACGCATGGACAAGACTGGAGCTGCCAACCCCACCAGATGACAAGAGAAAGGGAAAAAACAAGTATTTTTTTTAATAAACGAGTCCAAATTCATTCTGTGCTGGCACTGCCTTTGAACCAAATGTCTCGCTGCAGCCAGTGACAGCTCAGCAGCAAGAGCGGTGGCAGCATTCGTGAACTATTAGTGTTAAATTATTCCAACAAAAGCAGGCCTTGATGTTGTGTTGAAGTTGATAACTTGAGGACGTGTTTGAAAAGGATAAAAGCTCTGCCTTCAAAGGATGGCTCCTCTTTTGTATGAGACACACTGCCACTGCCGAGCGAATTAACCATTTTGGTAACGAACACGCCAATCCAGAAGCTAATTAGCGAGTGTTGAGGCTTGTGATTTGGTATCTGCATTAAAAAACAAGACAGGACGAGCTGTTTTCTTGCAGTCTGCTGGCACATCTCGTGCATCCCCGTGCCCCCTGTGGGGGGAGCAGGCGCAGGTTGGGACCTTGGTGGGAGCTTTGGGGTGTCAGGAGCAGGGGCACACACGGCTGATAACTCACCTCCTCTGTCTCCAGACCAAAGGCACAATCCCTTCCCAGACCATTGTCCATCCCAGAGGCTTTTCTCCAGCACCAGCCGTGTGTCCTGGCTGTGGTGTGACAGCCGGGCTGCCCAGGTGGGCATAGCAGCTAACGAAGAGCTAATTAAGCCGTCCGTGTGCTCACGGGCAGCGAGAGGCTGAGCTCCTGGGCAGCAATAACGAGCGGGCAGAGACGGGGAAGGAGGGAGCTGAATCATCAAATCTACAGCTCCAGCCCCAAAATGAGACCTGGGTTAGCAATGTCACCGTGTGCTGTGCTGGCGGAGGGACGGAGGCGGGTGGCACCAGGACCCCGTGCCCAGCACTGGCACCCGCACAGTCGGGCACAGGGCTGTGTTTCCCCACGGACAGGAGTGCTTTAGCACACGCTTCTACACCAGTGCCGCGGCTTGGCTTACGGGGTTGGAGCAAAAGCCAAAAAAAAAAAAAAAACAACAACACTTTTTCCCAGGCTCAAGACGTTGGGTGGGAGCTCAGAGTGGGGCCACCCTCCTGGCGTTTCATCCCCCTGCTCCCCTGCCCTGGCGTGGTGAGAGCCGAACACCAACAAGGACAGAGTGCTACGTCCCCAGACAGCCCTGTTCCTGCTCCGTCACACGTTTCCCACCCTAAACTGTGGGCACGGCAAGAGCTGAGCTGGGTCGTGTTCGCTGGGGCGAGCGATGGCACTGGGGACAGCGGTTTGGGATGGTCCAGGGCAGGGTCCAGGGGCTGTCACAGTGCCCGCAGCAGGGCAGTGGTGCCGGGGCTGCCTCTGAGTCCCCCGAGGCCGAAGCAGGGCTATATTTGTCCGGTCTGCACTCGGGAGGAGTGACAGCCGCGAGGGGAGAGAAGTGCCTTCCATTTTCAGCGCAATACAGATAGGGTGGAAAAAAGGTTTCATGGAGGATTAGCACCCTTGAGGTACTTTAAGCTGTCACTTACAATATGCACGATCCACTGCTTGACCTCTGCTGCGTGTCAGGGGAGGGGAAAAAAAAAAAAGGGAAGAAAAAAGCCTTTTATAGGATCCCTTCTGCAAGCACGTGACAGTCCACAAATCAAGCCCGCAACACGCAGGACGTACCCGGTAATTAGTTTTATAAACACGCAATTCGGCTGATGTAACAAAAGCTGTAATTTAAAATTTGACACCATCTCCTTTTCCCAGGGGACGAGGGGTGGGGGGGGGGGTGGGGGGGAGAGGAGGGTTATTAATAGCAGGAGTAAGAGTTTGTTGTATTTTTCTTCTCTGTGGCACTTGGGAGGGGGGCAAATGACCTCAGTGTGAAGAAACTTTATTTTCTACTGCCTCTTGATTTATGTGGGGAATCTGTTGCATGATTAGCGCCTATCATCAATAACCACGCGGCGCGGGCTGACAGCTGCTGAGTGGAACGAAGAAACCCTGTGAAGCAAATAGCTACAAATTTCCCTGACAGCCCCGGTTCGATTACACGGCGTCAGCTGCCAAAACACCAGTTATTACAGGCATGGAGCGCCACGAATAGCGGAGCGCAGAGCAGCGCGGGCAGCGGTAACGTGGGGGGTGATGTTAACACCCCCAGAGCTCATTCCCCTCCGCGGGGGCATTCGGGGATCATTTATTTACAGCAGCCGGGGCTTCGTGTGTGCAAGAGCCTCCTCTTGCTGCCTGTGCTGGTGCTGGCAGCATCACCTCCCGGAGGTTTGTTGGCCAGAGGAAGGGCGGCAGCGCTTTCCCCCTCCTGGCCCGGAGACATCAACACCAGAAGTAATATTATAACACCCCCCCCCACCCCCCCGCCTTGGTTTTCCAGGGAAATCCTTTCTGAGCATTGGCCAATACGCATATTTTTAGGAAAAGCATGGAGGCGATGTGGAGATGGAGGAGGGACCCTCCTGCCCACCTCAGGATGGGTGGCACGGGGGGAGCGGGGCGGGTGCATGCGGGGGGACCCCCACACTGTGCCCCCCCGGCACACACCAGGCTCCACCTGAGAACCAGGCAAAGCTGGCTGGGGAAATACCGATAAATTCTAAGCAAACACTGGCAAACCCTTGTGGAAAAAAAAAAAAAAAAGCAGATGTATGAATCGAAGCACAAAAGTCGATTGCAGCACTGCGGGCACCTAGTGAGGGAGCCGCGGTGCTCCCCCAGACCCACCCGGCCCTTCCAAGCGGAGCAAACACGGCCCGGGCTCCACGCGCCCGGCGCTCGCAGGGAGCTATTTGCAAACAGTCAGACGCACCAAGCATCATTCACGGAAATTACATAGGAAGCAGTTTTGAATGACTGATAAATCTAAGAAGCAGCATTAGTCTGCAGGCAGCCTTTCCGTGTGGGAGCAGAGGTAACACTGGGTAAATGGCTCACTGTAAATTATTCAGCCCACACCACTTAATGTATGTGCCCCAGCGGGCTGGGGATCTCTCCGCTGTGCTGTAATAACGAGCTCTGTCTGAGCAGGGCGAGAGCTGCTCCTGGCCATTCCCAGGACCCGGAGGCAGGGCAGGGCAGAAGGAAATTTTGGGTCAATCAAGGTGATTTGGGCATTTTCCAAGGGATGTTTGTCGGCAAACACTCGGAGGTTCAGCCTGATGGGCACCCACAACATCTCACCCGTCCTGGTGCTGGGGCCTCCTCCTGCACCCAGGGTTTGCCATCCTCGGCTCCTTTCTGCTGTTTTCTGCCTTATTCTCTCTCAAACACATCACCCTTGAAGGTGGCTGCCCTTTGCTTTCTGCTAGGTTGCAATGGGAAAAAGACGGGAAAAAGGCAGAGCTCTGGGACGTAGCTGGCTGAAAGAAACCCTGCCTGATGTTTCTTGTAGGAAAAGAAGTTTTTTTTTTCCAGCGGAGGGAATGTTTTGCATTAAGTCTTTCGTGTCATGTTTTGTGCCAGTGTTAGTATTTAATTTTGTTTTGATGTTTATTTATTTTTTTTTAAGGCCGCATAGCACGTCCTGGCCCGAGCACTTCTGGTGAAATCTGGTTTTCATCTGCGCGTGGCATCTGGAAGCAGAGACACTTTGGGGAGATGCCCCTGGGGGCCAGGCAGCGGCAGGTCGGCCCTGCAGCCCCCCGAGCCCCCATCAGCCCCCAGACCACCTGAAAACAAAATTTTGTTTGGAGATGAGAAAACACTTTTTTTTTTCTAAAGTTCAGAATGATGAATTTCTTTGCTATTTGTTATAAAAACATCTCCCACACAGATGCAAGCTGCTGTTTTCTGACTGGCATTTTCTCCTCTTTTCCAGGACTTGTCAGGGCTGCCGTGCACCGGCACCAAGGTGAGGCTGGGCAAGGCTGGATGGGGAGCCTTTCCTGGGGCTCCGTGCCCTGTGCTGCATGCTGCAAGGATGGCCAGGATGTGCTGGCCATGCTCCCTGCTGCATGACGTGCGACCCACTGCGGGCTCAGCACCCTGCTGCATTGCATGCATCTTGCTGCAAGGCGTGCACCCTGCTGCAAGGCGTGCACCCTGCTGCACAGCATGCATCCTGCTGAAAGCCATGCATCCTGCTGCAAGCCATGCATCCTGCTGCACAGCATGCGTCTTGCTGCAAGGCGTGCCCTCCCCTGCAGGCAGCACACCCCGTGTCAGCAACACTCGTGCGTTACTGCGCCCAGCCTGTGTCCGTGCAACGCCCCGGCAATCTGGAGCCCCAAATCACATCGCTCTCTGCTGGAAAGTCTCCAGGTGCTAATGAAATATTTATGAGTCAAGGCATACAAGGACTCAGATGCAAGGAAAGGAACTGTTTTTATCGTGAAGATGAACTTGAGGGGAACATTTTATTAGAGAGCATGCAGTTGTAAAACACTGCGTTCAGGAGAGGCTGGTGCGTGATTTCGCTCCCGTGGAGCAAGGCTCCGGCACCGAGCTGGAAAGCGAAGCATTTCCTCGCCTGTCCTCACGGTGCTGTGCATGGGGCTGAGGTCCTCCTGAGGACGGGGTCTGCTCTGAAAGACAGCTGGTGGGGAACAGCACGTGCTGTCCAAGCCAGCATCCTTGCCCTTCCACTGGTGTTTTCTCACCCTTGCAACCTCCTGGCTTCGGTAGGAGACGCAAAGTGCCACCTGCAAGAAGTGCTGCCAATGCATCAAGGAGGGCTCGGGGAAGGCTTCCCAGAACCCAGCAGGAAAACAGCTCGTCTGGGATGGAAAAACTTCCCCTGGAGGTGCAGGACGGAGCCTGCAGCCACATTCAGAAGGGCACCAGGCGCCGGAGCTGCCTCTAAGCCTGCTCCAAGGGCAGGGAGCTCCGCGGCAGGTCCTGCTCTCCAGCACCAGGTTATTTGTCAGGTTTGAGTTTCTCTCAGCTTTCCTTTTAAAATAATTAAAGTGTCAGCGCCGGTTCACAGGCTGGTCAACGTTTTAATTCCGCCCTAACTTTATAAGGCAATTTCATGAATTATACAGTGTGGTAACAGAAGGAGCTAAATAAAGATGCAACACTAGCTGTGTTTAATAAATACACCCTCGCTATCCGTGGAAGCTATTTGCAAGTCAAAAATACGGCGCATGATGATATAGCTGTCGATTGCAAATTTTTTAGATTACAGCTAGGTCAGCACTATTTTATGCTAAATCCCATCAACTAAAAATAAAAGGAGGCGGCTGCGCAGGGGGAGCTGCGACGCAGAGGCAGCCTCGCCGTGGGTCCCTGGCGCTGGGGACCTACCGGGCTGGTGGCCACGTGTGGATGCACAGGTCGGGGTTTTGTCCCCAGACAGGCACCAAATGGCCTCTGGGCAGCCGCTAGGGGCAAGACAGGAGAAAGTGCTCAGGGGGTGCTGATTTTGCGGAGGGTCGAGCTGCTGAACCCCACCGGAGGGGACAACCTGGCCCAGGAGATGCCCTTGCTCTCAGGGATGGCTTCTCCTTCCTCTGCCTCCCCTGTGCGCCTCTACGACAGAGGCAAGAATAGAGAGGGAGAGGTGAGGATCGCTCCCTTGGTGTTTGCAAATAGCTCCGAAAATGGGCGGCTGTGTGTATGGGGCAGGGCTGTGCTCACATCGGGGAAACGTCTGGCTTTTTGCAGTTTTTTGCGCCTCCTGGGGGGACGCAGAGCTGCCTGGGGTCCCCGCAGAAACTCTGCAGAAATGCCTGAGGTGGGTCGGGGTGCTGGGCCGCGTCGCTTGGAGGAGGCTTTCCATGTGGCTGCGAGCCTTGTCTGTTTTTTTTTAAAAAGAAAGAAGCGACAACGAAAATACCAGGTGACTGATAAACTTAATTAAGTACCCCATGCTGGACTTTGTGGCCAAGTGGCTAATAACTCCTGTGAGACACATCTCACGGGCCATGGAGGGTGGGAAGCTGCCGTGGGGTGGGTTGGATGCCCCAGGCCCCCTCTGCAAGCGGTGGCACCCATGGGGAGCCTGCAGCACCCTGCGCCCAGAGGTGGCTCCCCACACCCTGCTGCATGGGTTCCCTGCACCATGTGAAGCCCTTGGGGCATTCAGTGGTCTGCAGACCCCAGCGTGATGTCCTCATGGTCATGGCACGAAGGCAAACGTGACCCCAGAGCTGCAGGACTCGGTCTGGATTCACGACTCGGCCAACCTCGTTCCTGCAGCGGCCACGGACCAAGGGAGCTAAAGCAGTAATTCCCCTGCTCGTCCCTCTCTGCATGCCCCATAAATTGACCACCAGTTACCAGACTGGCTGTAAGACAGACCGAGGTTTGTTCCAGACGTCACAGAAATTAGCGGGATTTAATTAAGCTTGACTCATCGCAAACGAAGGGCGAGGTGTTTGCAGCTGCTGCACTCCAAGGAGCAGCAGCGCGGGGGACGGGCACGCTGTGGTGCTGAAAACGGTGTGTTTGGGGTGGTTTCACGGGGAGGGAGCTCGGACCTGCTTACAGCAGTCCCTTATCCTGCTGCCGTGCTCTGTCCTCAGCGCCTGAGCAGCAGCATTACCTGGCCGTGCATTAAAGCTGCTCCTACATAAAGTGACATCAGCCTTGGCCCCGAATCGGGCAGACCCCCTTTTCCCCTCCCACGCACACCGAAGATATCCCAGTCTCTTTCCCAACGTGCGAGCAGAACACAACTGGAACTGTGTTCTGGGAGGAAACCAGCATGAAATAGCCTTCGGTCATAGATTGGGAGCGTGTCATATGTTTCATTACCTGCTGAAAGACAGTTGCTGTGCGATGGGGAGCATTTATAATCCCAAATTATTTGCAGCTCTCTGTCTTTTCCTTGCGAGCATGAAGCCAGAAAGGCGTTAATAAAGTAGCCTTGATGATCTGAATGATTTATGGAGCGGCAATTCTGTAAATAGGGTTTAAACTTTTAAAGATTTATTTGTTTTCCAACTGAAAGTCATCCTAGTGGTACGCAATGTATATACCATGTAGGTTAATTATGCTATTTATATATAAGATAAATTGTTCTGTGGGCAACATGCCAGTGCACCAGTTCAGCCTGATGCTAATGTTTTCTAAGAGATTTTTTTTTTATCCCCCTGGAAGTTTTGTAATGAGTTCCTGAGGCTCTGCCAGCTCTGGGGGACGTGTGTCTGAGCCAGACATCACACCACTTGTGTGCCCCTCACGGCTGGGCCATAGTTCTGATTTCTTATTACAAATTCTCTTTGTTCCCCTCTGCCTGCTGTCGGTCCTTCTCGAGCTGAAGCACGCGAGAAGCAGAGCAATACGTCGGATTTTGAAGTGCAGGCAGCTTTCTTTTCAAATGCCTCCTTTAAAAAAACCCCTTCAATATTGCAGCCTTCTGAAGTCCTCCCTTCTGCCAAGCCTGTACATTACTTTTGTCCTTTGTTCTGCTTCCTTTAAGCCCTGTCCCCTTTCCATTATGCCCGCCAGAGGAATCCCAAGTACAAAGATTCCTACCGGTGGCTCGCTCCCTCCCTCCCTCCCCGCCTCCCTCCCTCCAGCATCCTCCGTGATTACATCCTCGCTGTTGCTCTACAGCTGTTCCCAAACTCCCCTCCGGCATCCGAGGCTGCAAATCACCGCTGCCCCACATACGCACAGAGGGTTTGAATTTGCGCAGCACTCGAATCCCAGGGCCTGGAAGGTTTTTGCTCTCACTTTCAGCTCCAGGCTGGATGTGGTGGATAAGGCTGACTCCCAGTGGCTCGTGCTCATTGACTCGGCTGATCCTCGCTCTGCTTCCTATTCAGGCGATGAATTGTAGAAGCACTCTGCTCTTGGAAAGTCTGCCGGTGCACATAAGTAGATTTTTATCCCTTTCCTTCCAGATGCTGCAGTTATAAGTGCCCGTGTACATTTTGTTATGGTTCCCCAGATAACAGCCTTTGGAGTAGCACTCCTTCAGAAAATCCATGCAAAACCATCTGTGATTTTCTGCTCTTGGACGGATAATTGGATTGTAGCGGAGGGTGAGCCTGGGGCTTGGTTTTGTTTCCTCGCCTCGAAACTCAACAGTCCTTACCATCGGGCGACAGGAGACTTTCACACAATGCAGACCCAGCGCACGTCCCTGGCTGGAGGTGAGCAGCTTCGTGTCCCCAGCCCCAGCTCAGCCCCCGGCGCATCTCAGGGCCGTTCCCCTGCAGGAACCTCAATTTCTCTACTCTGGGTTCGGTCCCGTGTTTTAAAGCACCCTTTGAAAAGCCCCAGAATTTCTGCGATATCATTTTAATATCTGTGATAAGTTCCTTCAGGGCAACCCAGCTGTATTTCTGTAGATTAATTAAGCACTGGGTAACGGTGGCGTTTTGAGGATAAATTCTATAGACAGGGCAGCGCCGCGGCTTGTGTTGCATCGCTCCAGGCTGTTAGGGACTTCTGGGCAACCTGCTGGGCTGTCAGCACTGCGCCATCACCGTCGGTCTGGTCAACTGGATGGGCATTTATCCGCGGGGCACTGAGCATCTGCTGCCACTTCGGTCCAGTGGATGTGCTCGTGGAGGGCTGAGACAAATGAGCAGCGAGGGTCGGGGCTTGGAAGCAGCGGCCTTGTTTCCTTGGGGTGGCAGGATGCAGGCAGCTGAACCAGGATGGCATAAAATGAAATAAAATGAAATAAAATGAAATGAAATGAAATGAAATGAAATGAAATGAAATGAAATGAAATAAAATAAAATAAAATAGAACAAAATAAAATAAAATAAAATAAATAAATAAAATTAAAAACCAAAGCAAAATGCAGCAAACAACTGGTGGGAATGTGGATGGGGAAGCCGGCTGAGGGGCACTGGTAATGCTGCAGCTTGAACAAGGCTGGCCCAGGTGGCTGCTTGGCTGCAGGCTGGTGATGATCCGGCCACACTGTGCACGGCCTGGATGTGGCAGGATGCGGCCAGCAAGCTCCAGGGCTGCACAAACATCACGGCGCGGTGCGGGTGAGCACGGGGCCAGCTGTGGCCGTGCTCAAACCCGAGCCCCTGCAGGCAAGCCCTGGCCGAGCCGGTGGCCGTGGCTCCAGGGAGAAGCCTTCAGCTCCCGTGCAGCCAGCAGGGTTGGAGGCACGGTTATAAATGCACTTGACATTTGTTGGGTTTGCTGTTTTGCCTTTTTTTTTTCCTTTTTTTTTTTTTTTAAGGAAAATCAGCCCATTTCCCATCTGCCAGCTCAAGTGCAGCCAGTGCCACAAAGTGTGTCTGCAACGTGGACAGGCAGCTGTGGAATAAATCTCTTTGTCTTTTTCCCCTCTGGTGCATGGAGTCACCCAGAGCCGCTTGCTGTGCCGGCCAGGGGGACGGCAGCGTTCCTGCTCACCTGATTTATTATCTCTGCTCAGCACACAGAGAAGGGGATTCTTCACGGGGAGGAAAGCTGGCAGCTCAGAGCAGTCCCCTGGAAGCAGCCAGCGCTTGGTGTGAGCGTTCATTCAAAGGAGCAGGGAGAGAAAGGAAAAAGCTGTAGTAGGGAAAGAGGAAGGTTAAAAAAAGCAGACACCTCCGAGGCGCTTGCGAAGCTGGAATGCAGCAAGGCAGTCGGTATTTCTGGTCTGAGGCTGGGACAGAGACCCACGGAGCTGATGCGAGGGGAGTTTTGCATATTCCAAAAAGTAAACAGAAGAGTCAGCCTTGTTTTTTTGCAGAATTACAGGAACCAGAGATGGAAAAGACCTATTAACTCATCTTTCCGTTCCCCTCCAGGGTAGAACAGGATTGCTCCCTGGAGGAGATTATTTTTAGCACTCTGTTGAGCACAGTTTTTGATGTCTCATGAGATGGGGGTTTCTTTTCCAGGGATTTAGATGTAAGAATGATAAACCAGGTTCCGCCAAAGGAAGGCTTGACCCAGAGATGAAACGAGGATCAAAGCTTTGCTGTGAGGTTCAAAAATGTTTGCCTGCATGTTTTCCTCTCTCTGTAACGTGTTTCTGCATCTCTCTACAGCATGCTTTGCCTGGGAAGGAAGCAGAGGCAGCGAAGCCCCGGCTCTCCAGGGATTTTTGCTCCTACAGAAATGGAGAAACGTGACGATTTCTCTGGCAGAAGCTTCACACGGGCATCCTGGGGACGCTCGGTTGGGCCATTGCGTTGGTGGGGAGAAAAAGAGGAATGGCACATCGGCTAGGTGACCGACACATGTCCCCGGTGCCCTGTAGGCTCAGTAGGAGGTAAGCTGTGCCAGGGCTGATTTCTGGCCCCAATTTTGGGTGAACGCGCTCCCTCGCTGGCTCTGCCGGGGGTTTTGGTGACGCAGCACCCACCGGCTCCAACAGCAGGGCTGGCACGTCTGCTGCCGGAATTTCAGGGAGGCTCTCAGACCCACGGCAGATCTCAGACACAGCCCGAATTAATGCCTCAGCCTTGGGGTCTCGTCGCTTGCAGCAGCACAGCTCTCCTTGCGTTAGGGAGGAGAGACACGGCGGGACCCGCTGCCTCCCGGCCGCCTCCCTGCCTCCTTCCTGCAGCTCGCTTTGATCTTGAAATTAAAATTGTTTTCAGCCTGCACGTACGTTTTCGCTCCGTGTGCACTGGAACACGCCAGCCGAGGGGCTCTGGCTCCCCAGCAGCTCGCAGGGAGCCGCCGAAACCTCCTGAGTTTTGCCCAGAGCGATCGCAAACAGTTTGCAAATGGTTTCGGTGGTTGCTTCAGCGCGGGAGGCGGGGAGGAGGGAGAAAAGGAGAGGAACTGGCCGCGGATGCCGACTCCGAAATGATTGTTTGCAGGCCAGTAATTCAGGTTGCAGACAAGGCCCCATTGACTCTCCTCCGAGCACAGAGCGGTTCAGTTGTTGGCGCTGGAAAATCGGCCGCTGCCCGCTGGCTGGGGCAGTGTGGGGGCAGCCCCTGCAGCCGGGGGGTGTGTGTGGGGGGGGGGGAAGAAATCCAGGACCACGCGTGGCCACCCGGCTGTCCCCCCGGGTGATGGGGTCCGGGGGGGGGCTCAGCCCAGGGGGTTTGGGCCGGGGGGGTTGTAGCAGCAGCCGCAGTCACAAGCAGGTTTAATTCACGCCAGCAAATGACGGAGGCGTCCCCTGGACCTTTTGTGCCTCGCGGCTCCGAGGCGGAGGAGGAAACTCGCCTGCGAGCAGCAGGTCTCCGGCTGGAACCCCCCCTCCGGCCGGGGAACCTGCGCTGGGGACTTTTAATTTTACGTGGCTCTGCTTAAGCCCGAAAACATTAGCTTAACATTATCACGGGGTAAGTCAACAAATATGGAAAAATCTACCAAGGTTACATTTTGCCCACTTTTCTTGCACCTTTGGAGATGAAACTGGAGCCAGGCTGCTAAGTTACAGTGATTTATTGGTGGGCTGAGGAGCTGGGTTTTAAATACTGCATCTTTGGGATGCTGGCAACCTCGCTTCCTATAAATCTTAACTAGTATTTCTAAGCCCTTTTATGCCAGCTGCTTTCATGTATTCAGAACCTTTTCCGTGCAGTAGCCTATGAAAATATTGAAACGATGCCCAGAGCAACACCAGGATATGAAGGGGAAAACTTTAAGATGTTTTGTAACTATTTTTTAACAGAACCTGCCAAATCTTAATTTTTCCAGTTTACAAGTAAGAGCCTCTAACCATCTGTTTGCTGTCAACCGATGTTTGTTTGGAAAGGAATTTTATTATTTTTTTCCATCTCGCACTCCTGTTCTTACAACTAGTTTACTGAACTTCATAAATGTCAGCTTTCACAGTTGTTTTGTAAGCCAGTTATGATTTAGGATTTAATCAAAATTGAGCAGTCAGTGTCTTTAATCAATCTGAATGGAGATCAAAAACAAAAGAAATGGAGACTGAAAAATGAAACATTTAATGTATCCCAACAGTCTTTGAAAGAGCCTTATTTCCAGCATAATAGCTACCAGGAATCATTATAACAAACTTTAAAAAAAAAAAAATACCCTCCGAAATTGCTTGTTGTGTTTTTAAAGATAAAAAGGGCTAAGGCAATTTAAGGCTTAAAAGCAATTCCAACCTTTTATCTCATTAAGTATTAAAAATAAACCAGCGTCAGCCACTCGGCGGCTGTGATGGGCGGCGGTGCGGGCAGCTCTCAGCATTCGGCACCTGGCTGCTGGTGCCCAAAGTTCGCTTTGCTCTTCCCTTATTTTTTCCGTCCCGGTGCCGGGGTCACCCCATGTTCTCTGCAGGGATTTCGGCTCTCCCCTTGCACCCTGGCCGTGCACAGGCGCCCTGCGGCCCCGGCGTGTGGATGAAATCCATCCGTGCACGCGGGCAGGAGATGCATCGCGTTCCCCAGGCAACCGGGACTTGGTCTGGGTGCACGCATCCGGACCTAACGAGGCACTGCGTGGTGCTGCTGCGGGAACCCAGTGCTTTGGCACCCAAAGGCTCCTCTCCAGCGTCCCATCACAGAGGATTATTTAATGCTTTGCTTGTACCAAGCTCAGGGGAGCTCCCTGTGGCGTCCCAACAGGCTCGAAACAGCCGTGTCCCTTATTAGGGTGGGATCCCTCATTAGCTGGAGCGATCGTTAATGATGCACGGGGTGCAGCAGAGCTGCTGCGGGCCAGGAAATCCGAATTAAATGGGGCGGTGAACGCAGCAATGCCCTGCTGGCCAGTTTAGGAGTCACCCAGAACTTGGGTGGCTCAGCGCCTCCCAGCCTGGTCACACCACGGAGCGTACCAGGGTGCCACCTCCGGCAGAACCGTGGGGAACTGGGGAGCAGTGGAGGGGTTGGGGCTTTATTGGGGTGTGGGGCAGTGAGGTCAGGAACTGGGGACAGGCCAAAAGGGGGTGGGAGCGAAGGGGCACCTCGCACCACGACCCAGGCATGGCTTGGCACAGCCTGGCACGGCTCGGCATGGCACCAGCAGTGCTGTGTGCTCCCTGCCTCGCGTGGGGGCCCCGTGGGGAAAAGCAGAGCAGTGCCTGCGAGCAGTGGGTTGTGTAGCCAGCAGCGCAGCTCCGTCAAGTGATTCGCTTTGCTCTTCAGCAGCAAGCTGCCCTTTTCCCCAACAGCCCCCTGTGAGCACCACGAACACCACCAGGAGCCAAGCAAAGCTTTCCGATGACCCCCGGAGCGCTGCTTTGGGTTTAACTTACGAACCAGCCCCTGACCTCTGAGTTCAAATCTCCAAGTTCTGCCTCATGTTGCAGGGCTTTGATTTGTCTCTCTTTTTTTTTTTTTTTCCTGGTAAAGGCTCTGATCAGCTCGTCTCCCTGAGCTGCAACGTGGGTACTGGGCTCTGGGTCTCAGGGTGCCCACATGGGTGCTCACAGGGCTGGAGGTGCTCAGCATCCAGAGCAAACCCCCACCAGAGGGACGAGCTGCTCCTGAGCCCCACGGGGGACTTCGGAGGGCTACTGGGCTTCGTGGGGCGCTTGGCGAGCAACTGGGCTGGGACTGCAGGGGGCATGGGGAGGAATCATTGATCCAGGGGCAAGAGGGGATGCAGTTTTTCAACCCTGGTGCGTTGAGCAACCGTTCGGCGCAGAGACAAAACAAAACCTGCGATGCTTTAACGTGCTGCTCCGCTGTTGTTTACGCAGTCTGGCGGAGTCGGAAGAAAGCCCTTGGAACAGGAGGCTGTCACCGAACAGACGTCTCCTGGTTTTCACAAGAACATCCCACTTTTGCTGCAGCGTCTACTTCCGATAAATGTTTTGATTTAGCCTCAGCTTTCGTGTAGCAACAGGAAAACATCATCCCGGGGTGATGTTCTATTCCATTTGAAATTATCTCTTGGATGAGGCACAGGAAAGAGTGGATTCGAGCTGTAAACAAAATCCCATTTGTCTCCTTAAATGCATTTGTTTGCCTGCCTTGGGGAAGGGGAGGATGAGGCGCATGGGGGCAGTGGGGCTGAGGGGCTTCCTGCAGCCCCTTGGAGGCTCACGAGGCCACAGCGAGGTGATGTGGGTGAACCTCTGCCTGCCAGGGTGCAGCCTTTGCATCAAAGGTGCCCAAGAGACAGCATGGGACAGTGCCAGCCTGCATGGCTCTGGGGAGAGGACCCGGGCTGCTGGAGCAGGGGGCAAGGCGGTGGCCCTACAGCTCCACCATTCGGGCCCCCATCCTCTCCCATCACCCTGGGTCCTGCTCGTGTTGCCGAAGCAGCACCCACATTTGCTTTTTCACCCCATGGCTCTAAGGAGTTGCTTTGCCTAAATTAAACTCTTTAACCCTTAAACTCTACCAGTGAACCGCAAGGTTTCAGGCACATGGGAATCACGCAGGAAAACATCGCATTAGCTTCTGAAAGACGCTAGCGGCTGGAATTGCAGGCACTCCTAGGACATTCAAAGGCCGAGACTGCTTTTGTGGCCTGTCTGAGCTTGTCTGAAGGGCTGCAGTAAGAAGGGAGGAGAGGCACGCCGGGTACGAAGGCGTGGGCACCTCGGGCACCTCGGCCCTGCTGCGGCCCCTCCGAGGCCGTGCCATGCAGGAGTGCCCACGCACTACCAGGGCTTTTCTAATTACCTTGATGACAAGGGACTTCTTGCCCCCAGCTCCCTCCTGTGCTGGAGACTGCGACTGCTGGTGACCTCTAAGTGATGGGTCTGCTCTGCGGTTTCCCATAATCCTGCGATTTTTGTTCCATTTAAAAATAGGCTTAATTTTATTTCCTCCTGCACGCAGTTCTCGGTGGCACGGGGAGGGCGCAAAGTGCTCTGGCGGAGCCAGAGCAGGGCTGTGCAGGAACCTGGGTGGTGTGAGCACCACCACCCCCTGCATGAGGGCTGATCTGTGGCAGGGGGGCTTCGGGAAATGGGACCGAGCCCGGCGGCTGTCCTTGGGTTAGGTTTAGGGTTAGATTTTGGGTTTGGGTTAGGGTTAGGGTTCGGGTTAGATTTAGGATTTGGTTTAGGGTTAGGTTTAGGGTTAGGGTTAAGATTAGGTTTAGGCACCCCATGGGTTTCTGGTGGCGAGAGTGATTCATCCTGCCTAAAATCTGCTGTGAAAAAGGAGATATGAGGAGATGCCTTGCTGGTCGCCATCCCCCTTGTTGCCTGCAAGTGGGTAAATCCTGGCCCTGCTGCCATCCATCCTCCGGGGTCCAGCAGCACCCCAGCCCCCCTGGAGGTGTATGCTGGCCGTGGGCGCAGCACCTGGAGCCTGCTCCCACCAGTCTGGGTCCTGGCGAACGTTACCCGCTGCAGGAAACCGGGGGTTTATTCCTGCCTGAAGCCCCGGCTCCATGTCGCCTGGCCTGGCAACAAACAGCCCGCGTTATGCTGGTTCTACTCTATAAAATTCCCTCTGAATCCAGGGAAATGGGTTTTTAAAATCAGTTTTAAAGGCCTCCAGGGGCTCCACATATTCTCACAGGCCTTCCTCTTTATTTGTCCCCTTATTGTAATCCACTCCACTTATGATGTATGGCTAGAGCCGAACATCTGGCTCTCATCACACCTTCTGTTGACTCACTGCTCAACAAAGGGGCTGAGATGAGTCCCAGATGTTGCAGTGTGTCAGCGCTCCCTCGGCCGCATACTTTTATGGAGGGGAATAAACAGAGGTGGGTTTTAAAGTCGGAGGGCTGAACACGCGTTACCTCTGGGTTAGGGGCACGCAGGGGCTTGCACGAGTGCACTTCACGTGGCCTCCTCGGAGGTGCCAGGTTTCTGCAGAAAAACTGCACAAGGCAGGGCTTCCTTGGGGGCTGTCGCAGGGCTGGAAGAGGCACGTGTGGGAGGTATGGGGCTGGTGCTGAGCCGGCTGCGGTGGTGGAGGTGGGTCTGTGCTGCTCCCCTCGCTGGCGTCACCCACTGCGTGTCCCTGGGGTGTTTGGTAGGGGTGAGCACGGTGGGAGCAGGCAGGGCTCGGCACGAGCTGGTGCTCACAGGGTCTGGATGCTCTGGCTGCGCTCACGTGCTCCCAAATGCCTCGCCATCCTCACCAGGTTTGGCATCACCGATGGGTGCAACCTCCTATGCACTCAGTAGGGCTGTGCAGCCCCCTAACCCCCGTGGCATTGCAAGGGTGAGAGCCACCGGGGGTTTGGTGAGGGGTCCTGGGGACGTCGGAGCAGGTCTGGTGCTCCTGCAGCCCGCCAGGCAGCAGCAGGCAGCGGATGGCATCGTTAGCAGGTCTGAAGCCTGATTTCGAGCTCTTTGATGCTCCGAGCATTGATGTAGCTTTGGTTCATCTTTTTGTCATTGATATAACGTGTTTATCTAAAGGGGAATCTAGTTTTCATTATTGTGGATTTGGGGGCTTTTTGCTCTGCATAACAATGAAGTGGGAAGCAGCTATTGTGGGCCGCTGGAGCCTCTCTGGAGAGGCTTCTCTTTAAAATGCCCTCTGCAAATACGTGTGTTAGACAAAACAGCTCTCCTGCCCGAAGGCATTTCAATCCACGGCGAGCAGAGTGCGAGGAAGGCAGCATATCAGAGAGCCAGGATTTCTCCAAGGCAAATGAATCTGTTCTCATCTGGTTTTCCTCTTTGATGCATTTTTATGTTAAGGGCTCTAAGTGCTCCTTTAATGGTTCTGGCCCTGTCAGAGAAGCTGAGGTTTCTTCCCTTTCTTGTTTCTTCCAGACTTCCCTCCACAAGGCTCCCTGACAGTTCTTTCCCTGCGAAGGAGCTTTCCAAGCCCGTGTGCTTCACTGAACTTGAGCTGGGAATACCCATAGCATCCAACGTAGCATCCGACGGTGACGCTCGAAAACGTCAAATCATTTGCCCTGATGACCGCGGGCTCCCAGGAGAAGCCCAGCCTCTTCGTGACAACAACCCAAATTAAGAAAATCTGTCCGCTGTCGGTTGCGGGGTGCTGGGACCCGCAGGCTCGTGCCTGGCCCCGGGGCGCTGTGGGGCTGAGCAGAGCCCTCCTGGGGTGCCTCCTGCTCCGCGCCAGCCTCCCTGCTCTGCCCCACCGCTGCTGCTGCTCCGGGCCCGACCAGCTCCAGGCGTGGGGCTTGCAGCACTGGAGAGCTTCTCCTCTCTCCTCCTGCACACACGACTGCTCTGTAACAACACGGTCAGTACCAAGGACCCGACTGTCCTGCTGCTGGAGGGCTTGTGGCTGCGGTCTTCAAGATGAGGACAAGGGAGCAGGAAAAGCAGGTGACAGCTAGTGACAGCAGAGCCCACAGGAAGGGCTGTGGCAGACGTTTTTGGGCAGCAACCTCAGGCATGGGTTTTAGTTAGGGGCGACCTTCCCTGCGAAGCGTCCTTGCCTCTGCCAGCCCCTGGTGCCCCGCGGGAGGAGGCGTCGTGCACTGCTCCGTGCTGCCTGCAGCCGGCTGGTGATTCCCTGCCCAAGCGCACAGGGGGCAGCTCCGGTCACTGCTGTGTCACCACCTGGTCCCTCCCGTCTGCCTCGGTCCCTCTGAAAACCACTTTTCTGCTGCCACCCAGCCGAGTCCCCCCGCAGCGCGCCGTGCCTGCGCGCCCACGGAGAGGGCAGCTGGCCCAGAGGGAGAAACAGAGACTTGGAAACCTGTGGCTTTGGTTGCTTTAAAGAACAGCTTCCCTGGCCTCTTTCTTTCATGTGGGCTGGGCTTTTAATTAGCTTTTTTAAATATAATTTTAAACTTTTTTTTTTTCTCTTATGGAGTCTGCTCGCATTTTTATCTCAGCTTAGGATGCACAAAGCTTGCCTATTTTGTTCTCAGAGTCAGCTGGATGATCAAGGTTTTTAAAGTCTACTAAATTATTAAAGGAAACTCAGTTACTCACTAAATATTATTGCTTCTATACTGTCAGAGAGAAGATCACAGCAATATTTTGTTAATTCAAACATCTTTATCTTTCTCTGAGGCCGCTGATGACAGGCAAAGAGCTTGCATAATATACAAAGGTGCTTGTTACAGAAAGAGGACATAATTAATTTTAGCAGGAGCAATAAGTCTTCGCTCCATGGAAAACAGCACGGGGGCCGTGCAGCTGGCTGGGAGCAGCCTCGCAGCTCGGTTGGGGATGAACCCTGTGGGATATTCACTCGTGGGATGTGGCCCTGGTGTCCCTGTCAGATGGGAGGATGCCGGTCCCTGGAGGTGTGTGCCCAGCGCTGGCAGCTTGCAGCAAGGCTACAAGATGGTATCTGGGGACCTGCCGATGCCTTGGGGATGCAATGAGCCCCATGAGATGATGGGGAAGGTGATGTGTGGCTCACACCGGCTCTGCCCCATGGGGTTGGAGCCCCTCAAGGTGCTGCGGGGTGTCCTTGGGTACTGGGAGAAGTCCTGTGCCCTCCACGGGCAGCTCCCATCAGATGTTCGGCAACCAGCTGCGGCAGCCGGTGGTGCAAAATGGGAGCTCAGCCCAGCCGCAGCCGGAGGGTTTATCGGCACCAGCAACACCGAGCCCAGCTCCTGCCTGGCACGGCCGGTCCCACCAACACCGCCAGCCCCGCAGGTGGGAGCGGGGACCCGCAGCGACCGTGGCGGTGACGGGTGGCTTGTCCTGTGCCATGGCCAGGGAGCAGGGACCCGCGTTGTGCCTGCTGGGGCTGAGGCTGCTCGGCAGAGAAAGCCCCCAGCGAGACGCTGCCACGCTCAGCCTGGGGCTCGTGCGGCTGTGTGGCAAGTTGTATTTTCACACCAATGTTTTTGGTTTTTTTTTTTCAAGTCATTACAAGCTAAACAGCTCAAATAGTCTTCAAGGTGAAATCTGCTTTTCATTACTCTGTAAGGGCACTGCGGCTTCATTTTCATAAGTTACATTACCATATGCAGCATTATAGTGCTTTGCTCTGCTACATATTGTCAACATTAAATAACCTCTTTTTGTGGTTACATCATAAAAATTCTTTAGATCTTGGAAGCAGACTGTGAATATTTGCATATGTATATCTTTAATTTTCGCAGAACAGGCTGGCTACCAGATGGGTGAACCAAATAAGCCTCCAACATTTATCTGAAAGTTAGACGTTTTCCTGTGTTGTTAACCGCAAAGGAAACTAGGTGGTTTTCAGCCATGCTGAGCCGCTGCCAGTCCCTAACCTTCGAATATTTTCACAGGGAGCGGGAAGAGGGAGGGAGCCTTTTCCTTCAAACCAGATGGCCGTATGGAATCAATAAAAGGCAGTTTCAAAAGTTTGTTTACTTAACATTGAATATAATATGCCTTTGTGGTCCCTTTGCACAGCAGAAAAATGTGATCCAGCACCAAGCTAATGAGTCCGAGCACCGCGGCTCAGGCCCGAGGACACGGCTGCTCCGCTCGTTGCCTCTTGCATCCATCCCTGGCGCGGCCTGCAGGCTTTCAAAGGGGCTGCGGGGCTCTTAGGGTGAAGGCCCCCCCCCCTCTCCTGGGGACGTGGGACAGCGAGTTCCTTTTTTCTGGCTATAGCTGCGGATTTTGTCATTCAGGGTGTAACGACGCTGGTAGGGGTGTAGGGGTGCTGCCCCCGTTCCCAGCCACGTCGCTGAACCTGTGCAAAAGGAAGGCTCGGCTTTCCGCCGCGTGTGAGAAGTATCTGCAAACTTGTAAGGTATTAATCTTGCGCCGTAATTATTTTTAAACATCCCAAATTATATGAGTAGTACAGCAAAAACAATGTAGCCTTGTCTTTAAAACATAGGCTCTCATTACGGAAATCTGTCATCTGTTAATTCATTAGGGCCCTGACAGAAAGAGCTTAGATCAAAACTATTTTAAATGATTCCTGATGACACACAATGGCAAATTTCAGCCATTATTCCGGAAATGTAGCCATCATTCTTTCTGCTGGATTCAACAAGGGTCCTTCCTCTGATATTAATTGACTTCTAAGTAGTTGCACATGTTGTTGTTGTGTTATTGCTCGGGTCCCTCGTTCGAAACGCGCAGCTCTTTGATCGAGAAGCGAGCAGCCCTGTGCTGGCTCCGTCTCTCCGTCGGGCCCCGTGCAGCAGGGAGCGGCGCTGGGGCAGGGGCAGCACAAAGCCACGGCTCTCGCGGCGCAGAGCTGGGCTCCACCGGCTCTCCCTGGGCTGGCGACCGCGACGCATCGTGCTCTTTTGTCTCCGTGAGAGAAAGAGTTAAAAAAAAATGCTAGACATGTTTTGTCTTTTATTTATTTATTTATTTATACAGATCCGAGCCGGGATTTTAAAGCCAGATCCAAGCTTTAATCCCCTCTCTTCGTTTCCGTGATGTCTCGTGGTATCTTTCCACATTGCAGATCCCTTGCGCTGCTGATGAAGCCGTCTGAGAGTCGGCAGCTGCTAATGCAGAAACACGAGGCGTTTGGACAGGTTCTGTACAGCAGTTGTTAATGAGTTTATTTATAAAATGGCTTCATTGTTGTTCAAAGCAAGAGGTAGAAACTGGAATGTTTGTCGCTCGCACATTTTTCTTCTTTTCATTTCAGTTTTGTTCAGGCCCTGAGCCCGTGCTGCTGAGGCTGGGCAGGTTGCTGTTTGGACGTTGCCCCAGACTCGAGCTGTGCACGAGGCAGCATGGTCCTGGGAACCTAAAAAAGCTGGAAGAAAACCAAGTCCTGTTCTTAATGCAGCTTCTGTCCTGAGGCTGGAAGAGCCAAGCAGTGTGTAATCTCCAGCAGATGCTCTTCATGTGACTCAAATACGGTCCCCGGGACCATCCCAGTGGACAGGGAGCGAGAGCTCTTTGCATGTTTGGATGTTCCTGGTGCCTTTCTGCAGATCACAGCTGATTTACCTTCAGCTGAGCCAGGCTGGCCCAAGCTGCATCCCTGCTGGGTGCTGCTTTAAGCCTGCATCCCCGGGCAGGAGGGCATTTCGGGTGGTTCCCGGGTCTGTCCCATCACACAGCACCCTGAAACCTTCCTTGCCTTTCATTTTTGGGTGGCCAGCCCGGGTGCAGGTGTCAGCTGTGTTACCAGACTCTGCTATTAGAGTAAAGGAGATGTATTCCTGCAAAACTTCATAACCTGGGCTTTTCCAAAGGCTTCTGCTGGTGTGCCACAGAACATCTTTATTCTTGTTGAGCGATCCGGGATAAGGCTGTGGTGCAGGGCTTCTTCATGCTGCTGTGGATGTGCACAGGAGGTGCAGTGCTTGCTGATGGCTGCTCTGGTGACGTTTTTGCTCCTATGCATGGAGAACCTGCTGCTGCCTTCGCTGCAGCTGCGCTCCGCGGCTCTCCCGGCCGTATCAGGTAGCCCCCGGGCAGCTAATGGGGAGGCAGCAACGTGCTTGTGAGGGAGGAAAAGTGGTTTTGTGCTTTGCCAGAAAAATGTATTTTGTTCCGTTAAAGTTGGCTCTGCACTTTTTCCAAGTAAAGTATATGAAAATGCTGCTCAAATGATGCGTGAGTTTCTTATGAGTTGGGCTGAGAGCCGGTAAATTGCTGTGTTTAATTAAATACCTCGATTTACTGAACTTGAGGTGAAGCCAAGTATAGCAAGCAGGCCATTTTTATAAATTATGAGAAGATGAGAAAACCGACAATGATCCATAAAATACTGTAGGACCAAAAAAAAAAAAAAAGTGGTGGTAGGGGGCGGATTTGAGTGCTCTTTTTGTAATAGTGCCACCCCCGGGCATTTTTGGGCACTTCTCAAAGGGCTCTTGGGAATGTGGCAGTGGTCGAACTTTGAGCAAACCCCTTCCTTGAAACGTTTTATATTTGCTGTGCATTGTGCTGCCATCGGCTGCACCCGCCCCGTGCCCAGTGCCTGGCTTTTTGGGGGCAGATGAAGGGGTTTGGGAGAGAAACGTCCCCCAGCCAGGCGGCCGGGCTGTGCAAAACTTCGTGGGCCACATCCTGTGCTTGGTTTTGCAAGCCCGGGTACTTTTCCGAGAGGCTCAGGGGGTTTGGAGGGCAGGATGCTGTGCTGGGTGTGTGTCACGGCTGGAGCCAAGGTGCTGAGCCCCGTGGGCTCTGAGTGCTCGTGCGCGGCCACGCCAATGCCCCTGCACCGCTGCGGTTGGATGTGTCTGGTTTGCACATCGGTAAGAGGGACTCTCCATCTGTGCTGAGCCAGACAGAGGGATCATACTTGTAATACTGATGTGAGAAACGGCTCTGGGGCTGAGGCCTGGGGAGGGTGAAGGCATCGAGAGCACTTCTCACCGGCGTCCTGACTTGTCACCAGAGGTTAAAGCAGGGACAGGAGCAGCCCAGCTCTCCGGCATGAACCTGCAGCTCCAGAGGTGCAAGGATCCATCCCCGTGCTGCAGCGATGTGCAAGGGCAGGGCTATTCCTGGTGCTAAAAGCCTTCAGGGGGCCAGATTCGAGCATCCTCGTGCTGAGGCCAGTCCTACACTTGTCACCGCAGCCACGCTGCCTGCCCACGTCCCACGTCCCCGGCAGCGAGGGGACGCCAGGAGCAGGGTCAGGGCCCTGCCCCGCCTGGGCTTTGCTTTCTGCACCACCCAGCCGAAGTCCTTGGGGAGAGCAGGGCCGGGCGCAGGAGCGCTTACCTTACCTCCAGCCTATTTATCATCGGGGGCTGCTACCTTGCGGCGCGTGAGCATAACTCTTCTGCACATAATTCAGCGTCTTTGTACTTCATCAGACTTTAAATAGCACAGCGGAGCAGAGAAATAATTATTCTCTTTGGTTGGCTAGGGTTGATTCTAAATCTGCACAAGCAGCGGCTGTTCGGGGACTTTCAGTGCTTGAGTCAGCGATCTTCTGACTTTGTAACTTCAGAAGGGGACAAGCGGCTTTCCTTTTTTATTTATTTATTTTTTATTTTTTTTTACAACATATAGTGACAAAGACATAAATCTGTGGCAGCCCCGAAGCATAAATAGCTGTAATGCAGCTAGCTTGCTCTGCTGCCCGTGACCCACGAGAGGTTTCGCAGCTTTCTTTTCATCTGTAAAATTGCTCCAGTCGCCTGGGACTGGCTTTGGCAGGAAGCAAACCGGCGCCTGCTCCCCGTCCCTCACCGGGGCGCGACGGTGGCAGCTTCTGGGGGCGGCCAGTCCCGATGCTGGTGATTTTTTCTGGGTGTGCAGGCCATGAAGTCCCTGATATATGGAAGGCTGAAAACCTCTGTCTCGGCACAGCACCTCCTGTGCAGCCCTCACCGTCGCCGTGTTTGCCTGAGGGATGCAGCACGTGGAGCACCCAGCCCCAGGAGGTGCGGGGATTGCCCTGCAAACACGGGGCTGTGGGTATGGGGAAATGTGGGGGAGAGGAGGAGGAGGAAGGGGAGGAGTGCCAGAGAAAGCATATGGATGGTGCGGGAGTAGGAAGGAAAACAAACACCCCATGTTGCACGGCTCAGCCTGGGTAAATAGCAAACATCTTTCGGGCTGTGCCCCTTCTGGATGGGCAGAGCGGGAAGGGGGCAGCCAGCTGGTGGCTGCCGAGCCCTTGGAAGGAAGGAGCCGCGCGGCGCTAATGAGTTAATGTCGAGTTAATTTGCTGGGGCCTGCCCATGCGGGCGGCGGGGCTGCACAGCTCGGGAGGGAGCAGATCCTGCCGGTGCCAGCAGAAAGCAGCGAAAACGTCGAGTGGAGTGTTTACAGATTTTTTTTTTTTTAATTTTATTTTTTTGAGATGCTTTGATTACGAGCCAGACTTTTAAAGACAGGAAGTGCCCAGCAGATGAGCGTATCAATCACTGCCTTTATAAGCGTTTGAAGATTTTGCAAATCATTTTATTACTTTGATAGCAGGCTTCCTGCGAAGGCAATAAACCTGGCACCGAATCAGGCAAGAGGACGTGTGCGTGGCGTGAGGAGCCGTGCCCAGGGCTGTGCTGGAGGAGCGGGCTGGCTGTGGGGAGGGTTTGTGGCCGGACCCTAGGGATCCGCAGCCCCATCCCGGCTGTGCTCCTCCAGGAGGGGAGAGCTGAGCGGGTCCTGTGTACAGGGAGGATGCACGGAATTAAATAAGCAGTGTAAGAGGAGCGAATACAAGGATGCAAAGGATGCAAAGCGCCAGCAGAAACGTTTGGGGACTGAACGCCGTGCGGCAGGTCATGGAGAGCTGGCTCTGCCTCCTGCTTCTGCTGCAGCACTGTCTGTGCGTGTGTCTGAGGTCCGGTGAAAACAGGAGGCCGGGGCAGAAGCTCTCAGCAATGCTGTGTCCACACCTTTGAGCCGTACGTTGCCTGCAGTGGGAATCAAGGGGCAGGGATACGTGAAACCGCCCCACAGTGCCAGGCTCCAGCACTTCCCAGGGTAACCCAGCCCACAACTGCAAGTGAAAGCCATCTGGAGATAAAATGCAAATGCCTGGAGACTTTGGCATCCGAACGCACCGTGTCCTCCCCTGGGACAGCTCCATGCCCACCTGGCTATAACTCATCTCAGTGGGGGCTGCACTGTGATCCATCACCCCGGCCCCATGAGCATCGGGAAGAAGACACAGGAGCCTGGCTTTCCTTGTCAGGCTGAGGACGGAGATGGCTTTGGGTATAATTATCCTATGACCATGCACTCAGTGATTTCCCGTACGGCGTAAAAGCCTTTCCATTTGCGAAGAGGAGTTCAGGGAGCAGGATCCGGCACTGCGGGATGCCAGGTGCGGCTGAAGAAGCAGCAGCCCTGGTTCTGAGCCCTGCTTCCAGAGCAGGGAGCAAGCAGGGGGTGAGGTGGGTCTGATTTGGAGAGGTCTGTGCTTTACTTTCACAGATAAACTCTGACCTGAGCTGCTGGTTTTGCATAGGAAATTCCACAGTTAGACTCAGTCTAGGCCAGTGAAAAACACAGCTCTTTTAACACGTATTTTCAAAGCGTGTTTTATTTTTGAAGACAGCGAATGTGTCTGGGAGTGGCGTTCAGTGATTTTTTCCTGCATTTTCCTGTGCAAGGAGATCGCGGGTCCCATCCGGCCGGGCAGGGCGGGGGCCACCGGCGCAGCCGTCACCTCCCCGGGGACAGGGCGCCTGGCAGAGGCACCAGCCACGCACTGGAAATCTTTGCCCTGGCTGCAATTCATCTTAATTTGGGCAAAGCAAATAAGTTTAGCTGCTGACTTGGCGCAGCTGCTCCTGAGCTCCGAGGAGGAGCGATAAGGGAACAACAAACCCGACCCGGTGTTTGGAAAGCCCAAGACTCGGGGCCAGGCTCATCGGCCGTATTTATAGCCGATGCAAAACTGATCCGTGCAGTTTCCAGACTGTGCAGCCAATTAAACCTCTCGCTCACTCGCCGTTGCCGGTGCAATTACCATTGCGCGCCCTGTAACTTGCAGCTATGAGTAAGCCAAATTCAATTTTATATAGAGTGTGCAAAGTGAACTGTAACTGGGGAACAGTTTCGTGCGTGCCGTCCCTCCCCAGCCTGACAACCAGCTTTACTACCCAGCAGGGAATAGACTGATCGCTCATTTACGGCTGCAATCATCTCCCTGTTACAGCATTAGGAAGGAATGAGCACCAAAAGCCATTATAATTAAGATCTCTCTGGAGCTGACAGTAGAAATAGATGGCATGTGGAGCTGGAGCTCTGTGGCTCAGCTGTTTCTTTTCGAGCTGTCACTGGAAAATTACAGAGGCTGACAATCATATTTTTAACGCAGCAGTGCTAAGTAATATATATCCACCTTGCGCCGTGGAAACGTGAGTAGGTGCACCGCGAGCGCCGTGCTGGGCACCGCCGCGGGCAGAGCCCTCGTGCCGGGGCTGAGCTGTCCCTGCTGCTTCCTTCGCCTCCGAAAACCCAACCCCAACCCACCTCCGTAGCATTCACCCTGTTTCTTGTGCTGTGCCAATGCTCAGCAGCAGCAGAGCCGCATGCAGCTCTCCTGCCCGGCTGCCGTGACACTGAAGCGCAGCAGGTACGTGCCCTCGTGCTTCACCTGGGAGGGAACATCGGGGCCTGATCTCGTCCATCTCTGAACTTGGGCAGCTATTTGTTACTGGAGGAGCTGACAACCCGCAGCCGCTGGTGGCCTCTCCCCGCTGGGAAGACGTGCGCAGAGCCTGAAATATTCCGAGCAGCAGCCAAGGAGCAGCGCCCGGCCGTTCGGAGACGGCGCGCTGTGTCGAGACCTGTGGGTCTTCATACCTGAGAAGCGCTGTTGCTCAACAGAGATGCCTGGTTTGAGACAGCAGACGATGGTTTCCCAATTATTTCATAATAATTGTGCCTCCTCCCCTGCCTCTGGACAGCAAACACCACGCGGTGAGCCGCCTTTCCCCCGCAGCCACCGGTGTCTTTTGCAGGGCTGGGCTCTTGCGGGATGCTTTGTGAGCGTAATACGGTGGGAAAACACCCGCTGGTGCCTCCGGGGTGTCATTAACGTGGCAGAAAGGCGGCTCAGGTGCTGCCGAGCTCCAGTGCTGCTGTTTTTGGGTGGCTCTGCTCATGCGTCGTGGCATCGCGCTCCTTCCTGCCGCAGGCGAGGGGTGTCCACAGCATCCCCCTTGTTTTTCTCCTACTAGGCCGGCTGAGAAGATCCCCACCGCTCGAACAGTTTTGCATTTCAGTCTGTCTCTGCCCATTGCCAAAGGCCTTTCATGTTCACATAGGAATTTGATGGCGAGGCCGGGCGGCTTATCGGGCTCGGGGCTGTCTGCACCCACCGGCAGGCAGGCGTTCGCCCGCGCCGCTCCTTACCCGTTGCAGCAACTGAAGTCACACACTTGCTATCTACATTTTTCACTGACAGCCGGCATTAAAGCTATTTCTATTAAATGTCTGATGCTGCGTCTTGTTGCAGAAGGCTGTGTTGGGTTACTTCTTGCCACATACCTCCGTGACAGCGTGCGTTATTTAAAGAAGCAGCGCTTAGCGAATTATACTTCCTCACCCCATCATGTAATATGCTGTAAACACGGGTGGGCTTGCTTTTCTTTTAAATGCCTCGGATTTTTTTAAAAGATCCAGATTAAAATGTAATTTGTAGGCAAGGGATGCATCAGCCCCTGGGTTGTTTTGACGTGCTGGTCTTTCCCAATCCCGCTCAGGCAGTGGGTGCTGGCGGGGCTTTCTGCCGCAGGGAGCAGAGGCTGCCGTGCCGTGACTCACGGCGCTCGCTCTCCCCTGCGGGCAGGCAGCGAAGTGGTGGCAGGCAGGCGGAGGACACACACGTTAGCTGGCATACTGTTACAAGGATCCTCTTCTAATCGCTTTTCAAATAACCCCATCAAGGCACGCACCGCTCTGTGGCACAGCAAGTCACGAGCGAGCGAGCAGTGATTTTGCTAGGGGAAAGGCGGGCGGAATGGCACGGCCGCCTTCGTGCCCCAAAATGTCCACGAGACGGGAGCTGACATCAAGTGCAGCCGCCTTGCAGGGCCTGGCAGGCTCCGCGGGAGGCAAGCTGTGGGGCCAGCTCCATTTTTTCTGTGTGCGTGTAAATACAGCACCTTTACCCTGCACTGCTGTGAGTCGCTGCACCGTGCCGCTCTGAGGTCCCCCTGGTTGAAAGCCAGACGGATTTAGCCCGACGGTGCGTGAGCATTGACCAGCTGGCCGTGCATTTGGATCTGTGCAGATGGATCGGGGCAGGCTGGGGATCCGTCTGCCTTTGGGTCTGCAGGGACCAGCAAGGATTTTGGAGAACCTTCCTCCACCACAACGCGGAAAAGATCCAGAGCCAAAGTGCCCCGTTCCCACTGGGTAACGCTGTGCAAAAGTTCCTTTCTAAGCTGCAAATGAATTATTGATGCAATTATTCATTCTCATTTAAATATCTATTTAATGGCATTTAAATAACAGTGTTCAGAATGTCAACAGTTTACACAATAATTTGGATTCTGATCTTTATACCTCTGTTTTCTCCCACACAAATAATTGAAACTCATCCATTTTGAGTGACAATTGTAGATAAGTATCGCTTTTTTTTTTTCTGTTGCACATGTGCGTTATCTAAATATATTAAATCACTTACTCAATTTCAATTTCATTTGAATGATTAATCAGTTACTCGGCTATAATTGTTTGTGTTAAGACATCTCAGATTAGAAAACAGAGCGGAGAGACAATTAGGAGAGCAAGGGCTTTGAAAATATCGCTGGCTGCGTCTGAGTGGTTGGAAAAGCATCGTTGTGCTTCGTCAGGCGGTGCCGGCGCTGCTGGCAGCTCGGGGATGCTCCTCTGATGGTACCAGCTCTGCTCTTCCCATCCAGAACCGCTGTGGGATGCGAAGCCCCCCAGCACCAGGCTTGGTGTGGGCTCTCCCCGGCTGCCACCCGCTCGCCTCGTGCTTTGAGGACTTTTTCCATCGTGCTGCTTGTGCAGGGGGAGCCTCGAGGAACCGGAGAGCCTCGAGCCGCAGCCACGGAGCCTCCCGGGGAAAATACTGGGAATGCGGAGGTGCTGAAAGCCATCGGGGGGCTGCTTCTGCCTTCAGGAGCAGCATTCAGCTGGGTGTCCCCTGGGGCCGTGCACCCCCGTGGGAGTGGGTCGGTGCCCAGCACTCGCCGCTGGGACCTCGGCGGTTTCAGCTGGCTTCAGGCGCCCTGCACGTGAGCGGGACGCGGGGCGCAGTTCCCAGGTCGGGATTAAAGCCTCTGCTTGGAAACCACGCTCCTGCCTTTGATCTTGTTTCCACACACGTGTAACTTTATGGCCTCCGCAGAAATGCCTCCTGATGCACCTCTCCCCAACGTCTGCATCGCGTCCCTTAAGGTGGCGAGGCAACCCGGGGCTGTGACTGCGTTTTCTTTTTGGTGGTGGCAGGGATTTGGCAGGTTTTGATGAGCGTTGGGCGCAGAGAGGACCTCAAAAGCCAGGGCTTTTCCCGGTGAACGGGGTGGGGGCTTTGCTGAGACCCCAGGGAGCAGGGTGCTGTGGGGGGCTGCGTAAATTTGCTGAATTTTAGGGTGGTTTCTCTTCGAAAAGGTTTTTACCGGTGACGGGCACATGGTCGGTGATTCACCAGCCCGTTCCTTCCACGCCGCCCCACCTTTCTTTATTTTATCCCAGGGGTGTATCCCAGATGTCAGCTTTCTGTAATCAGTTTTCCCAGGAAAATTTTTCTCATTCCTGAGGAGCCCAGGAAGGGGAATGCGGAGGTGATATAGGAGGCGCCTCTCTTCCACAGCACTAACGGGGAGCTGGCCCTGATTAGAGGGGTCCTCCCCATCCGCCCTCTGTGTCCGGTGCACAGCAGGGCTGTGAATGAAGCCATCGGTATCCCGGCCTCCCGCCTGTCCCATGGCCCACGGCTGGAGGAGCTGGAAAGCTGATTCAAGCACAGAGATGCATGGAGAGCAGGATTATGTGCTCCTAATCCCTGTTTTCTGAGCCCATATTTGCTCCAGCCACGCTGTGCCGCGCACTGCAGCCGCCTCTCAGGCCTCTCTGCAGCTTTCGGGGCATTAAATCACCTTATTATTTTTTTTTTTTTTGCTGTTTTCTGGAGGGCTGCGAGGCTGGGGAGGCAGCGAGCACATGAGTGCTGAAGTGCAGCTGGAGCGGGGATCCTATGTTATATACATCCGGGCCGAGGCGCTGAGCGGAGCCAGATGTTTCTCCCCTCCCGCAGCTTGTCAGCGTGCGGCGGCTGCCGGGTGCGGCGGTAGTCGTGTCGGCAGCAGGAGGAAGCAGACACACGTTGGGGTCACGGTGAGCCCCGGCAGATCCGCAGGAGATTGATGGCTGCGCCTTCCCGCGGGGCTGCGCCGGGCACGGCGGGGGGCCCTGCAGTTACCTGGCTCCATCCCGAGAACCGTGGCAGCTGCTAAAAAGGGGAAACACCGGAGAAATCCCTGCCAGGAGAGGGGAATAAAGGGGCTCAGAGAGAGGGCTGCGCATGGTCCTGCTCTGCAGTGGACCAGCACTTTTTCCCCTGCAGCACCAGGGCCGAAGCGAGCAGCTGCAGCAGGATGCGCCCATCCCTGCAGGCAGCCCATGTCCGGCCCCACACACTGCCTCCAGGGTTCCCGTGAGCACCCCACACCTTTAATTACCCCCGGGGACTCCCTGCTTACCCCGAGCAGCTGCAGCTCCGCTTGTCTGGAGGTTTTTGGTCTGGTTCATGCTCCAGGTGGGAGGGAACCGGGCTCCTCTAACGTCACAGCTCGTGCAGTGACAGCCCCACGCGCAAACCTTGCTGGCAGCATCCCCGCGCACCGTGGCAGCGACGACAAGGGTGGCTGACCCCAGCTGGCATCCCCCAGGCCCTGGCTGGCCCCCCAGCCCGGCCGAGCCCCCCCAACCCATCAGGGCAGAGGCTTGCACAGTCTGCGCCTTTCCCGTTGCGGAGGATTGTTTTGGCACTGCCCTGGGTGAAAATGCGACGTAATGAGCCAAAAACGCGCGCTTACTGGCGCTGGCCGGGCTGGAGCTGGGCGTCAGCCAGGGGTTTGGCCCCGTCTCCAGCAGCAGGAGACCTTCCCTTAAACATGTCATTTAAGGAGAAAGCGTTTTGGACTGCCTGCACCGGGCTGTCAGACCTCGGACACTCGGGCTGAGGAGCTGGGCTTGGGCTTCCCCCGGTGCCCTGGTGGTGCCGCGCCGCAGCTCCCGCGCGCCTTCGGACACGCAGCCCTGCCGGGGTTTATAATTTTATTTTTGGCTACAAGGAGGAATGCTGGAACTGCCCCAACACTTCTTGTTGTTAAAGTGCCTCAGCACTTTCCAGGCTCCTCTGGCTCGGTAGAAAAATCAGGTTTTTATTTTGCTGATTGTTACCAGAAGCAAAGCAATGGGAGTTTCTGCCCTGAGCAAAGCGGCTGACGGGTGTTTGGGACTGCGCGCTGCCGCTCCCACACCTGCACCGTTGCTGCATTGGTGCAGCCACAAAAACAGAGGCATCGTGGTGAGAAGGGAGCGTGGTTTGAAGGCAGCCCCGAGACAAAGCTCTGTGCGTCCTCACGCAAAACCTGTGCAGACCTTCGGGAGCAGCGCTGGCTCTGGGCGTAGCAGCAGCCCCCGCTGCAGAGAGCAGCAGCAAAGCCCGGGGGGCTGCTGATGTACAAGCAGGGATTGGGCTTCGCCTGCTGTCACCTCCTCACGATGGTGGGACAGTCCCGTGTGCCCCCCCCGGGCTGAAGACGCGCTGTGTCAGCTCCAACGTGCATATGGGGCTCCTCGGCCTTTAAAGCGGGGCGCGTGCCCGTGCGCTGGCACTCGTCCTGCGGCCGGACAATAGCATGATATATGGAGCGCGTTTCTCAAACACCACGAGTTCGAAAAAAAGTCTCCGCTGTAATGAAAAACCAATATTTCCCACAGTTCCCTCCGTAATGACTTTAGCACATTGATGAGATCAGCCCAGGCTGGCTGGAAGCAGCACGCCCCGCGGTGCTGGGCTGTGCTGCAGAGGGGGTGCAGCGAGCGCCGACATCGGCGCCCCCCAAATTTGTCTGTTTGCTAATAGGGATTTTGGCAGAGCACGTGATACGCTGGCCTGACATATACGTTTCTTGAAGTCCTACAGCATCCTTCAGTATTGCAATGCAAAAAGCCAACGCCATCTATCACCACCAAGTTCAGCAAAAAGGAAGCTGAAAGCTTCTTGAGCGAAGTCCCCCCCTATAAGAGTTTGCCCCGTTGTTCCCAAAGCAGCTGAAGTAGAGGATGTGTGCAGCTCGTAGAAAGAAGCAGCTTTTGTTTTGCTTCTGGATAGCTGCTCCAGCCCATTCCAAGCCACTTGTTCACTTTTTTTTTTTTTTTTTTTAAGGGGAAAAATAGCTTTCATTTGTCCTAATTTAATGCTGTTAATGAGATTGATGTCAGAGGCTGCCCAGAACATCAGCAAGAATTGGGGGTCGAGCTTCCTCCATTAACAGCAGCATCCAGCCTGTGGCTGTGACCCGGTGTATTTGGGGGCAGGCACTTTGGCAGCAGCACAACATTTTACCAGCTCTGTTCTCACCCAGTTTTCATTTTCTTTCTTATTTTTGCAGCTCTGCTCCATTAATCTTCTTCCTGGCACCAGTTTTCTGACGCCTCAGTATGTAATGTGTTCAGCAGTGCTATGTGTTTGCTTTTTATTTCTTCTTCTCCCACAGGTCTCATTGGCTTTATAACAAGGCACAAAATGACCTGCTGATAGGAAGGATGCGCAGCTGGATGCCCGGGCTCCGCACGCTCGCTTGCGCTTCTGGAGCTGCTGCCGCTGCCCCTGGGTGCCCACGGCAGCAGGGCCAATCCTGCTCCCGGCGTAGGGCCCGAGCCACGAGCTGTAACGATGGGGCAGGGGACAGACGTCCCCTTACAGCTGCAGACCAACTCAGGTCATGAGTGCAGGAGAAAATTCCAGAGCACCGTGCAGAAAAATTACCCCTGGCACAACGCGTGGCGCCGCCGTCACCTCCAGCTCGTCTCTTTCCCAGCACTCAGCCCAACCACAGCAGGCATCCAGGAGGTGTTCAGCGTACGGGGACCCCTGTGCAAGGAGACAACGGGTGCTGAGGTGCGGCTGGGTGCTGCTGTAGGAGCTGCCAGGGGGCACCCAGCCGCCTCTCCCTGCACGGCACCCGGCAGCGGGCGCTCCCGACCCAGGGTGCTCGGCGAAACGTCAGCAAAAATAAATCTGGCTAATCCCGAGGAATGGCCAGGCGCAGCAGCAACCCTGCAATTCCAGGGAGATTAAAATAAAGTCTAGCATTACACCGCTTGGAAGAGCCGAGATTTACTTGGAAACTGAATCACATTAATTAGCATTCTGCTAATGGCTGTTTTGTATAAATATAGTGTGCCTTAATACCAACACGAGTCGCAGGTTGACATATTTAGATCACTGATATCAAAGTCATTAACGCCTCTCCGTGGTAAACCTATTCTCAGTTAGGGCTGCAAATGGGATTCTCCTGAGCCAATCAATCTTACTAAAGCCTGAGCAGAGCCTGTTGATCTTTAGCCACTGAATGGATACAGCTTCCCAGAAATGTGCTTGCATCTGTCAAAATTATAAGCAGCTGGCAGCCGCAGACAAAGGTCATATTTGCTGCTAGTGTGAAAATAGGATCCCAGGACAAGAAATGCTATTTAGCAGCATATCAGTTCTGGACGTGCTATTAATGTTGCAGCACAATATAAGTGTGTGTGTGTGTCCGTCCGTGCAGGCATTTCTACACATGCCAATTATGTATTTATACGCGAAATTTCTCACATATACCCTGTGGTCCTGGATCTCATCCAGGGCTTATTAAAACTCAGTGACATCAAAGGATGGGAAAGGTTCTGCCCGAGTTTAGGAACTCGGAGAGCTTAACAATTATTTTGCAATAATTCCCTCCTAATTTATCGTCCGCTATTGCCCTGATTAAAAGCTCCCCTGCTTGATAGCAGCGGTGAAGGTACCGGCTGCCTTTAAAGACTGATTTTTTGGCAGTTTCAGCGTGGCAGGAAAATGGGGCTGCTCCCGTTCCTGAGAGCCCTCTCCACACGTTTGTTGTGCAATTGCTGCTGCTGCCACCCCCAGCCCCGCCGCATCGTGCTCCTCGTGCCCTGACCCACCCGGGCCCGACCTGGCACTCACCGTGACACCGGGCGCGCGGTCTCCTCTGGGGTTATAATTAGATCACGGCGGCAGGGATAAAGCCACGTAAGCCCGACTTCTGAAGCGTGCAAATGCCTGTCTCCTCCAGGAAACCTTGCTTGGTGCTGTAATTTAAGGCCACGCGTTTTAGCTCGGGAGCTTTTAAATCATAAATCAACAAGTTACCGAAATCGGGGCGTCGCAGTACTTGCCGCCCGCAGTTCCTGTGCTGGGGATGGCGAGCGGATGCCCCAGAGCTCCGCGAATTGAGGTGCAATTGCTCGGGTGCCAGGTGGGCTGGGCTGGCACCCCTGGGTGCACTGCAGCCGCAGAAATCCGTGCCATTTCCCTGGCTCTTCTCTTCTGCCTTTTCTTGCGCAGGGACATTTCTGCCTTGTAGCTCACAGCTGCAGAACGATTCTCAGCCCTTCGGGTTAAGGAAAACCCCTGCGATTCCCTTCCCCTGCAGAAAACACCTCTCCCGGTGTGCTGCAGACAGAGCAGAGCCCAGGGCCAGGATCTGCGCCCCGGCTCAGCTGCAGATAAGGTGCCCCGAACCTGTACGTGTCAGCGGGGGGAGCGCTGTAATTTCAGTTTACATTATAAAAGCAAACATTCCCCCCTCGCTCAGCCCTTTCGGTGGAAACATCACTGAAAACCGCTCCCGCAGAGCCCCTGAACACGTCGCGTTTGCAGGAGCGGTGCTGAGCCCTCGGCCACAGCCGGCACCTGCCCGCTGCTCGCAAGGCGCGGGGGAAATTCCACGAAGCTCACCGAGGAGCAGGCGGGGCGGTGGGAAAGGTGCTAGGCAACAAGTTGAAATGGCCCGACAATAGCGAGTGCTTGTTTTGACAGCTTTTCTTTTTTTTTTTTTTTTGGTTGTTTGGGTGGTTATAATAAAATCTGCACTTGGCTGATGGATTTTAAATAACACTTATCTCATGGATCAAGCCAGACGGTATGTAACGCTGAGGTCCGCGTGCAGCAAGTCTGTCCTTTAATTATTCCGACCTCCTATTTCGGGTATTCGTGAGCCAGCCGCTCTCTCTGAAGCCCTGAAGGGGCTGTGGATCGCAAACAGAAGTTTCTAGAATTTGACCAACCAATAAAGGTATTAAACAGTGAGCGCAAAGCTGTATGAAAAGCTTTAGAGTGGACAGGGTGTGGGAAATACGTCTGATGCGAATGAACGTAAATATCTACTATTATTTTAATTTCAAAATGAGACATGGCGGGGGAGGGGGGGAATACCTGTCAGTATAAAAATGGCTGGCAGAATTTGTTTTGTCATCACCGAGACAGCTGCAGAGAGCTTTAGACACATTCCCCCCACCAAAAAAAAAAAAAAAGCAACCAGAGGAGAAGATTATCAGAAGAGGAAAGGCTTTAATAAACTGCGAAGCCCTGCTCACCCACTGAGAAGTGAAGCTTAATTAGAAGATTAAGCAGTGTGCTGCCTGCGTGCCCGGGCTGCGCGTGCGGCGGTGCTGGCAGCAGAGGCGGGCTCCAGCTCTCCGGGTGCGCAGCCCCCACCCCGTGCCCCCACCGTGGGGACCCCTCGGAGCCTCTCACCCCGGTGTGTTTGGGATGACTCCGTCCATCCCAAAAATGCCCACGAGCGCCGTGTGAGGCAGAGCTGGCAATGGGGCCAACGAGACGGAGCTGGGGGTGTCCGACCTCCATCCCCTGTGCTGTGCCCACCTTAGGGGCACCATCGGGTCCTCCCTGCACGCCTCAGCGCTGCCCCTTCCCCCTGTGCTTGTCCCGGCTCCCTCTGCATCGTCTGCACCATCAGCTGCCGTCGGGGATGCCTGCTTATTTTACCCAAGTGCCTGCAAAATGGAGAAGCTGTCTTTAGAAGGATATAAATCGGGACAATTCATATGTCTTTATTGCTCAGGCTCCGCTGACTGCTTGGAGGGCAAAACGGCGCATCCCTGAGAGTTTTTGAAATGCCGCCGCGGTGTGCTGCTTTATCGGCACGCCAGTCACAATATAGATTTCAATTACGTCGAGCAACATGATGCAGAATTTATGCCTCCAATTTCTCCATTTAGTGGTGAATCAGGCTTGCTCGTATTGCCAGCTAATCTTTATGCCAGAGCTGTTAATGTGCTCTGAACCCTCTTTAACTCCATACGCTGAGGTCCCCGCTCAGCTTTTCTCTCTTAACAGCAAATCAGCCAGACGTCAGAAATGCTGAGAGCCGAAGCCAGCGAGCTCACGTACCGGCAGCACCTGGGACATGTGCGTGGCGGCCCGGCAGGACCAGAGGTGTGAGCCCCATGGTGTGCCCGAGCCCCCTCGTGCTGTCCCCGTGGGCTGCACGTGGCCACGGGTGTCTCACCGAGGTGAGATGCCGGAGTTTCACCTGCTTGGGAAAAACCTGAGCTCTGCAGACATTGCATCTCAGCCCCTCTGGAAAAGCGTGTTTTTAAACACACAGTCTTTGAGGATTTGGTCTTGTCAAGGAGCCAGCTCAGGCTTTCTTTTCCTTCGTGTGAAAATAAAGCAGATTTGCATCCATTCGGGAGACCCGGGGGCAGGAGGAGCAGCAGAGGCAGCCGTCAGGAGCAGAGCACGTCCCAGGCAGGCTGCTCCGTGCTGCTCCCCAGGGAGCCCCCAGCGAGGTGCTGGCCCATTCTCCGGCCAGGTGGCCTCATCCTGCCCTGGCGGAGCAGTGACGACGCTCAAGAGATGCCGGAGGGCACTCGCAGCTTGTTGCAGTTGTGCGTGCTACTTGAAAGCACTGCTGCTCCCGCACCACCACCAGCGTGGGTGCTTTCTGCGCCGAGCATTGCCCAGGTTGCAGCATTAGCCCGTGACTCATGTGCTCGCCTCTTGACAAAGCTGCCGAGCGGCTCCTGCCGCACCCAGGGCGCCTCCTGCTCACATACCACTGCCCTCCGCACCCAGCGCCCCGTGAACCGTCCCCTGAGGGTCACACCTCCCGGCACCCTGCTCCGTTGGGTGCTACGAGCTGAGGTTTTGTTCCCGCAGGGCTTTATCTGACGTCCTTTTATCTGATGTCCGGGCACAGAACCTCTTTAGGGAGGCACAGCGTGGTGTTGCGGTGCAGCTCCCACTGCCCAGCATTCATCCAGGGCTCTCAGGGTGCCCGAAGCAACCCACTGCTAATGCACGGCCCCGGGGTTGGGCTCATGGTTTGCAGGGTCCCCAAAACTGACCGGGGTGTGGGGGTGTGCTGGGGCAGCCCCCGGGCTCCACAGGCCATGCTGCAGCATCTTGGAGGTGGGGCAGGATGGGTGCCACCGCTGCGGTGCAGGGTGCGCTGCCGCACTTCTGGCAACGTGCTGGGTGGTTTTCCACCAACACGTGGATTTGGGCTCAGTAAAGGAGAACGGCAAGCAGCAGGTACACGAGTGATGGGGTGGCAGCACCCCCACCCTCCGGTGACCCCGAGGACACGGGCACGGGGACACCGCCGTGCGCCCCGAAGGGCGAGGTGCCCCCGGCGCACCCGCACACACGCGGCTCGCGAAATCCAATAACAACCAGTTTAAAAACATACTAAAAACAGAAAATTTATGTAGCATGACCCAAATTGAATTATACATTACAGCACTATAATTGATTTTTTAGAAGAGAGATTAAATTTATTTTATGCCTCACTAACTAACAGCTAGATTTACCTAATTGCTTGGAGTGCAGAGTTAGTATGATTCATTAAACCCCATACATGCCTGGGTACATTACACTGTGACTAAAGCTTCCCTGCTTCGAGCAATTAAAGTGGAGAAACTTGGGGCCTCATAAGTAATTGAATATAACAATACAGCTTGGAGTTGCTGTGGATGTCTTATTAAGTTCTTCGAGCAAAAAACACAAGTTCCCTCCGTTCTCCAGTGAATCATTTCGTGAAATTTTCTATGACTGGCGTTGTTTTCTCCTATTGCCAAAAAAAAATTGTATCTATGAGACAGATTTCATGCCTTGCTTCACAGTTTAATTTTATCAATCATAACATTTAAAAAAAAATTGACAGCACTGAGTAGACATCCCCGCTATTCCAAGGAGAGAAATTTTGGGTATAATCTAGTAACATTTGGTAATTATATACACATTGCAAAAATAAAGGTAGCAATTTAGTAAAACAGGAGTGGAGAGAAATTATCATTTTAGCTGGCAGGAATAAATTAGAATTGTTTGGCACAGTCTAATAAAATCCCACATACGCACACATTGTGCCTGGAACAAAACAAAGCGAGCGCCGGCGGCTGGGGACGGTGGCAGGGGGAGGCTGCAGCCTTGCTTCGGTCTCTCCGCTCCTACGTTAAGATAGCCATCGATGACGTCATCTCGTGGCATTTTTTTACGTGATTAATTTTTTTTCCTCATTTCCCCAGAAATGCAGATGGGCGGCGGGGTTGTCCTCAGTGCCTCAGCTCCTGCTCAGCACAGCTGCAGGCTGCGCGGGGTTTGCCTGCTCCCAGCCTGCTCGGCCTCCACCGCTCTCCCTCCTTTGCAGGTTTTGTTTTATCTCACCAGCAGAGAAAAGACTCTGGGTTACGAGCACCGCTTGCTCCGGGGCAGGGTGCAGCCACGGGGCTCCCCGAAGCCCTGGTTTTGGGGAGAATCTGCTCCCGCTGTCCTAGGAAACAACCAGGGGCTCACCCTCGGCCAGGTACGACGCGCCGTGCCTTAACTGCAGCTCCTGGTCTACAAAAAGCTCGAGGTCTACAAAAGCGGGCTCCTAATCAGTGCAAGGACTCGTCTGCGGAATATCAAACAAGCGAATAAAGTTTGCAGAATTTGCTTATATGAAATCAGAGGTCCCAGCAGGGCCGCGCAGCGGCGGCTCTTGTGTTCTCGTTTCGGTAAAGAGTTTTGGGTGAACAGACGCTTCGGACGATTATTAGAAAAATGATTAGTAGCCTTCCAAATGCAGGGGTGGAAATGCACGTAGCATTAACATTTAATGAGCATTGCACAATCCAGGATCATCAGTTTACTCACTTGGTGAAGCCCACAGGTCATAAAATGCAGGCTGGATTGTGTGAAGCATCTTACACAAAGGGCTTCCCATAACAAAATAAGCCCTTAATTAGCAGAACATCGGGCAAGGCTGAGGTGCAACTTTCCCAGACATATCACCGGTGACATTAATTACCAAAGGACTTTGCATATGCATGATTTATGCCATTTTTCACTTAAAGTGCTGCCGTGTCTTGTTTCTTTGTGGGGCTTTCAGGGCGAGGGCCGGGTGCCCATGGGCTGGGGTGGGAGCACGGCTGTGGCTCCATCTCTTCTCCCACTTGCAACCAAAATTTCTCATTGAGGATGCAGCCATCTGCCTGTTGCTAGCTGTAGGGAAGAGCATAAGGAAGGGTTTCTTTGGTAGTACCTGGTTACTGAGTTATAATAAGATTTATATATATTTTTTTATAATATATATATTTTTTTCCACTGAGCTTGGAGGCATTGGTGGCAAGCTCTTAGGGGGAAAATGCGGGAGGCTCTCATGACGTGTCTGGAGCTGACATTGATGTGTTTATTATAGGTTTATGATAGGTTATGATAGGTTTATCAGACCTGGAACATCCCGGCAGCACATCCTGCGCCGCTGATTCTGGCACACGGTCCGTGACCCGAGATACCAGCAGTCCACGAGAAACAAGCCAACAGATGCGGGGAGAGACAGCAATTTTAAAACCATTAGGCAAATGACTGTGGTCTTCTTAATTACAACTCAAGCTGTATCACAGGAAACCTTTCAGGGAAGGAGCGCGCGGCGCTAATGGGAACAGAAGCTTGCGCACTTTACGGTCTCAAAATCCGGTTGTGTTTTTCCAGTGCCGGCCCCAGAGATGCCAGCAGCGCTGCGGCTGCCTCCTCTGCCTTACGGGGCTCCTTTGCTGCAGAGCTGTGAGCCTGGGAGCGCCGCTCCGAGGAGCTCCACGAGAGGCTGAGCTGCTCGTTGGGAGACGCAGCGATAAGGTGATCCCTGTATGCCATGCCCATCCCAGACTTCGTTTTATTTTTTTTTATTTTTTAAAAAAAGGAAAGATCAAGGGTTGCGTTTAACAAAAGGAGATGCCCTTTGTGTCTGTACACACCGCCAACCCTCGTAGCTGTTACCGTGAAGGGAGAGCATCATTAAGGAATAACGAATGGCCCTGCACGGGCTCCACCCAGCTCTCGGTGCTGGGAAGCCTAATTAGAGCGCAGAGATAACGATGGAGTGCTTGGATGAATTTGCATGGGACTTCAGCCTGTGTAGGGTATGAAAGTAATTTATTAAGCTTATTAGAGGGAAGCTTTTGTCACCGCAGGCTGAGCCCCGGTGAGCCCCTGGGACCCCCAGCACCTGCAGCTCTGGCTGGGCTCGGGGCGTCGCGCCCTGCCCAGGTCCCTTCCAGCCCCGAGAATTCCCAAATCCTGGGGCTGGGGCTGGGCCCAGCTAAGGTGCTGGTGGCGATGGGGAGGGAGGAACAGGTCCTGGTGCTGTGTCCAGAGGAGAGCAGGCTGTAATCCCGGGGGGGGAACCGGGGACTGAGCCTGTGGCAGCAGCTTGCTGCAGGGAGCTGGGGGTGCGCTGGGGGCTCGCAGCCCACGTCCCGCTCTGCAGCGCCTTTTTTAGTGAGCGACACCACCTTGTTTGGCCTTGTGAAGCCAAAGGGGAAGGCAACGCGTTCTCCTGAATGGCTGGAAATCCCAGATAACCAGCAGGAAAAGAGCAAGCTGGGTTTTCACAAGGGGCATCCCGCTTTCTCCCTGCGTGCTGGGGCAGGGGGAGGGGGCAGCACCCACCCGGGGGCTTCACAGCCTGCACCGTGCACAGAGCCTGCCCCCAGCTCTGTTTTGGGTGAAAGCACGTTTATTTTTTCAGCTTTAGATTTGCTGCCTTTCTGTTTTCCAGGGCGCAGCTTTGTTCTCCTCCAAGATGAAAGCCTCTGATCTCCTCCTTTAAAGCATTTTGCTTATTTGTGTTAGTTTGCCTCTTGTTGTTCCCTTCCCAAAGAGGGGACGGCCGTGTGCTTGGCAGCCCCTCCATGAGGCCAGGGAGCAGCCCCATGGGTCAACGCCAGGGAAACCCGGCACTCGCCCTCCCCTCTGATTCCAGTTCCTGACATGGGATCGTCATTAACACCACTTGCCTAATGAACGCGGTCCGTGAACAATGGCAAACATGTAAACAGGTCTCATCAGGCAAACTCTGATTAAAAGTGTGGTTTGGGTTAATTAGATGGAAGTGTCTTGGGTTGCTTTCCCTTTTCCACGAGCAGTTTTTGATGTTCTGCGAGGAAAAAAAAATAAATAAATCACAAGAGCTCATGAGTTTTTGGAGACGTTTATTTCCAGACACGGCGGCACTTCTCTGAGGCTGCAATTGTGTTTTAGTGGAAAAGTGGCCAAGCAACATCCCTTCAGTGGGGTGGGAGCTGCGAGTGTTTGTTGCTGTGTGCAATCCGTGCAGGGCTGGGGCTGCAGGACGAGGTGCAACACCGAGCCACCCCGCGTGCCTGTAGGTGCGGGGGCTGTGCTTCCAGCTCCCCGTACCACCCCTTCCTCCAAGAACCTCGTGCAGCGAAAGCTTCTGTGAAGCGACCAGGTGTTTTGCATGAGAAAGGATGGGGTTAATAGGTCCTGGGAGAAAGTAGGGGGAAAAAATCCCCCAGCCCAGGTAACCTGTTACTTGCCTGTGGAATGCACCCTAAGCTTGCCCGGGGCGTTCCCGTCCTGGAGGCCTGGGCAGCTCCCCTGTCCCTTCCTGCGGCCCTGGCACACACGGACGGAGCTGGGGGATGCAGACCCCGTCCCGGCCCAGCCCCAGCTGGCAATCCAGCCCCCAGCGTGCATGGTGGGGCTGCCCCGTGGTTCCAGCCTAGGAAAGCGGTTCTGGGGTTAGGAGGCTGAGATAGCATCAGGGCAAACCAAACCTGGGCAGCTGATCTCTCCCTGCAGAGGGTTTCCTGTAGGCACCAACCCACGGATCCCGCTGCTGGGTCCCTGGGCAGATCCTCCAGCTCCGCGGTTACCGTAAGCCTCGCTCCAGGAGGAACGTGGCACCGGTAATTGGTGTTAATTGGCACCGACCGTACCCTCCGATACCAGGGCCACCTTCGGGGCTGGTGGAGCTTTGTTCTTTGCATATGGTTTGACCCGGGCGTGTTCCCTGCTCTGTAATTGCGTGCTGATAATCGCACACAGCCCATGCGGCAGGCTCTTTTATGGGCCTTTTAATGTAGCCGTGACTTGCAGCAACAGAGAGAAAACGTCGACCAGAAGTGCGGGCTAATCGCCCTGTTTTTCTGCAGGAATTGCTCCGAGAGAGACGTGAAACTGCCCCATTAAACGCTCTGGCTCTATCCACGGGACAGCAGGAGAGGTCAGGGGTCCATGCTGTCCTCCGCTGTTAATATTTTGGACTGAGCCACACTTCGTGATGTAGAGGTTTGGGCTACGATGCGTCTGCCTTAATGAACTATAACAGCACAGAAGGCAATTATGTTTTTGTCTAGACCTGTCTAAGACCATCAACAGCACCTCATTACTTTACAGATTGTTAATGCTGTTGGCAGAAGTTGAAGATCCTCCTTGGAAAAAAAAAAAAAATCAAATTTATTCTCTGTTGCTACATACTTTAGCTGATGATAAATGATAAATAGGGGCTTGTAGCTAATTAGACCTTGCTTTGTCCAGAGGCAGATACATAACCGTAAACTGTAACCGTGATAAAAGGAAGAGGGGAAATGGCAGAGAACTCACATGAGGTTTCTTTTAGAGATCATTAGAAGCTTTAGGGAAATTAGGAGACAAAACTGCTGCTGGTGTATCAGCACATCTTCCCTGCACATAAGGACTTATGGTCAGCAATTAATCACACCGCTCTCGAGAGCGTGCGCGCAGGTTTGTTATGCAAATCTGTACTTTTTTTTTTTTTGTCATTTTTGTGTACATACCAAACCTGGTGAGGAGGAGGGTACCCCCAGCGGGGCTTCCTATCAGCGTTTCTCTGATTTCTAAAATTGATGACCCTTTGTTTTCCTGTCTCCCCATCCCCGTCCCCTCCTGTGCCCCCTGTGCAGGGGGCTGCATGCCCCAGGGCGCTGCCCTGCGCCCACCCAGCGGCCGGGTGCTGAGCGGTGCCGCGGAGATACCCAGGAGCAGGACGCAGCAAAACAGTTCGGGCTCCGTCCGCACACGTTGTGAAAGCAGAGCTGCGTGTTGTGAGCTGCCAGCCGGCAGTAATGGACTTGTTAGGCTCCTGATTGATGGCAGTGGCCTTGGAAATTGCCAGAAGCTCTTTCAATCTCCGTCTGGCTCGGAAGCAGCACCGCACGGGGACGGGGGAAGCGCTGACGGAGGGCTTTGGGCAGCCTCACAACCAGATGCTGGGGGAATTGTCCCCGGGCTGCTGCGTGGCACCCTGCAGGCATCAGCCCTTGGGTCCAGCAGCTCAGGGCTCTGGATATTAGCAGCTGGGTGTCCCACGGGTCCCCACCCACCCTATCCCTGGAGCAGCCCTGGAGGGAAAGGTGCAGGGATGCGCCGAAGGGGATGGTAACATGTAAGGCTCGGAGAAAAAAGCGTGATAGAAAAGATGGGTGGGTCAGCTTCATCTGAAACCTGAGTGATTTCGTGATTCTGTGATTTTCTGAATATATTCATGAGAGTAGAGAGCTGCTGCCCATTCAGCATCCCGGGAGGTGAACTGGGAGCAATGGTGACTTCCAGCAGCCCTCCCCATTGTGTCTCAGCCCATGGTTGGGTTGAGCACCGCTGCCTTCCTGCAAAGTCCCAGCACTTGGGCAAGCTGAGCTTTGGTACCCCTGTGTCTCTTCCTGCAGCATGCCTGGCTGCATTCCTTTTGCAAAAAGCAGTTTCTTTACAGGTTTTCACTCCTCATTTTGTCCATGAAGATGAGGATTTCTTACCCGTTATGGTGCTCCTAAGCTGGCATGGTGGGCTGGCTGTGGCAGGGCTGGCCTTCCTGGCCCTTCCCCCTTAGCTCAGGCTCTCTGTGATCCACCAGTGCCACAAAGAAAGGAGCAAAATCCTTCATTAAAAAAATGGGAGTTATCCACAGTGCATTGGTCAGGATTTAAGGCCAGGCTTCTTGTGGAAGGTGTCCTCCTTCTGCTTTCTGCTACTGCAGAGAGCATCTCAGCTGTCCTTATCTCTGCACTTCCAGGGGTGAAAATCTACAGTGGAAACTGTGAGAACAGCCTGACTTCACAACCACATCCTCTGCTTTCTTAGGGTCTGGTGACTGTCTGGAAGGGGCTGGACGATGTGCACTCGTGGGCGAGGAGGAAGGAGAGGCGGAGTGCTGAGCAGAGCCATGGTGCTGCTTGTGAGAGGCTGGGTGTCGGCGCTGTGCCACGGTGTGAGCGGGGACGGGTGTGCACGTCGGTGGTCACAGCGTGCCCAGCGCCTGCGTGCACTGCCCAGGGCTAACATCGCTCCAGTGCTCATCCACGCAGCTGGGAAGCAAACAGGGCGGTTATCCTGCTCAAAAGGCACATTTTGATGGGTTGATTAATGACGAGGAGCACGCCTTCTCTTAGGAAAGTCTCCTCTTGCTCCACGTTGGTCAATGCCAGCGAGGAGGGGCTGCTGTTATTAATTGGGGAATTACCCCAAACACGCCGATGCTATCCGGAGGTATGAAGGGTGCGAGTGTCTGCCCTGGAGATCTTTCCATCTGAGCAGACGGGGTGGGAAGTGTAAGCCTGCAAGATGTGCGAATGTGCAGATGTTTATCTCAGGAGCTGGAAGCTTGGCAAACAGCGAGTGTCTTCATGTGACCGTGGATGGGGAAAGGGTTTTGGCTTGTTTTCGCTGGGGGTTCGGTGCCAAGTCACCGTGTGGGAATGTGTAAAGGAGCGGATGTGTGCTGCTTGCCCATCCCACGTCTCACAGCGGTTCTTTCCCTGAGTTTTGCCCCTTGGTTTTTCACCATTTTCTCTTTCTCTCCAGGTGAACTAAGGACAGAGCAGCTTTCGGAGCCCCCCTCCTGCCCACAGCCCATGGGTGTCGTGGAGGTATCAGCAAGCAAGGCAAGCCCAGGGCACGGGTAGAGCACTGGATGGGGTTTCAGCCACAAGGGAAGCCTGCTCAAAGCAGAGCTGGTCTGGAACACGGTTATTAGGTTTGGAGGATGGAGAGCTCATTTTACAAGGGTAGACAGAATTTGCTTGCTTAATCAAGAAAAACAGCCTGTGGAGGAGATTATGCTTGAGATTAATAGATATACCAGGGACAGAAGCATGAAGGAAGATGAAATTTTGTAATGCAGATGTGAATAAATGTAGGCTTGACTTCAGAAGAAGGCTTGCAGCCCTCTGAGAGGGGAAGCACTGGGATCGCCTTGGAGAAGTTTCAAGTTTGAGGCTGATTATGCGATTTTATGGTGTGTCTGGCCGGGAACAGGCTCTGCGGCCCTTCCAGTCCTGTGTGAAGAAAACTGGCCTTCATATACCTGCTACATGGAGAAGCAGCTTGTTTGTGTCCCTTTGGCCAACCCAAAGGTACCATTCCTTCAGCGGTACAGAGAGCAAGGGGGCATTTGGGTGATGTCTAGGTGGCAAGCTCCCCCCCCCACCCCGAGCCCTGGGGACTGTGGCACTGCATCTCCACCAGAAATCCCTGCCCTAAAACCAGTGCTCCCAGTGCAGAACCTGCTGGCAGAGCTGAGGCTTTCCACCACCCAGCCGCAGCCGTGCGCACCGTGCCGTGCCCCATCCTCCCCGCGTCCCCCCATGGAGCGCCTCGTTATGCGGCAAACTTGTAGAGATTGAGGGAGCTCAAACTGCTCATCTCGGTGACCCCAATCTAATTTAGGTTGTTTATCTTCACCACAGGAAGAAAATTAGGAAAAAAAATAAAAATCAAATCGTGGTTGTGGAATTCATTGCAGTGTTTATTATCCTCTATTGTATTATCTTCAGCCCTAGCACAGACTTTGCAGCCACGCGGCGTTGCTTGCTCGGTGCTGTGCCAATGCGCTTCGCTGTGACCTGAAGGGATCACTATGTCTTAGGTATAAAATGTTATTTTGTTCCCTCTTTTTCAATCTTGGGGCTCGTTTCACTGAATGTGATCATTTCAAATTGTTCTCAGCAGTGAGGTATTTTTTTTAATGGACTATTGAGCTCAGATAACAAATTTTAAATTATAACACACATGACCTGAGCCAATTTAAACTTAATCTAAAATGCCGAATAGCTACTGCTCAAAATGGCTGAAAGAACACACACACAGAGATGTTGTGCAAAGAAAGTTATTGCAGTGAAGTGAGCAAGGTCTCCAACCCACAAGGAAGAGGAAGCCTTGATCGAGTAAATCACCAGACACTTGATGGAGAAGGGAAGTTTAAAGCAGATTTGCGTGGACCAAAATCTCAATTAAAATATTTTTGTGTCTCCTCAAGCCGCATTAAAAAGCAGGCTGCTACAATATGATTATTATTTTTTTCGTGTCCATTTGTGTCTAGGCTGTCATTAGATTACCCAGGCTCGGGTCAGCCCGCGACGCTGCTGCGAGGTGGGGTACCCAGGGAAGCGCTCGGCTTCAGGATGCTCATCACTGGCGTCCGAGGCCTTGCTGTAACTCATTAAGCAACTTGATTTAATATGTCACGCATCCATTGTGCTGTCCTCTGCCAAGGAGGGTTGTCCATGCTTGTGGGTTTTGGTTCGAATTACTTTCATTGTGTGCAGACACAGAGCACCCCGGAGGGGCAAGGACGGAGCACGGAGTCCTGCTCGTCGGGTCTGGTCCCCTTGTTCCCGGGGATCATCTCCTGGGATCTGGGCTGCGGAAACACAAGGTTTCTGTGTGGGCTGCTGCAACACATCGCTTGGTGACGCCCGGTTACGTTAGGAGCTGCTGCCCTGACGTGAGCGGAGCTGTGGGAGCACAAAACCGAGCTGGAGGTGCTCAGGTCTGGGGCCATGCTGAAGGGCTGCTCCTGCATCACCTGCTGACGGTCCTCCAAGCATCACCTTTGCAATTATTAATTAGGATTTTACCAGCTGCTCTTTGTCTCCTGCAGATACTCATCCCCAGCCAAGCGGATTAGACCGAGTTCCCAGGGGATGGGTCTGGGAGAGCCTCGGAGCACTGATAGCACGTTTGGCTCAGTCGAAGGTAAACCTAAACTGAAAGCAGCTGGGGAGCTCCTCTTTTAGCAGCATTTGCTGAGTCCCTTGGGATGGGGAGGGAGCTGGGGGGCTCAGCCCCATGGCAGCTTGGTGTGGGTAAGGGTCCTCCAGCTCCTGCCCCCCAAAGGGAGCAGCAGAAGTGCAGGCGTGCACAGCGCTGCAGGCAGCTCCGCGCCGCTCACCGTGCTGAGGGCTGTGGCCAGGACATGCTGAGCCATGCCGAGCTGTGCCATGCCATGCTGAGGTGTGCCGAGCCGTGCCGAGCCGTGCCATGCTGTGCCATGCCGAGCTGAGCTGTGCCAAGCCGTGCCATGCTGTGCCGAGCCAAGCTAAGCTGCACCAAGCCATGCTGAGCCATGCCGTGCCAAACCATGCCAAGCTGAGCCATTTGCAGTCTGTGCCAAGCCGTGCCAAGCTGCGCCAAGCCGTGGGAGCAGCCGTGACAAGCCCGCAACCATAAACCCTGTGTGCAGGAAATCATCCGTGCTGAATAAAATGACAACAGAGCTGTAATGCTTTGTGGAGTGTGTTTAATGAAAATATCAGCCCAGGCCTATGACATGAGGCATTCATGTATAATAAAATGAGGTTCCTGAAACACTTCAGAGCATAAACCATCTGGTCTGCTGTGATGTACTAACAGCTTTGACTAATTTTTAATGCAGGTTTTATGACGGATATGCACATCATGCTACCCATGCATAAGGAAGATACAGCCTGGCTGCACTTTGAACTGAACTGACTGATGATGAATTTGTCTCCCATTTTAATTACTTTCTGTACATTAAAGGTGTAGTGGACCATGTGAAGTGCTTTGTCTGTCTTATCCCCTCTGTGTCCCCACGTTTCTGTAAAGTGCTGGAGCTGCCTCCACTCCCTTATCTGCAGCGACGTGTGCGGGCAACAGAAAAAAGGGAGATCGAGTAAAAACCACTGCAGATAGGATTCGGTCAATAAACACATCAGGCCACCAGCAACAAGCACATTTCATGAGGTTAATTAGTTCTTATTAATTATGTCCCTTGAAACGTTCTCCAGCCCATATGGCAAGGATTGGTGCTGCCTGGTGGTGCTTTGCAGGGAGAGCTCACCATTTTATTCAGCACAAATCAAAGCTGTAACCAACGTTTGCAAAAGGCTTTCAGACTGAAATCTCTGCTTGTGCTGCCACGCTCTCAGCTGTCTCTCGCCAGCTTCTTTCTCTTTAATGAATTTTTAAAACACTTTATCAGCTTCAAAACATATTTATTTAACGCAGCCTAAAAGTGGAACCATTCATCTGAGCAAGCCCCAGACGTGGGGATGCTGCTGAAATGGACTTGGCCTCATCGGGCTGAGCCATGACCAGCACTGGTGGTGAAACCCAGGCAGGACTTCTGCCCATTTCACACTGACCCTGAAGCCTGGTTTGTGAGTCTCTGTCTTCCCAAGAGAGCCGTTTCCCTGAGGGGAATTCGGTTTTCGAGAGGTGAGCATCTCCTCTGGTGGATTCTTCTGACAAAATGTGAATGACTGCTTCGCGTTTCAGCTTGGAAGGACCGTGCCCCAGTTTCTCCAACTTTTCCCATCTTTCAAAACAAAGGAGGATAAGAAGAAGTCTGAAAATAGGTTTTCTTCTTTAAATTGTACATATATATCATGGAGGAATGTGTTTTGATCAGAAAAGTAGTTTTAGTTTGGTAAAAAAGGGGATTTGTGAGTGGCTGAAGCTGTGCATGCGTGCATGCTCTCGCTAAAGCCCTGCACAGCCCAAGCTGAACATGATTTTCTTTACTGGTTAGCTACGATATTAGGTTTTAACTTGTCATTTAAAACGCATGACAGGACTTCAGTAAACAAGATGAAGACTTTTTATAGCTCCCCTTTCTCTCTCTTTCCATTGTGCGTGGAACTGGACAGACCATTAATTGCAAATACATTATCTAATGACTCTCGTCTTTTGTTTATTCTGAAAGTCATTTGTGAACCGATCACGATTCCTCTAACTGCCGTCAGCGTTTGGGGATGAATGAGCTTTACTGTAGTCTGGGAATTCGGCTTTGGCTGTCCAAGCTGTGTCGGTTTTGATGCTCGCAGCGTTGTCCTGGCTTTACTCATTGATTGGCCAGATGAGGCATTTGAAACGGGAGAGTGCTAAATAATGATGAACCTGCTTCCTTAAACGAATATCCAGACATGCCGAATGTCATAAGGCTTTGGGGATTCACCAGTATTTGGACAACCTAGCCAACAGTCATCCTGCTCCTTGAGGAAAGCCAACGCAATGGCTGGGCTGTGAGCGACCGCAGACAAAACATGCCATGTTTTATTAGCAGGAATATCCACAAATCATGGCTTATGCGCTCCAGCCACCTCAGAGTAGAAACTTAATTTGTAATCCTACTTTAAAGAAATAAAAAGGAAAAAAATAATAAAAGAAAAACAGTACTGAGGCTGGGCTTGGTGACTGACCAGAAGGGAAAGCACCTACGAGCTGCAAATCAACTGCTAAGGACAGAAACTCCTTTGAGTGGAGCACATTAAAAAGCAAAATGTCATTTTATTGGAAGCGCGTTTCATCTTGCTAACAAGCACTCTGTCTCATGCCCTTTTACTGGAGGATTTTAGTTTTGCCTCTATTTTTTTTTTCTGTATTTTCTCTTTCTTTCTCTCTGCAGATCTCCAAGGGAGCAGCTTGCATCACCCTCTCGGATGGGTGGTAATGGGGCTGTTCTCCCATTAGCAGCAGTAATAGCAAGTTCAGCACTTAAACCGTGCGCTAACTGATTTAAGCGGTTTTGTCTAGACTGTACTTGATCACCAGGCACAGATATTAAACGCATCTCAATCGCTGCGTGCAGCTCCAGACAGCTGCTGCATTTGCATACCGTGTTCCCAAGTACAAACACGATCCTGCTTTTCAAAGTTTCTTCAGGGAATACCTCACAGTTGGCCTTGTTTGTTTAGGAAAATATTTATACAAGTTGTTCTTTGAACAGAAATGCTCACTGAGAGGGGCTTCCTAATGCTGGCATGAGCTGGGAGGGGAAGAGCTGGTCCTGGGCACGCAGGGCTGCCGGGGAATTCGCTGCCCTGGCTGCAGCTTGCAGGTCGCATCCATCGCTGCTGACGCCCCTGTGTGGTCTTAGAGCTCTCAGTTTGGCTTCCCACCGGGGGAGCTCCCCAGAACATGATGCCTCCCCGAAATATAAAGCGTCTCCAGAACAGTGCCATGTACTGATGCTGGATCTGATGCGCCATGTGGCATCTTTCCATCCTGCTCAGCAGAGGTGTCCAGGACGGGTCCCCACACACTCGCTGAGGTTATCCAGGATGCCAGGAGCCAAGCAAGGTGCTGGGCAAATCCCCGGTTCCTGGGGAGCACCCTGAGCACCGCCTGTCACTCAAAGGGCTGGTCCCAGCTGGGCATGTGGCCCTACAGGGGGAGCAGGCAGCTGTAGGTTGCTTTTGCCCTCTCGACAACCAGTCCATTAAATCCCCTGGCACCTGATTGCCTAAATCAGAGCCACAAGTGAATGAGCAACGTTATTCAGATGGGCGAGCTTGCACCAGTGGGTGCCATCGCTGGGCAGCGCTGCCAGGCACCAGGCTTTGGATGTCGAGTCGAGACCAAGCCCTTGCCCGGGCTCATTTCCCTGCTTGCAATGACAGCCGAGTCCCCTGTCTGTCCTTTTTATTTTTAGGACCTTTTTATTAGGTCAAAAATGTGGCTGACTTCTTCCCTCCGACTGCACGTTTCCTGTTTTCTTTGGGGACCTGGAGCGCAACGCATGGAGCCGCGGGGAGGAGCCGCGGCCGCCCGCCCACCAGGACAGGCGAAGCTTTCCACGGGTTCCCCTGGGATTCCCGACCTGGCCCTGCACGCACACGAGTGGTTTAAATCACCCGAGCACTTACGGAGCTGGACTTCATCTCCAGACCTCTTCAGATCCGCCCATTTCTGTTTACTGCTCTAAATCTCAACTTTTATGGTTACATAAGGATAATGGTGCTCCTCACACTGGGAGCCACGTTCTCCTGTTCGGACTTAAAAGGTACATGTTTTTATATAAAACGTGCACTCCTCTGCAATTAGACACCAAGTGCTATCCGGGCAGTGCAGCATCCGAACCGCTCTGCAGAAGGCGAGATGCTCTGAGGTACCTGGCAGAGACACCCAGGCTCGTTTTCAGGCTGGGGGATTAAATGGGTGCCGTGTGCCCTCCGCTGCGTCTGCTGGGGATGGAGGGCTGTCCCCACCATGGTGAAAATGTTAAGGATGAGCCCAAACCCGAAGCAACCCAGGGGAAGGCTGAAGGTGCTGGCACCAGGGCGGGTGTTTAGCAGCCCAGGTGTGGGCGCTCAGCCCTCCCGGGGCTGGTGGGGCTGGGGAAGGGGCTGCCCTGGGGGGGTATAAGGGGAGAAGGCAGCCAGCAGAGGTTCCCTCCTGTGTAACAAGCACCTGTGTGCGCTGCACTTCGGTTGTTACAGTCCCCAGGGGGCTCAGAACAGGAGCGAATTGGGAAGGCATGCATGTACTGGGAGAGTTGTGGGGTCGGAACAAGAAAGGATCATTCGTAACTGCTGGGCGGTGGGGACAAGCTGTGAGATAATAAATAGGTTACGTACTTACTTTGGATAAGGAGAGCTCAGTTTCCGTGGCTGTAAGTCCAGCATGAAACCCACCCCCAGGCAAAACAAAAATGCTCATTTGTGTTTCAGAGGAATTGCGAACACCTAGAGGTAGGAGCTTGCCTGGGCTTCGTGTGCGTGCACCCTGATTGCCTGTTTGGGGGGTTCATAGCTCGACTGGAGAGAACTCCGACTATCACAGATGAGAGCAAGAGGGAAAAAAGCTCTCCCAGACATGCACACACACAGCTGCTTCCAGTTATCTATTGCTCCCTAGGCAGACGGAAGCATTGCACAGAAATTCATCTTTCACTGTGGAAGTGAATATTTTCGTTCCACTTCTTTTTTTTTTTTTTTTGCTATTTCTGCTTCTGGGAGGGAAGGGGGCTTCCTTCCCACCACTGTCTCGGTGTGATTCCTCCTCCCTGTGCCCAGCACGGTCTCCGTCCCCCCCCAGCACATCCCTCGGTGCGAGGGGAACGCAGGGGCAGCAGCGGTCCCCCCGTGGTGGCACACCTGGAGCCCCAGCCGCCACAACCGGCAGGGCTTCAGCCCCTCTCTCTTCTCTTTGAAGCCCTTTCTGCTCAGGGAAAGCCCTCCTGGTCGAGCCAGCTCGGTTGAAAGCAAAATACCATGTTTAGTGAAAACATTCCTGGAAACGGCTTGTGCTCATGCACTGCTCCGTCAACATCGTTACGGCTTCTCGTCTGATTAGCGCCAGCCCGCGTGTTGTTGCCAAGCCAGGAAAGTTTGACAATGAAAGGATTCCATCATCACTCTCGCACACATTTCCTAATGCTTATTTTAATGCCTGAACATCTGGGAGAGATACACGCTCCGCTCCCAGAGCCATTTGCTTTGGCTGCGTGCAGGCATTTTGGAAAGGCGCTGTGCGGGGAAGCAGAGCCTGTGTGGGCCAAAGCTCTGTTGAAGTTGGAAGTGCGAGGAGAGAATTATTTTAAAAGTGCATGACAAGTAATTAACAGCTTCCTGAAAACTAGAACCAGTTGAAATTTTTGCTGAAGTTTTTTTTTTTCCCCCTAAGAAAAATTGCTTTTTGACCAAATAATTTCTCTTTAATTCGAATCTTATTTCTATTGACAATTCAGGAGGTTTTCTTAAAAAAAAAAAAAAAAAAGAAAAAAGGGATACTGAGATATTCTTGGTTGCTGGAAAAAAAAAAAAACTTTTCTCACTCCTGAGTTTTCTGCTTTTATTGGAGATGATTGACAAGAAGGAAAAGAAATAGAAAAGAAATAGAAAAAAGAAAAGAAATAGAAAAAAGAAAAGAAAAAGGAAGAGGAAGAGGAAGAGGAAGAGGAAGAGGAAGAGGAAAAGGAAGAGGAAGAGGAAAAGGAAAAGGAAAGGAAAAGGAAAAGGAAAAGGAAAAGGAAAAGGAAAAGGAAAAGGAAAAGGAAAAGGAAAAGGAAAAGGAAAAGGAAAAGGAAAAGGAAAAGGAAAAGGAAAAGGAAAAGGAAAAGGAAAAGGAAAAGGAAAAGAAAAAGAAAAAGAAAAAGAAAAAGAAAAAGAAAAAGAAAAAGAAAAAGAAAAAGAAAAAGAAAAAGAAAAAGTTGCAGAGGCACCAGACAAGGAGAGCCGTTGAGGTCTGCTTGTGGCCGGGGGGACCAGGGACATCTCTGGTGCCCGGCGGCGCTGCTGGAGCCCCTGTGCACCCATCGGTGATGGGGAACAAACTGCGTGGCTGGTTCTATTCAATTCAATTATATTGGAAACAATTAGATTAGACTACACAGCTAATTAATGACAACCTTAGTGGTGAGAGCTTCATTAGGAGTGCCGTGTTATTGCTACGGGCAGCAGCGGCGTCCTTCCCGCACCCTCCGATGTTTGTGCAGCTGGGGGAAATATTTTCGCCAGCGAACTTCTGCACTGGTGGCGGGCTCGAGGGACGGCGCTCCTCGATCCGGCTGTAATGATGCTAATATGCTGCTTTCTGGTAATTTTCTATTAATTGTTTGCACTCCCTGTGTGTCTTCAATCCATTAGTTACACTTTCCGGGATCGTAGCAGGCAATAAATCCTCTGGTCTGCCAAGGCTCCTGCAACGTCTTTCATACGATCATCCCCAAAGCTAATGTTTATAATGCAATTGAAGCAATCCGTATCAGGCCTTGTCCCTCTGCTCTCCGCTCCGCCAAAGACAGCGAGAGCAGCGCTGCCGGATTCCCCCGGGGTTGTGCCTGTGGAGTGATGATAAGGGAATCGGATTTTAGTGGCGACACTAGAGGTGAAATCCAAAGATCCAGAATATTTAGTTATGTTTACCCACAGTAATCAGCTTCTCAAATAGATGTCACTGGGAAAGCTCTTGCTACATTGATTGCACTGTTCCCCCCTTTCTGCCCAGGGGCAAACAGCTCTGATTAATATTTCACAACACTTTCTTTTTTTTTTTTTTCCTTTTTTTTTGTGCTCGGAGAGCCTTGATAGAGAGACACAGAATATTTTACCATCTCTCATGTTTGCCTGCTCCAGTAATCATTGGATTCAATCACTCTTGCGATGTTTTTATGAATTAATAACAGGCACTTTGGAGGGCTAGCGGGGAGATGGGAAATGCAATCTGTACAACCTTAATGAGCACCGTGGGGACCCGGTGCCATGGTTTCCGAAATCCTCTCTGCGCTTCGCTCTAAATCATTGTCTCTAAAATTACCTGCTCGCAGTCCCTTGTAGCTGGCTCTCGTTCGGCGGGTGAGTACACCTGCCTCCCCGCCGTGCCCTCTCTTTCATTGCAACGGCTCATTTGGAAGCTGTCCCAATTAATTTTATTTTTTTTTTCCGCTTTAATAAAAGCTCACCTTTGTCAGTGCTGACAAAATGTTTGTCTTCGCTGCCTCATTAGCGTTTGCTGCGACCCAGGCGCTCAGCACCAGAGCGGGTGGGACGGATGGGTGCGGAGCAGGGCGGTGGAATTGGACCTGGGAATGAAGCACTTCGGGCATTTTGCTTCGTGAGCTGCTGGGGAGGATGGAAATGGGGAAGGGGGTGAGCTTGCCTCAGCTCACACTGCTTCTGCTGCTGTAAAATGCTTGGGGGGAGCCAGGCAGGGCACAGCAGGCCCCCAGCTGGCTGCGAGGTGGGCGCTCCCCATCTCCCCGCGGTGCAGAGGGACAGGGCTCCGGCACTCTGCTCGCCCCCTCGCAAGGAAGATGGGTGAAGGTGAGCCCAAAGAGAAGCTCCAGTCGTTCCTGTCCATCCGTGCCGCTGCAGGCTTCCTCTGCAGCACTGCCTTGGCAGAGCTGGCTTTGCTCAGGTCTTTGCGCAGCCCTCCCTGCTATCAGATGGCAAAATCACCGTGCCTTCACACCTGGCCTTGCTGCTTCCCCTCCACCCAAGTGGAGTCCAGCTGCATGATGCTGGCATCTCCCAGCCCAGGAGCTTCTGCAGATCTCGCTGGGGAGGGCCATGCGCTGTGGTCCCAGCTCTGCTTGAGGCACTCCTACTTTTGCCACCCTTTGGGTACATCAGGTCACCGGCTGCCCCCATCCACTGAGACCCCAGTTCTGCGCGGTGCATCTTCTACAGCATCTCCAGCACCCCCAGCCGTGGTGGGACATCTCCGGTGACCCCCCTGAGCCCGTTACCCTGTGCTGAAGGAGCAGGGATGATCCACAACCACCGCTCCCAGCCCTTCGCCCTGCTCCTGGGCTGGGCGGCAGGAGCGCAGATGTGCCGAGCGCTCGGCGCGTTGGCCGTCGGCTCCCGCCGGGTCTTCGAGGACGAGCGTCCAGACAACCTTAATCCTAGACGTGCGGCTGCACTTTTAAAAATTGTCTGAGTGGAAATTTGGCCACAGGCAGCACAATTGTGTTTCAGGCTTTAAAGCCAACTGGAGTCATTAAAACACATACTGCATTCCTCTGGAGGAAACATAGCTGTTGATAGGGCATAATTTTACAGCGCAAGTGTTGGGTCTTAATCCAACGTTAGTTTTTGTACAAGTTCACGTCTGAGGAGTCCAGAAATATCAACTGGAGAGATCCAAACTGTGAGTCCTTCGGTGGTTCCCGGGACGAATTATGCCGGGGAAGCAGCCGTGCTCTGCGGGGAGCGTCGGGGACGTGGGCAGAGCTTGGTGCTCACTCAGTGGGGCTGCTGCCCTGCCCGACTGCCCCAGCCCAGACCGCTCCAAACCCAGGCTTGGGCACCGCATACCAGGGAGCACAGGTGCTCTTCAGATCTTTGGGAGCTGATGTTTCCTCGCTTGGATCACCGGTGAAGGGCTTGCCAGTGAGACGAGGCTGTGGTAAATGCTGATCAGGGCCTCGCTCGAGTTCTCCATCCAGGTGGGGTTGCACGGCTGGGGACTGGGGTGTCCCCGAGCAGCAGGTCCAGGCTGCTCATCCATGCTGATGCTCGTCCTAAATACAGGATTCCTGGTGCTGCTGCAGTTTTAGTTGAAGCCTAAGTCAAAGCCTAAGTCAATGAAGAAAGCACTAAAGCAAACCAAGCCCCAGAGAAGCACCAGGCTGGGACCCCTCTCCTCGCAGGCAGGTGCTGCTCTGCTGCCGGCTGGGTCTGGGGTCACCCTGACCCTCCCCATGCCCACAGAGCTGAGCTCCTGCTGACTGTCCGAGAACAAACGTGATGAGATGAAATGACAAGTATACCTAGCTCATCTCTTCACGAGCCTGGTGATTTATTTCCAGCCCCCTCAATAGAAAATTGCACTTAATCTATTAGCGAGCCCAGAAAAGCTCTGACTTCAGGAACTTCTCAGTTTTCACCCCGCTCTATTTACTTTCTGCGTGTGTGTTTTTTAATTGCTTTTTAGAAGTCTGTTCTCAGCCTACAGCTATTTTGGAGATGTGGCACGGAGTTCTAGTCTGGGTGACTAACAAGTCATTTATAGAGACTTGGCCAGCTCCGCTCAAACATTTCTGCTGGCCAGACAGGCATTACCGCACGCAGACGTGTCGGGACACGTGCAGCAAGTGCATTTGAGCAACACCTACAGAGCTCTAATCGGCTTACAGCGGTGTGAACCCGGGGAGCGCCGGCAGCACGGGGAATAGACAGGCCGAGGAACACGACCTGCTTTCGACACGAGCAGGCTGCGGGGCCGGCTCCGGCCAGGCGCTTCGGCTGCGGTGGTGGCAGCCCCCGCTCGCAGCGGTGCTGCGCTGCGGCCGCTCTCGGGCTGCGTTTGGCCATGTATGGGCAAAGCCTGGGTGGTTCGCACAGATGCGCTGCCGATGAAGCTCATGGTAAAAGAATTTCCCCCAAAACAAGGCCCGACTGTTAACCTTCCCCATCCAGCAACCAGCCGGGCCCGACACGGCCGCACTGATTTCCTGCGCTGATTTATTGCGCCCGCGCCCGCGGCGCTGCCCGGCCCGGAGGATGGCAGCCAGCTCCCCGCCGGGGGGGGCACCGTGCTCGCTGGGTGCCCCCTTCCCAGGGACCGGGCGGGATGCGGCCTCGCAGCATCGCCAGCAGCGGGGCTGCCAGCAGCATGCCTGCGCCCAGCGCCGCGCCGCCTGCCCCCCGCGCTGAGCATCCTTGTTCCTGCCTCACCTCTGCGCTGCCAGCTGATTTTTTTTTTTCTATTATTTTTTTTTCCCCTTTTGCTTGATGGTGTTGTTGTAAAAGCGCCTGAACAATAGCCTGCATTTATCCAGAGCGCGACAGCCTGCCAGCTGGCGGCAGATCAGCCTTCTCATCCACTTCCAGGGCTCTTAAAGACGACTGTCCCAGAAACTCGGGTGTGCGCTGCTCTGAGAAGTCCCTGCTCTCTTAAATGCCTGGGCACTGATACAATTAATGTTTAATGCAGCATTCTTGTTTCCTGCTTGCCATTCTCTGCAAAACAATGGGGTGTTTTGCCCATGAAATTACTGTTCTGATTAGGAGGAATATGTCTGTCATTAGACTTTCAAATGCGATCCTGTTGCAGCACAGCACTGGCAATCCGGCCCAGATTACTCTGGCGATATTTCTGTTCCTGAAGGAAATAGCAAGTGCAAATGGGGTAATTTTATACGCTGGCTGGGGAAGGGGCCTTGCACTGATGGATGCTGTTGTGTTTGCAGCAATAACAGCTGGGGCCAGGGCACGCAGGGGATCTGCCAGGACATGGCTCGGGCTGCAGTTGTGACTCTCGCTCTGCAGACACGTGTATGTGCAATGCTCCACCTTTTAGCAGGGGCCAACCCCCTCCTCTTGAAGGCGGCCTGGGCTCAGCTGCCAGGGATGCCCTGCTGCAGGTGTGTGCCTGAAATTCCTCTGGAGCCGGCGCAGGCAGTGCCGCGCTCCCCCAAACCCTGCCAGGGCTTGGCCTCGAAAATGCAGGGCCTTGTAATTGAGAGCAGATGCTGCAGGTTTCTGCAAGAGCAAAGTCACGGCAGAAATCCCCTCTGAGAGAAAGAAGCAGAGAGGATCAGAGGCATGAATCTCAGGGCTGGGGTGTTTGCGTGGCTGTGGCACGGGGTGCAAGCAGAGCGTGGGGCACCCAGCTACAGGTGGGGCACCCAGTTCAGCATGGGGCAGGCACCCAGCTACGGTGTGGGGTGCACAAGGCACCATGCCCAGTCCTCCTGGGCACGTTGGGTTGGAGCTGCCCACCGCAGGGAGCTCAGAGGCACAACTGGACCCCAAAGTGTTTGGGGGTTCCTGCTCCGTAAAGGTGAATCCATCTGCGAGGGGAAGGTGCTGGGGGCAAGGAGCATCCACGGCTGCTGGGGGGCTCACGGTGGCTTGGTGCTGGATTTCTTGGGGGAAGGGGCGCAGGACGAGGCCAGGAGCACGGGGATGCAGCACTGCCATGGGGCTCTGCCGGGGCCAGGCACCGCCGCACTGCCCCACAAAAAAAAGATTTCATCCTGAGGTCGTCCTGGGGGGCCCTGGGTGCAGTGGGTGGATAAGGCAGGTAAAAGACACAGCAAAACATCGACGTTTCTAAATCTGGTAGCTCTGCACAATGTGCCGGGGCGCGGGATGCTGCTTGGCAGCCACAGGGGAGTTGTTTATTCCTCCCCATTTCCGACCAGATGAGAAAAGCACTTTGAGCACAGAGGGAGGACGGGGAGCTGGAGCTGGGACCAAGGACAACCCGCTCCCCGCCCTGCTCCTGCCCCAGCCTGAGCCTCTCTCACCAATAAAACGTCTCTTCCTGAAGCTTGGAGAGTTTTTTCCGGAGTTCAGCTGATATAAATTCCCACCGGAGAGTTTGAGGCTGGCAATCAGCTTACTCATTCTTCGCTTATCATCACAAACCTCTGACCTTCAAACATCGCTGGTGCAGTGCCCGGCTGAGCAAACTAAAATAAAACCAGATGGTGATTCACTGCGCTCCCGTGTTGCGACGCGCGGCCTCCGCACCCTCCCTCGCCGCCGGCCGCCTCCCTGCAGGTTCCCGACCTTGTCCCACGTGTGGTGCTCGTCCCACAGCAGTGGTGCTGGTCCCTGGGTGGTGCTGGAGCACGGCCGGGGCTCCAACATGGCCCTGGGCGAGAGGGTAGAGATGCAGCACAGGCAGGGATGCTGAGCTGGTCGGGGTCCCCCAGGTGGCCCCAGCCCATGCCCGACGTCTCCTGGGATGTCTCTCCCTTTGCTCCCCGCCTTGCAGCTCCCATGAAGCAGGGGTTTGGGTTCTGAGGAGGCCGATGCCTTTTCCAGGCAGCGTATTTTCTGCTCCCCCTGGCCCGTCGCGTGCTGGTGACTGACTTTCTGCTCACTTTTTCCTAGAAAGAGCCGCCCTCACGGCCTCTTCAGAAGGCAGCCGGTGCGTGCCAGAGCCATCTCCGCTGCCCGGAGCCCTTGGTGCTCAGAGCAGGGATGCTGCTCCCGCAGGGGGATGCTTCCCGTGCTGCTGGGGGTGAAACAGGGGGGGCTGCGGGGCTGGAGGGGGCCGCAGCCACTCCTGCAGGAGGGACGTGGGAGGCAACTGGTGTGCCAGCGGGCGCGGAGGAATGCGGCAGCATGGGGGGGGCGGGGGGGGAGGACAGAAATTAATAATTATCTAAAGTGCACCCCTATCACTGTTCATCAAAATTTGCCCATACTTCATTCCAGCCTCCTTTCTTCTTCTTGCCTCCAGTAAGTACTTTAACATCCTTTTTAAAAATTAAAGGGGGAGGGTTATGGAACAGATAAGAGATAATTGCCTAGCTTTGACTCTTCTATTGATGTGAAAATAGGATTGGAATTACTCACTCTGGTTGAAAGGTTAGTTGAAGGTTATTACAGGAAAATTGTTATTCATACATTTTTTCTGTGCTGCTGGATAGCCTAAAAGATTAAATTCACAGAGTGCATAATGACCCATCACAACGGACAATGGTGGGAATAATCTCCAGAGACTCCAGATAACAGAACAGAGACTTCTTTGAATAATTCATGGTTCAACAGACATCCCTCACTAACAGATTACATGTGAGTTTTCATTAGAAAGGAGATAATTTAAAGTAGCTTTAAAAATAACCGGTATTTTTAACGGAAGTGGAATTACCATAAGCATTTATGCAGTTTGTTTATGCTTTAATAAATCTACTTTCCTCCTGACCTTCATGCCATGGGAACAAAACGCAAGGGGATAAAGAAAGCCATTGTTTGTGACAATCCCGCTCTCGTCCGCGCAGAGCTGATAAAGCATCGGTTTCATATTCTGCCTCACACTCGGCCGCCTTTAGCACGCGGTGTGCACAAACCCCGGGGCTGGGGCAGAGCAGGGGACGTGGTGGGGTGCTGCAGGCTGGAGATTTCTGCCCCCCAGCTCCATCTGCAGGGAGGGGTTTGGGACGCCCACAGCCCCCCTCGGACCTGGGTACGGGGTGGCAGGAGGAGGGCTCGATGCCGTTCCCCAGCCCCTCGCTTCTCCCCGAAACCATGCGCCAGCTGGGGCTAATCTTTTAATTTCATCTCGTGGAATAGCTGTTACGCCTTGAAAGCTGATTGTTTGTTAAAAGCAAGTATTTACGAAGGTTTAGCAGAGGCACGATACACATCTGTAGCATTGTTCTGCGCGGTAACAAATATATCTCAGACAATTAATTGATATTTAGTAAACATGTAACAGTTATCTCCTCCCATCTAAATTAAATACTAATTAAAGTTATATAATGCGGTGCTGCAGGCTGCACAGGCTGCAACTTTTCTGGCAGCGGGGATGAGGGGAGCGCAGTCGCCGCAGGGCGCTGAGCTGGGCACCCCCGGCCGGGGGCACGGAGCTTTCCTCCTCTTCCTCTTCCTCAATTTTGGGCAGTTTTGCAGGGAAGGACCAGGGGTGATGCTCAGCTGGCAGTCCCGGCGTGCAGCGCAGCGAGCGGCCGGCAAGAGCATGCTGGAAGCTGTAGTCCAGGTGCCCCGGCATCGCCAGCGCCGCTCTGAGCTGCTCACAGCCCTCCTGCTCCTCCTCCTCCTCCTCCCTTACAAACACCGCCTCTGCTTGCTAATCCTTCCCAGGCTTTGCAGCCTTCGTCGTGGGTTTAAGGCCAAGTGACAAAATACAAATGGTGGGGGGGCAGAGGCAGCAATTATACAGCGAGGCAAGATAAAGCAAATATCCGAACGATAATTCATATTCAGCGCAGCTTACTGGCGCGCAAGCATTCCTCCGGGAGTGTCTCAGCTTGGAAAATGTTTGTCTTCTCCCATCAGGTGAACCTGTGGGTACGGTGTAGAGTAAATGTTAATTAAACTACCGTGGAGCTGCTTAGCAGTAGGCCACCACAGGCAATCCCTTCTGCTTGCATCGCCGCTGTTGACAGAGCTTATTTAGAGCGTGCGAGGGAAGACTTTGACCCAAAACGACGGCTGCAAAGGAAATAGCAGCAACTTCGCTGCGATCAGTGGCATTTCCCTGGATTTCTTCTGGCCTTGCCAAAAGCAGAATGTGTTGTCGGGCCCGCAGGAAACAAAGTTTTCTTTATTGCGCAGGAGATGCTTGCTTTAATTGCCGTCTTCCCGTGGCCGAGCAGCGGTCACCGCTCACCTCCAGCGGGGCCGGGGCTGGCCGAGGGACGCCGCTGCTCCTGGGTCCGTGCCTCGTCCTGTCGGACAACGCAGCGAGTACCCCGTGCAGCCTGCACCGCGCCGGTGGCTGAGATGCTCGGGTTTTCCTTCTCTGATGAGCAAAGGAAATCCTGACAAAGCGAGCAGGAGCAGGAGTGGTGAAGTGTTGAACTGTGAGTGATTCCTCGGGTCCTGTCCCGGCGAAGGATTCACCGAGAAGGGTTTATCCCCCCGGGGGAAACAGCAGCTACGAGGATTTTATTCTCACCCACCCCTCTGGGTATAAGGGCTTGTTATAAATAATACTCGAGTCTAAAGGAGGTGAATGAGGACTTTTATGGATTTAACATGAAACTCTAACATCTTTTTCCACTAAAGCTTCTGTCAATAAATCATTTTTTAATTATCAGCTTAAATTATCAGCTAAGCACGTCTAAATGATCTCTGGAGTGATTTCTGATGTAAGATGTTCAGAGCAACATTAAAGAGGTCTAAGAAGAAAGCTGTTCCCCTTCCTTTTAAAATGCTTTCCCTTTTTTTTTTTTTTTTGCACCTCCCAGAAAACTAACCGCTCATTGCGTGTCTGTCAGGTGGGGTGTGAAGGAAACGGGGCTCTAACAGCACCTTATCCCTCCCCAAATCAGGGTATGTGCCAACCCATATCCAAATGTTATGGCTCCAACACCTAACAACAGCAGTGGGTTTGATTTAGTGTCTACTCCTGCCATTAGATCGTGCACCATAATTTGTCTTGATACCATTTAGCCATGCCCACTGGCTGCTGGGTGGGCGCCCTATAAATTGTTTGCAGGATGCCTTTGGGGAGGCTGAGGCTCAGCAGTGGGCTGGGGGCAGGGATCTGTCCCCCCTGCGCACACACACACTGCGGCTCCCTGCAGATGTGGCCCCGAACACCTGCCTCCGTGTTTCTGCCTCCTGTGAGATGCTTTTTTATCCATCTGATATTTTTAACAAGAACTCCGGAGTGCTCTGTTTCAGTCTGAGGTGGCACAGGGAAAACATTTTAATTACTGCAGTTTTCAGGGACGGAAATCAGGCTCTGCAAGCTCAGCCTCTAATAACTCACGGGGGAAAAAAAAGGTGCTGTCTAAAGGTAGAAGGTTAATGAGTCTGCTTCTTGCCCCTGTAAAACAACAGCAACTAAAGCTGACCAGCATCACCGCTGATTGGGATGCAAACAAGGGGTAAGCAACGATAAGCCCGCTCCATCCCCAAATGCCCTGTGCCATGGCTGCGCCCGGTGCCCACCGGGTGCATGCAGTGAGCCCAACGCTCACGGCAACAGGGAGACCTCATCCTGCTGCTGCACAGCCCCCAGCCCGAGAGCCACGCTGGAACAGCAGCATCCCAATTTTACCGAGGGAAATGCACCTTCCCGACGGCCGCGCTGCGCATCTGGAGCGGGGTCGTGCAGAATCTCCAGGGTATTGTCAAAGTCCAGAGGAAAAAAAAAAAAAACAAAACAAAACATGGAAAAGCACATGTTGGGGATGTAGCTGTGCTGCTTTGATGGCGGACAGAGGAAGGTGGAGGTGGAAGGGTTCCTCCCCTGAGTGGGGCTCACCGCAGGCTTGGCCATGGTGGGGCATCGCCTGCTCCCCTGGGGGCAGAGGGGTCCTGCGGTGGTGAGGAGTGAGCATGGATAGGTCGAGGCTGTTTCGTTAACCAAAAGGACGAGGATGTCTCATTAACCCAATGGGATGAGGATGTCTCATTAACCCAACGGGACGAGGCGGGCCCCTTGTTGCAGGGTGCAGGCAGGGCAGGGGCCCTTTGCTCCACAGATAGCTCTCTGGTGGCTCAAAATCAATTCAGGAATGATTTTCTTCTGCACAGGAGGAGATTTACAGCATTTCTCGTGTTTCCCATCTTGCCCTAATTAATGCAATTAATCAGGGCTGCGCAGCCCGTTGCCCCAGGCGAGGAGCTGGGAGCTGCACGGGCTCAGCCCCAGGAGCTGGATTTGTGCCGCGGCGGGGGCTGCGCCACGGGGCAGGGTGGAAAGAACCCGCAGCATTTTCTGGTGCCTTTTCTTTCCCCTGCAAGTGCCAGACCCATGAATTGTTGTGTGAGACCCCGTGCAGGCCGGCACGCTGCTCCTTCTGCGAAGGAGTAGCAAATCTCCCCGTGCTTTTAAGAGGTCTGGAGATCTTCAGATGAGAACGTTATTGGTATTCGATGGCAATCCTCCTCGGCTCCTCTTATCCTCCCAACTAGTCTCTGATTTCTCACTTTCTTTTCCTCTGCCCCGATTAATCTCATTTCACGGGTTCCATGACAACACGAGCATCCGAGGATCTCGCTCTCCAAACCGTTATTGAATTATGTGCGGGGAGATTGGGCTTGCTCAGCCCCCGAACCACATTAACCTGATTATGTTATGAAGGTCGAACGCAAGAATTAACCGGAGTGTTAGAAGCACATCATTTTACACGGGAGTGCAGGGGCTCATTATGGCACAATACCACCACGGCCTCTCTGGGCTGCCCTAGGAAGGACACCAAGTGCTCCTTGCACCCGAAAAGAGCAGGAGCGCCGTGCCCGGGGGTGATCTGTCACCTGGAGCCCCTGGGGGTCTCTGCAGGCTCGCAGCCCCCCACAGCCTGGACGCTGCCCTAAAGTGCCCATGGTTTGATAGCCAGTCACAGTGACATGGTGTTGCTGTGCCTTGGGGGGCACAGTCTCCTCTCTGCATCCCTGTTCCCCCCCCAAAATAAAGGCAATCCAAGATTTAATGCGCACACCGCGTTCGCCTGCTGCGGCACGATGCTGCCTCTCCCATTAACGTTTAATTTCCGTGGGCATCCACCGAAAGCAGCCGCTGCTCTGCAGGGTGCCCGCGGCCTCGGGAGGATGCTCAGTGATTTACACCCCGCCAGGACAGCTGATGGAAGGATGGAAAGTGGCGCGGGTGGGAAGGATGTGGCCCTGCAGGAGGGTCCCACGGGCGTGCGGGCGCAGGGGAAGGAGCCGTGTTTGTTTTTACGGGCCTGCCTCCCTTTCAGCTAACGGGTGTCCCCCGGCGAGACCGCTAATGGGTTTCCGTGTCACGGCGGGCACGCAGCGGTGGCCGGGGTCAGCGTGGCCCCGCGTGTCTCCTGGGGACGAGGCTGCTCCTGGATACGCGGCTGCGGCGCGAGGGCACGCAGCTGCCCCGGGGGCTGCGCGCATGGGGGGGGGGGGCGCAGGTCTTCACCCCAGCTTCATCCCGCCTGGGCTGTAAATATCCCTGCCCAGAGCCTGCTTAAAGGCTTTTGTCTGTGCTTAATGACGTGGCTGCAAATTCACCCTTGAGGAGGTAGGAGCTGTAAATAATGTGATTTTATTTATTTTTTTTTTTTAGAAAAAGCCCTTTGAATGGGATGCTGTTAACCCCCAGCTTTGCTGTTCCTGTGAGGTGCTGCGAGCCCTCAGCTGGCACAGGCAGGACAAGGGATGCAGGGCGTCACGGGCAGCTCAGCACCTGCAGGATGGTGCCCAGGGCTGGCGCACAGCCCTCTGTGCACCCAGCAACAGGACGGGGCGGGCTCTGTGCCCCCCCTGCTTGCCACCTGCACGGTGACATTTCAGCTACACCCCTTTGGTGAAAAGCGTCCCCATGGCACCAGTTGGGCTGCCAGACTGGGGGCACTGGTGGGGTGCACGGGGCTGGGAGGAGGCGTGGAGCTGGGGGATGCGAGGGGCTGGGAGCATGCAGGGGGCAGGGGGATGCTGTGCTCAGCCCTCCCGTCCTGCCTCTCCCCAGCTCGGGGAGCCTTCCACGGGCTGTGCTGAGGGTTCCTCTGTATCTTCAGTGTCCATCTATCGCATCGGCACGGCTTCCCGCTAGTCAAATAGCGAATGCTCGCTGCGAGTTTGTTTTTGAAATTGAAAAGATTCGGTAAAATAAGGGTTTTGCTGTTGTTCAAATAAGCGCCTCCCCACAGAAACGGTGACATTTGCTCTCGGACCAGCCGAAGGACCGACTGTCTCTGCACAGGACGTCTCGGCTCCTTCCTGATGCTGCTCACACACAACCATCCCCAGGTTTGGCATTTTGAAAATGTCCACCCTCGGTTTTAGGAGCATGGAGCCAAGAAGTCCTGCAGGTTTTTGCCTGCAGAATCACACGCCACCGGGGTACCCACGCCATTTCCACCTGATGGGCCGCAGCCCTGGGGGAGGTTTCCTTGTGAGGTTTCGTTGCACGATGGGTTTGTACGGGGTTTTCCCAAGGCAGGCATGGCATCAGCTCCGAGAAGCAGGGACCAAGACTTCTGTCTGTGCAGCATGCACACATGGTGTCATTACCCCTGCCTGGGGCAAAATCCTGAATAATAAAGAGTTGCTGAATTGTCTTTTCTCCTTCTTATTTTAATCTGTGAGAGCCTTTGACGGTTTCAAGGTGCACCTTTCTCTGCCAGCGATCTCTTTAAAAGGAACAGGAATAGGGCAGCTGAACTGCATAATGCCAGGCGTAATCCAAAACATTCAGATAAGAATATCGTGTGTATTCGCTTTCATCTTGTCTGCCCAAGCGGCTCTGAACATCCTCAGACCTTAAGGACAAAGCACATGTGCCGTGCCTTTTCCACAGCCAGCCCTCCAAAAACACACACAGCCCTTTAATAATGAAAAAAGCAGATGATGTATGAGACACTCGCAGGCTGTTAGCACTCCTATGTATCACTGCTCCAGAGTTTTGGAAAGCAAATTGCATTACCGGCCTGCAAGAAGAGAAGTTTCCCTCCGAGCTCTGCGGTTTGGGCAGCGCACAGGGGGAGGCGGGGGCAGATGCAGTGGCGCTGGAGATTGCCACAGCCCCGGTTTTGGGGGCGCTGATGGTTTATGTCAGATGAGAGACGTGCTCCTCTGCTTGTGCTCGTGATGCTCCGCATGGCCGGACCCACCGCAGCACTCCAGCAAGACCGTACCCATGGGGCTGGGGGTGTCCGGGGGGGGGCTTTTCTCTCTGCCTGGTGCTGGTTTGGCAAAGAGACCTGCCAGGAAGCTGGGAAGGGTTTGCCACCTCGCCAAGTCACCGTACCGCTCTGCCTTTTATCGTTAGCTTTTATTGAGCAGTGCAGGTGCCGGGTGCGAACGCTTGTAATTTTATTTATTAATGGGTGGCATGGCCGTGTAGGGGGGGGGGAGCTCAGAGCATCACGGAGACAGGCAGAGAGTGCCTGTGTGCAAATAAACTCCAGATTAAATGAACAAACTGAGGTCACCCCAGCGGTGAGGCTGTTGAGGCCAGCGGGGCTCTGTGCCTTGGGGCTGCATCCCTGGGCTTTCTAATGACTGATTTAAACATTGCCACATTCGTGGTTTACTCGGGTCTCACAACTTCGATGGAAATCTGCCCAGAGCAGCTACCAAGGACTTGAGGATTACCGGCTTCAGGGGAGGTTTCCATATCCAGCATAGATGGGCAGGTTGGGATGCCGTGTCATGCACTTATAGCCGCTGCACGTGTGTTTCTCAGCCCGTGAGATGCTCACTGTAGCCTGCAGGCTTGAAAAAAACCTGCTGCTGCTCTGCCAGCACTGCGATCTGTGCCTGCCGGCTTTGCCCTCGCCCCCAAGAGAAAGCTGATGTTTTGCTCCCTGCACCCAGAGCAGGACTCTGAGCTGAGGTGGTATTTGATTAAGAAGTGTGAAGTTTTCCACTCCAGCCCTTGTTTGCCATCTGGTATAGCACAGAGAAAGCATGGGGTTTTTTTTGTTTGTTTTGTTTTGTTTTGTTTTGTTTCCCCACTCTTTATTATTCTACTTGCTGTTTTCAGACCAGACCTGGACCAGTGGAGTGCTTGGTGTCAGCATCCAAGTGTGTGCTTTCATGCACAGCGTATGCAAATGCCAGGTAATTTGTTTTATAAAACTATATTTATTGCGGTTCCCAGCTCTCCGACTACCAGCTGCTGTGAGAATCACTTGGATGTTAAAGTGCTGTTGACAAAATTGTTCCCAGTGGCACGTAGGCACAGATGCACGTCTCTCTCCCTGTCGAAACTCGGCGGATCAGGAGGGTGAAGGCAGGAATTGCAGCTTCATTTTGAGCTGGAAAACCTTGACCAAGCATCTGCCTCCATCCAGGTCTGTGCTCAGGCAGCAGGAACCCCACAGCAGCTGGCCCTTGGGGGTGGAGGAGGTGGGCTCCCCTGTTTTCGAGGACTCGGTGGGACTTGGTGGAGCAGTGTGTGTGCCCTAACGACCCTAAAAACAGGGTCCAGCATGGGCTGGTCCTTCCCTTCCAGGGATGTCCCTCCTGCCAGCCCCCACACTGCTCGGTTCGGCAGGGAAGGAAGGCCATGACAGCTGAGTTTGGGGAGGAGGAGTTAACAAGCAAGGAAAATAGGAGATAAATAGCAAAAGAATGCTTCAGCCCATTCATCCTGGAGCCTTACTAAATGTACCATGAATGATTCCTTGCAAAATTGAGATGTATGTACACTTGCTTGATGGCACTGCAGTGAATTGCTTCTTCAGTAAATCTGTCATGTACGCGTAGACTTTATGGCTTTTTTTAATGTAAGAACTGTGCATCTCTTCAGGTTGAATGTCTCTTGCCATGAGCAAGATTAGATTCCAGTGCACCATCCTGAATCCCTGGTATTCGTGCTGGGGGCTAGGGCAGAGGGGCCTGCATTCCTGGGGCATCTCTGTGCTTGCCTCAGGTGCTGTGATTTTGCCCCAGATGCGATGGGCACGGGGTGTGGCTGCAGGTGGTGAGTCTGCAGGTGTCTGCGCGCATCCAGCACGCGGCCAATGTGTGTATCCAACGCGGAGTCCAGCACATGCGTCTAACGTGTGTGTACAACAAATGTGTCCAATGCATGCATCCAACACGTGCAGGCAGTGCACGTCCAGCATCTGTATCCCACCCATGTCTGACACGTGCATCCAACGCGTGCATCCCCCCCCGCACAACCAGCACGAGCACCCAATGCGTGCATCCAGCACCGTGCCCAGCTCCTGCCCCCAGCCTGGGGCTCTGCAGCGAGGCCGTGCAGCCATTTCCACATCCTCATGCAGGGGCACCTGGCTCACTGCACGTGGAAGCTGCACCCACAACCTTTTCATGCCCTGATTTCTTCCTTTGCTAGTCCAGAAGGAAGATTTCTTCTTTCTACTCGCAGGGTCACCGAGAGGGTAAATGCATTAATGCTACTCCTGGACGGATGGTGCTGTTAAAACAAAGTCTTCCTGCTATTTGTCCACTGGATTTTGCTCTGAGGGCTGCTCGCGGCCAGCCGTTGGCTGTGTATTTACACGCTGTGCTCCCAGTCCACGGGACAGAACAGATATATTTTTTAAGATACTTTCTTTTCCATAAAAAATATTTGATTGCAGTATTGACAGAACTACTGATGTAAAAGGGCAAGGAAATATTTCCAAATGGTTTATCTGACAGCTGTAAATTTCATCTCATGTTGCTTATTGACCTCTAATTGTTTCCAGTAGTAGCAGAAGACAGGAAGATCAATAGGGCCGGGGAGATAGTTAATATCCTCACGGTGTGCTTAACTGTAGTTAGAAAATACTGGAATTCATCTTCCTGCGATTTTTAGCAGCTTTGTAATTGAAATGTTAGGTGCCTGTATTGTGGCCTGCTCTGTGCGTTGGTTTCGGTATAAAGCAGTCATTTCTTTCAGACTAAAAGATTAGGATTAAGATTAGGGTTTAGGACTGTTTTCTCACTAAAGCATTCCCCCACGAATACAATCGGGAAGAGGTGGGATGAGGCAGCGTGTGAGAAAAGGGACAACCCAAATGTTCCCCCGGAACAAGCGGTGTCTTTGGGTCTCATCTCCCTTCTCCCTCATTCTCCAAACCAACTTCTTGCCTGGCCGCTGCATTTGCTCAGTAACAAGGGGTTGTGTTGTAGCTGCTGAGTAATGAGGAAATCGTGCACCATCATCCGCAAGCAAGCATTCGTTCTCCGTTTAATTCGCATAGCTCACCGGTTTGAGGTTGCTGGGAGGGTCTCGGAGCCTCGCTGCTCCTCTCCCCTCCTCTTCATGCTCACCCAGCTCACCACCTTTCCCCACACGCCGTGAACTCAGCGCCCCTTCAGCCTGCCGTACCGCGGGATGCTGCAGCTTCCTGCGCTATAAACAGGATTTTTTTATTTTTTTTTTTGCAATTTGCAATTTATGACCTTTAATGCCCAGATTAGTGAAATGATTTCCCGTCACTTCACAAGCTGAAAAGCATGCATATCGATCGGCTGCTCACTGCAGAGGCCCTGCTTTGCACCATAAAGTCTGCCTGTTGGGTTACCCTTGTGGCTCCGGATACGGGCATGCCCGGCTCGGAGCCGTGCCGGCAGGTTGCACCAAAACTGCTGTCCCCATCCCACACCGATTTCTAACACCTCTCATCATCTTCGGCTTCATTTCTCTCACTCGAGCATCAGCTGCTTGATTTGCATCCCAACGGCTGCACACCCCAAAGGGCACATTTATAATGCAAACATAAGGTTTGCTCATGGAAAGGCGGCGCACCGAACCCCGCCTGCGCACCGGCTGCGGGGAGCGGGCACCGCAGGCACTGCGAACAGCACGGGCGCTGCGGGCACCGTGGGCACCTTCCACTGCGGGCCAGTACCTCCTCCTGCTGCCCTCATTTCCCGAGAGCAGCTCTGGGATGTCCCCGAGGTCTCTGCTGTGGGAGCAGCACCGGCCGGTCCCCTCCCCGTGTCACCCGCAGGCCCTGGGCCACCCAACGTCCCCCTGCCACCAGGACGCAGCTCCCCGAGGTGCGGGGATGCCTCCAGCCTGGCAGCAGCCGTGCTCTGAAGGCCCGGGGTGCAGGTAACGGCGGCGGGGTTATCGGCTGCCCGGCGGAGCACGAGCACCGCTCCTGCTCTGCCTGTCATCATGAATCACGGCAGAGCAGTAATCTTTCATTAGAGCATTCAGCACTAATTGCTGGCAAAACGCCACGTGCCTATTTTCTCATTTTAACAAAACATTTATGCATGAAAGATTTAATGCCAGGTATCAAGCATATCATTGTAAATTTACCACTAATTAAGCCTAATTAAAATAATTAAATGGCTGTGGAGTCACAATGTGAATTAAAATCACATTTCCTCTTGTGTGCGCGCCACTCTTCTTGCTGCCCTTACTCCGAATTTAAGATACAAATATTTTCCTATTCAGAGTCATGCAAAGTGTCTGTGTGGCAGAGGGGATTTAATCATTAAGATAATGCTGTGATTTGATGGCAAGTTTTTCAATTTCGGGACCTCTTGAGATTTTTCTTTATCTGGATGAAGTATGGACAATTTGACAAATCTGTTCCTCCGAGCAGTCACTTGCTTTTGCATATTCATTACTCATTGGATTTTTAATCAAAGTCGCTGATGGACCCTTTGCACCGCAAATAACTCGGTCATGAATAATTTATCGTGTTTAGCTCGGTGTTGTTTGGAGGCTGCGGGCGGCTGTGCGCTCGGTGCAGGCGCCACATGGCGCTGCAGATGTTGGGGCTCCACGTGCGCCCCGCTCAGCACCGCGGTGCTCAGCGCCCACCCCGGCACCACCTGCTCCCTGGCCCCAGGTGAGAGCAGCCTGCAGAGCTGGGGGAGCCACCGCTGCTCTCCTGCTGCTGGTGCATGCACTGTTTGGGGTTCTTCTCGCTTCGGAGTTCCTGCCCCGTCTGCACGGCTTGCAGGCTCTGGAGCTCCTGGGGGTGTATGGGGTGCTCACCCCACACGAGCCTCATCCATCCCCAAGGGGATGAGAGCTGCTCTCCCAGCCCAGAAAGCCCCCGTTTTTTTGGCTGGCCATGTCTCATGGTCCCTCGCCCCCTGCTTTAGCTGCTCCGAGCACAGTGCATGCAGGAGATGCAGAGCAGGACACGTGCTACAAGGTAATTAAGGTGCTGAGGAGCGGCTGGAACGGCTCTCATCACCGAAACAATTAGACGTGTGATTTTGACCTGAAAGGACACGAGGAGAAGGGGAATCGTAATTGAGCGCCTGAGAGCGAACACGCTGCGCCTGGAGAACCTCAGGCAGCCCCATCGCAGCCGCAGGCAGAGCCGGGGAGGCTCCGGGCACCGACAGCCCCAGCAGCAGCGGTGCTGCAGGTCCCTGCGAGACCCCGGAGCTGGGAAGGGCCCCGAGGCAGCGGGTGGAGGCAGAGGAGAGCCGTCCTCCCCCTGCATGGCTGCATTAAGCCCCCTGAGCCCGGGGTCTGCTAATCCTCTCGGTCCGTGGGGGAAATGTGAGAGCAGATAGAGGAAATCTCTGCTTCAAAGCAGGGATTCGACAGTTCTCCCAGAACTGTGATGAGTTTGGGATGCCCGATAAAAAAGCTTGCGATTTGCTCCGCATCTAATTACAGCGGGGGTTACGAGGAACTCAGAAATCCACCCTGTTTGCCCTACGAAGGGGCCTTCCTAGGCACGTTTTCTGGGTGAACATCTTGTTGCTGCATTGATCTATGCACTTGACCCAATTTTCACCAGATTTCAGGGAGGTGGGGAGCTGTCAGCTGGCTGCGCCGCTTGCTTGCTTTTGCAGCACTGCGCACGCTGCTTTTCTGCTGGGAAAAGCGAGTGGGGGCCCGGCTCTGCGGGGAAGCCGCTTGCCTTGGATGAGGCCCTCGCACCCCTTGGAGCATCACTGCTCCCCCTGCACCTTCCCCATGCCCTGTGTGTGTGTCCACATCTCTGTCTGAGCTGCGCTCTGCAAACCAGCAACGACTTTCCGAGGCTGCAAAAGCCTTCGGCTCTCCCCCAGGCACTAGTTGATGTAGGACCAAATGAGTTGTCATGCAAAAATCCAGCTGGCAGGCTGTTTCATTGATTTATTGCTGAGTTTTACTAGTTGATTTATTGTTTTCAGCCATTAGCCGTTTTATTGATTCGCACCCAGATCTTGTCTCGTGGCCCTGACTCATGGGAGATAGCACAGGGCCCTCGCTGCACTTGGCACCTCGCCTCTGCTGGTGGCAGGGCCGTGGCACTGCTGGCTCGGGGACAACGTGGTGTCATGCACAAGCTGGGCTTTTCCTGCATGTCTAAACTCTCAGGGTTGTTGGCTGTGGGGTTTTGTGCCCTTTTTGGGGGTGCTCAGGTATAGTGGGTGCTGTCACTGCTTGCTGACGCTTTGCGGCTGGAAACCCAGTTGGGTTTCTTGGTGCCATGAGAGGAGAGACCCAAAATCTTTCTGCTGGGAACTGGAGTAGTCAGCCAGCAGAGCCTGGGGCTCCAGGTAATCGGAGCCTCTGGTGGAGGCTCAGCCCCTGGATGCCCAGGGCGGGGGTCAGCAGCCGGAGCAGGAGGTGTGATGACTTCGGGGGGGGCTCTCCTGCAGCATGGGGCTTGGGTAGGAGAGGGTGCAGGCATGGGCTGCCCCGCTGGGATGAATTTAAGTCCGGTTTGCTCCAAGCGAGGTGATTCAGTGACCATGCTTACCGGAGGAGGACGCCTCTGGGTGCGCTCAGCTGAGAGGGGCCGGGAGAAGAGTGGTGAGGAATAAGGTAAGGAAGGGAGGCCGAGGCGCTGCTGCTTCGGGAAGCATCACTTGGATGCGCCCCGGAGGGGCAGGGGGGGTGCAGAGCCCTCTGCCACCGCTCCCAGAGCTTCCTGGGGGCTGCACCTTGCAGCATCAAAGCCCTGCAGAAGAAATAAAACCCTGTGCAAACGGCCAGGGCTGGCGTTTCGTCCCTCGGTGGGCAAGAGTTGATTTTTTGCACATGGCTGTGCAAAGGCACGTTTCCATCTCCTCTGGCTGCGGGGAAGATTTCAAACGCCCTGCCCCATGGCCTGAGCCACCCGGAGGCCACAAAACCCCACCGATGCGCACCCCGTGGGGTGCAGCTTTGGTGGGGGGGGGAGAGCTTCATCCCACCCCCTTCCCCACAAGGAGCGGGGCAGGACGGTGCCTCTTCTGTCCTGCTGGAAGGGGGGGGGGTGATATTTGTTCTCCCGCGGCGATCATTCAGACGGGCAGCCTGGCACCGGGATCTGAAAAGGAGGTTGACAGGGTAAAATGAAAGGGAAAAAGAGCGAGGGAGCGAGGCTGGCCGGGGCGGCGATGCATTATTTACTGCTGCTCTCGCATGTGTGGTCTCGGCCAGGTCTCTGATGCGGCATAATGGATTGCAAAGCCTCCTTTGTATGCTCGGTGTGGCCGCCGCTATATTTTAGACTTGAGTCATTCAAGTAAAGCCCGGGCAGTGCTCTGTGCGGGCTGATTAACCTTTTATTCCCCAGGAGCCGGCTCATTTTCCCTCGCAGCGTGGCCCCGCACCCCGAGCCCTGCCTGGCCCCTGCTCTGCCCGGCAGGCCTGGGAAGGGGCCACCGCCACGACGCAGAGCTGCTCCAGGGCTGACGCTGCCCTCATTTTGGGGTGCTTAACAGTGAGCACCATTGCTGCGGCCTTTCATCCCAAACGGCCCCCCCATTGCAGGCTGGGGCGGGCTGGGGGGAGCGGAGGGGGGCAGACAGCCCCCGGTGGGGTTACCAGAGGCGTACCGGGGACGAACCCACGCTGCGAGCACACCCCACAGCCCGCAGGCCCCGCACCGCCTGCCCTCAGCCCCCCGGCCTGCTCTCACCCCTCGGGCTCGCGGCAGCAGGCAGCTGCAAAGCGCCGCCCGTTTATCTCCTTCATCGCAGCGGTTCACAGGATGGGGTTGTATTTCTCTTTTTATAACCTGGGAAAGAAGTAGCTATTTTTTTTAAAAAAAAAAAAAAAAAAAGAGAGGCGTTGGTTTTCTGAAGAGAGCTGCCTGTAATTGTATCTGTGAAGGTAGATGCTCTGCAAGCCTACAGGGAAAAAGCCCCTCTAGGGCCATAAATAATTCAGCTGTTCTGAAATAGACTGCAGGCACGTCAGAGGAGTTCCTCCGCTGCAGATAAATCTATTGATCCCTGTTTATTTTCAGTCCTGGAGACGGAGCTTCCTGCACCGGCTGGGGCATCGCCCCCATGCAGAAGGGGAGATGTGTGCCTGCCACATCCCCATGGTCAGCTTTTTGCTGCAGCCTCGTACCCCAAACGCACCCGTGCCAGATGTCACCTCTGGCACGTGCTCCGTGGGGAGCCACCGCTCCCTTCCCACGTGTTTCCATCCAAACGAGGAATTTGGGAGAAGGCAGCTGGGCATGCTGAAAAAATTATTTTTTCCGTGCACAGGAAAAAAAAAAAAATCAGCCTGTAGTACAATTTCAGAAGGGGAGGCGATGGGGCAGCCCCACTGCAGCACCAAGCTGGAGCTGGGAGCTTGGGCTGAGCCCCCTGGGCATGCAGGGATGCTGCATGGGGAAAATCCACTTCCCCTGTCCTCTGCAGGGCCACGGCCTCCCAGGCACACTCCTGTTCCTCTAGATATTTGCAGCCACCCCATCTTTCCCCGCATGGTAAAGCCAACACAACTCCCGCACAGACCCAGGCGAGTTATTACAAAGGTATTCAAAGACACCTCTCCTGGCACAGTTCTCCTCCCCGTTGTTGAACACACTGGAAAGATTCAAATGCTTCAAATGGATTAAGCATTTGGTTTTACTTGGATTATTTTTTTTTTCCATGAATATAAACCATTTTGCATTTCAAAATCCTTCAGCAAACAGAGCAGTTTGTCTTTGTGTTTGCTAATTTAAAAACAAATATTTGCCTGCCAAGCAAATATAGTCTCTTAGGATGTGCTATTAATAGGATAATTAGGCAGCCGGTAATGAAAAGGATTGCTGGTAATTATGGCAAGATTTGTTTTGGCATTTGAAGGCAGAAAGGGAGGCTGAAGTGCTAAAATCTACCTTAGAGTTAATTAGTGCTATTAGAATACACCTGAAAAAATAGGCCAACTAATGAACACTTCAGTTTATTTTTAAAGAGGCCATGCAAGTATTTTTCCTTGCAATGTTTAGACAGAAGACAAAACCCTATTTTATACTGGCCTCCATGAAGAGTTTCAGGTTCAAGGCATTGCCGGAGGGCACGGGAGCAACCTGGCACCACGGGATGGGTTTGGGGTGAAACCTGGTGGGTTTTGGCATCGGGACGCTGGAGCCATCACGGGGCGCCGCGGTGGTTTGTCTTCCAGGGCTGAAACCTGGCTGTTACATAAATCCTCCCCTTGCTAACAGTTGAATTTCATGTGCATTTGTTGGTATACTAAAAATGCAGTGGCTGGCTCCGAAATGATTAATTAGAAAATTACATTTATATAACCCTCTAATCTGTATTTATGTGTTGCCAAGGGCAGAGGCAGAGGTAGGGGAATTACTTCCAGATTAGCTCTGAGCCAAAAGAAGCCCAGATCTGAGATTATTTTGAGGACAGAAATGATAAAATTGTACCAACCCAGGGAAAAAGAGCCAAAATTAGGATTTTTCTTAATGCTCCCCTCCCACGATTAAAAAAGAGAGAGAAAATGAATGGAGTGAGGTGGTGCCTTTCAGGGTTACTGGGTAACGGCCCCGGAGCCGGCTCTGTAAAGCAAGAGGTGAGATTATAGAAAAAGCTTATTTCCAGCTGAACATGGCCTTCAGTTTCCCAAACAAAATTGCTTTTATTCTTCTCAACATGTGTTCAAAAAGATTAAAGAGCTGTAAGCTTGCACAGCTTAATAAGAGTATGCATTAGAAGAGTGGCCTGGAACGGCGGTGCAGAACAAGTCCACCCTGGGCTGGGGAGGATTTGAAATCCTGTTTATTGAATTATAAAGAACCTTAAAGGATAAAGGATATTGAAGTAGGGATTTTAATACTTTGTGGTATTTGGGGGAGTTATTCGATCACAACAAATCATTTAAAAAGTATTTTGTTCGTTTTTTTTTTTTTTTTTTTTTTTTTTATGCAACTGGTTGGTTTTCTGAGTGTGGGGGAGCAGGACCGATTATGAAGAGTTAATTGAAAAATAGGACGTGGCTCTGATCGCGGTATCGATCTGGAATCTGATTGCTATAAGGCATACATTTGCTCTGCAATTATACGGACAAATTAAAGATGAAGCCTAAAGGCTTTTTCAGATGCTCTGTTCACTGAAGAAGCTGAACTGCAGCAATGTTCTCAAGCTGAGCCCTGCGTGGGTTTCCCAATGGCAGGAAATTTGGGGTTAAGTTAATTCTGGAAGGCAGATGCAGTTGAACGCGTATCTTTAGCACGTCAATCACAGCGGTATTTAAGTTACTAATAAGATCTGGGGATAGGCAAATTGGTTGAAAGAAAAGAAGTGACTCAAAGCCCTGAAATACCCATCAAGCTATTTTGGGGCTGCAGGCTGACCCAGAGGCCACGGCGCTGCGTGCCTTGGGACTGGCAGGGCAGGGACGTCGGCACCTCCCGGCACCTCCAGCCCCCCAAAAGGACGGGACTTGGCCCCAGGTCTTCTATGGGGACGTCGCTGCTGCCCCCAAAGAGGAGCTGCTGGGGGGACATGGGGCCAGGGGAACCAGCCAGAGGGGCTCATCTCCCCGTCCCCGTCCCCTTCCCATTCCTCCAGCACAGCGGTGTGCTGGCAGGTGCCCTGTCCTCTCGGGAGTGGGATTAACTCAAGAGTTAGGGGTTTGCCAGGGTGGATGGGCGGGTGGATTTGCAGTTCCTAAGCAGACCGCGTTGTCTGTGATAACTTATGCTGTTCTGCTCCGTAAGAGGATTGGGCAGATTAAATGAAATCATGAGACATGCTATGCAAATTACATCCCAAATCAGATTTTCTGTCAGAGATTAGGGTTAAAATACTGGAAACTAAACTTTTCCTTGCCTGGCCTAGCAGGTACACTTTCCGAATGAATCGGGGAATGTGAGATCTCAAGCCACAGGTGATTCTTCGGCGTTTCCAGGTCGGGTGTTTAACCACACCGAAAATACCCCTCTGCTACTTTGCGTGGAGCCTTACAGCTTTTGTACCCCTTCCCGCTGGTGGGCTAATCTTCCTGAAATTTCCTGGGAGCAAACCCCAGCCAGCAAACCCCCAGCCTGAAATGTCTCTGCCTGCCCGCTCCCACCCCGCATTATGCATGCGGCGGCTCAGGGCTTTCATTATATCTGGCCCGCAGATCAGTCGGCGTTGGGGCTTTTAGCAGATTAGTGCTCCTGACAACTGCTCCTTACACCCGGGCTGCTGCGGGCGCGGACGGAGATGTAAATCTGCTAAATTTCCCGAGCTCTGCGCCCAGGGATCTGCTGGAGTTGCACATTGGGTTACTTTATGCCTTTCTAATCTCTTTTGTTCCATAGCCGGGCAATGACATATTGAGTGATGGATTTGAGGACGGAAGGCATTAACAGTCCCCGCAGCTCCCCGTTTTGTAATCCCCCGCAAACCGATCTCGTTTTCAGGTGCTCTGTATTCTTTCCACGACAATTAGCCCGGGCGCAGCACCAAGCGCCCACCACGCTCCCCCTGCGTGTGCAGAAACCCGCCCTGGCCACGCACCCGCAGGTGGGTGCAGCAAAGCAAACAGAAATGAAAGTGGCTTTGTTGTTGACTTGAAAGGTTACGGGGCAGCCCGTCAGCCCCCGCGGGGACACCGCTGGGTCAGGCACAATGGTGGTGGGGACGAGAAGAGCAGGCAGACCGGGGGAGAAAGCCTGCACCAAACCTCCGAGGAGCAACATAAATAAAGATAAATCGGAGTCTTTCCATGACTCAAAGGAATTTGTCATGGAAAATACGTTTTGGCCAGTTAGGAGTCTCTGCGGGGCTTGGCAGGCAGACGTGGCAGAGCCGTGGTGCGTGCTGGGGGGACCCCAAAGCGCTTGGTTAGGGGCAGAATTGCGGCAGACACACACGTGCCCGGCCTCGAAAGCAAAGCGGCCCCAGGCGCAAGGCAGCGTTAGCCAGGGTACGGCTCCTGTGGGGGTCTCGGAGGTGCTGGGCAAGCTGGGTGCGAGACATTGCTCAGGGTGTGCTTGCGTTGACCCAGGAAATGGTGAGTAGAATAAGGGGAGGTGGGAAACCTGATGACGAGGGGAGGTTTGGCACCGGGCATCGCTGTGGCATGGAGGCAACAGGGAGCAGAGGCAGCGCTCGCTGGAGGCCGGCGTTTCCCCACGGGCCTCGTCCCGCAGCTAGCACCCTTTGTGCGCTCCTCTATTCAGGCGGAGATTTAGCCTTTCGCGGCGGCGGCCTGGGAATCACTCAAATCTCTGACTGATCATTAACCCCTTTTGACGTTCTCATGTTCATTAGGCTTCATTATTTTCTGTTTTCTTTTTAAAGCCCGGGATCGCAGCTCATGAACTCCGTGTTCTGCTGGCTCCTCGCCACTTGGAAAACGGTTCCCGGTTTGGGGCTGGGAGTCGAGGCCGTCCCGTTGGAGCTCTCGGCGAGATTCACGCTGGTCTGGGGTGTGAGGGCTTTTCTGAGGGGTTTCTTGGGACGTCGTGGGGGTTGCTGCGACCCAGGTCCCCTGGGAACAACCCCCTCACGCTGCAAGGCAGCCAGGTGTTTCATTGTGCTGGATTTTAGAGAGCTATGGGGAGATCAGAGCCAGATGGGGGGACCCTTCCCTTGGTTTGTGGGGTCCCAGTGAGCAGCTCGACCCCAGGAACCACACGTTCGTGTGCTGGGAAAAGATCTGGGTGGTCCCAGCAGCAGCCGGTGGTGCCATGGGTGCAGGTGTCCTGGGAGCTGCTTTTCGGTGTGCGCACAGAAAGCAGCCCCAAACCTGGTCCCTGCTTTGCCCTGCCAGTCGGGTCAGCCCCGTTTTAGGGGATTCTTCAAAGGGAGAGCAGGCAGGCAGGGCAGAAGCAGCAGCCCCAAACCAAAGCTCAGTCTCCCCGTTTGCACCACGCCAGCGCTGGCAGCGGGTGCGGGTGGCAGGGCTGCTCTCGGCGGCTCCGCCGGTGTTTGATGTCCCGAGGTGTGGGGCGAAACGCTGCTGCGTGTAGCACGGGGCGCGCCGGGCTCTGCTTCTTGGCTCCCGCGCGCTCCTTGTTTCCTTTTAAACATTTCCAGCCCGGCTCAATTTGTTTTCTATTACCATCAGCTCCGGTGCCTGTGCAGTTTGTTGATCAAAGCAGAACACGTTGGCCGACATTGAAGCGCTTCCAAAACACAGGGGGAACACGACCTCCCCGTGAACTCGCTGCAAAAATGACCCGGCTCGGGGCTGAGCGGCGGCTGGGGTGGGCTCTGGATGATGCTGGCCCTCAGTGAGACCCGGCGCCATCACCTCACGGCAGTTAGAGCAGCGGGGAAGCGTGAGCATGTTCCGAGCTTCTCCCCTTTGCATGTTCCAGATGTGAGCCCGGTACCCACGTGTGGTTGCCTTCGATGTTACCGGAGAGGGGAGGTTTTCTGCAGACGCGTTACGAGACCTCGTCCCGCGAGCGCTGGGCAGGGACCGCTGCCCACGGCCGCTGCCGAGCTCCTCAGCTGCGCTGTCTGGCCAGGATTAGGCAACATCAGCGGCCACAGCTGAGGGTTTCCAAAGGCAGATGTATGAGCTGGCATCGCCTTGCCGTTTTATTTGGTTTTTTGATCCGTTCCTGGAATGTAAATTAAGGCAGAGGAAAAACATATGGGGCCAAATCCTGCCGCTCCATAGGCGGGCACCCGGCCCGCTGGCTCCGACATCAAGGGGAGCTGCACCCGCGGCGGGGCCGGCTCTGGCGGAGGCTGCACGGGGTGGGGAGCAGGGCTGGGGCTGGAGACACGGGGGGAGTTTTGCCCGAGGGAGACCCCCCCCAAGACCAGGCTCCCCGGTGTTCAGCAGCACAGGAGGGGACATCTTCTGCAGGGGGCTCACGTAGCTGCCATCAGCTCGCCACTGACCTCAGCTTTTCCCATTTTCCAGGGCATCTCCCACCCCACGAGGGCCCTTCCCTTGTGCCAGAGGGGCCAGCTGTATTTCGGGTAAAAGCGGAGAAGGAATGAGGGCAGTGACCTGCTTCAAACTCACAGAAGTGACACCCAGCCTGGGGGGAAAATCCTCTTCTCCAGTGGCCCCATTGGCTTCCCGAGCCTCTTGGGCTCCGAGCGATGGCCTCCACTCCCTGGGAACTGTCTGCTGGATTTGTGCATGGAGAAGCAAGCTTTTGGGATGGGCTTCCACAGCTGGTCTGATACATAGCTCAGGAAAACTCAGGGCGGCTCTGCCGGGCCCCCGGCTGTGCAGAGCGGAGCTGAAGCATCGGGATGCATTTATGCGGAGTGTCTCCTCCGGTTAGCGTGACTTAAGCATCCCTAAGACTCAATACGGGAGCTGGTAGTTTTCAGGGAGAGCAGCCCTGCGAGCTGTACACCTTCAGCATCCTCCAGAGCATGTTTGAGAAGCTGACACTAGGTAAATAATACTGGATTAAGATGCGGGGGAACTGCTGTTCTCAGGTACTGGAGCGTGGTGCTCAGCAGTCGCCTGGCATTTCTCCTGGAGTTTCCGTAATGTCTGCAATTTCATCATCCCAAAGCCAGGGTATATTAATGCTTAGGATGAGAAAATCTCTTTTATTTTTTTTTTTTTTCCCCAGATGGTGCACGGGAGCCCCACGCTGCTCCCCAGTGTCCCAGACCAGGGCATTGGCACCCCAGAGGAGGGGAGAGCAGCGTTGGGACCGGGGGGGTCATCACTGAGGATGTGGCACTTCCAGTCCCAGGGTGCGGTGTGCTGCTCGCCGCTGGTAGCTCCACACAGTAATTAACACACCACTAATAGGATTTACAGGGGCTGGAGCCAAGGTGCAGCGGCTGCAACAGGAGAAGGGACGGAGGGCTTTGCTCATTTTCCCGACTGCTGATTGCCGCGGGCGCTGTCTGCTCGCTTTCACAAAAACCAGCCGCCCCGTAGCCTTCATGCCTTCCCTTTCCAGGTACCCCCATTTCTGTGCTGTTCAGCACACCTAGCAGGGATGCAGGGAGCTGCTCCTCCAGCGGCTGCTCTCGCTCCCCCGGGGCTTCAGTTCCTCCTGCTCTTCTCCGCGCTGGATCTGGTCTGAAAGGCACCAAGAGCCTCCCCCACCGACCTCCTGCCGCTGGCTTTCTGCAGAGCCCCAGGCTTCCCAAACCAGCCTAATCCTGCACGCCGCGGTGCAGTGGTGCTGTGCACGGGGAGCTGGAGGAGCACGCGTTCCTGCGCGGGTCAGGGCCCCGAATCGTGCTAAATTTGGCTCCCATCTGTGAGAACTCTCCATTAAACCCTGAACCGTTTTGGCCACCTGCCTAACCAGCTCCAGGTTGGGTTTGGTGTTTTGTTGCTCTATATTTTTTTAACAGAAAAGGCCTTTCGGTCACATTATTCAAATACGGGATTAAAATGTAACTCCCTGAATTCAAAGGTTACAGCCAGCCACGGTTCCCCCGCGTCCTTCTGGTCTGCCCCAGCAGCCGAGCAAAGTCTCCCTGCAGCCCCACTTTAAATTATTCCAGAAGACGGATTACCGCTTCTTTTGTGTCCTGCAAACTTAAGAGGGGGAGGGACTTTTTTTTTTTTTTTAATTTTATTTTCATGGATTAATCATCGTAAGGGGAGCATAAAGGGTAAGTCATAATAATGTGGGTTTGAATTAAACTTCTAAACTTCAAGCCCCTAAGCCTAATAAGATTAGAGCGCGCATACCTCAATGCCACATTAAAAGGTCGCGTCCGCTGCCCGCGCCCTTCGGCAGCGCGCTCGGTGCCGTCCTGCTCCAGCCTCCGGTGGCGTTGTATTAAACTGGATGCTAATGAAACTTGCAGGGGACGTTTATATTAATTCCAGAGGAGGAACTGCGAGGCACACCTCCGAGCAGGGCCCGAGCCCTGCGCCTTCCCTTTACGCAGGGCTGTTCGCAGCTTTTTGCTATTATCAGTGGGTTTCTGCTGCCAGGAGCACAGCCTAGTGCCGGAGGGACTCGCTAGGAGGCAGAAAAGCCCATCTGGGGGGAAATCCTTTGCAGCACAGAGTTGGTGCTCCAGCTCAGGGTTAGGCCAAGCCTGTGGCCGTGAGGTCAAGGGGCTTTGTTCGTGGTCCAGCTCCTTCATTCTCCGATTTTTTCGGGGTGGCTTTGCCAGCCGGCTGGGTGGATGGAGACAGGACTGCTGTGCCCAAACATCTTCCCTTCATCCCACGTTGACTCCGTGTCTTCAGATATAAAGTTTTGCCACTTCTGTCAGAGAAAGCTGGGGAGGAAGGTGAAGAAAGACTTGGTTTTGTTGTCTGGGAGATGGAAAGGAACAGGCTCCGTGTTTTGGTTATCAGAGGTAGGAGATTTAAACCCCGTTAGCATCCCCGCTGCCGCCGGCATCCATCCAGGTGAGCGCGGATCCCACGGGGCTGGTTAATCTCTGGGACTTTCCCCTCCAGCCCACAAAAAGTGTATTTCATTTAACCCGTATTCAGAGGCAGCACCGGAGTTTATGCACTGTGGTTTCTCTTCCTGTCAAACAGACTAAGGAGATTACCACGCTGCAAATGTGATATAAAAGATTTCTTTTAAAGTCACTGATAGATCTCAATAAATAATGAGCTCGGTGTCTGAGGCTGCTTCACAGAGATATTAGACTATAAAAAAATTTAAATGGCTGTTACTTAAAGTAAAATAAATAAATAAAAAAACTGTAGTGTATTGCATAAAAACAATACCGGTGGGAGAAAATGTGAAGTTCTGTCTACAGCAAGAAGAAACATTTCAAATTGCTATCTATTCATACCTGAATACATAATGGTTTTGAGCTGCAAGTTTACATACATTTGCAGAAAGAAGACTGTATTGAAAGGGAGAGCCAAGAATTTGTGTCTCATTTCCAGGAGACAAAAAGAAAGCTGCAAAAATGTTTTTATGCATCGCCTGTGACTTGCCAATGGGCCCAATATAAAAAGATGAAACCCAGCTATTCTTGTTATGAGAGTCATGCAAACACAGCGAGTACAAAAGGGGCATTTTAACCGGTGCATGGTGAGAGCTGGATTCTTTCTTGGAGAAAATTACAAATGTGGAAGGTAAAGCTGCAAAGCGAGCGGCTGCAAAGCGGTTATGTGGCCAGAGAGTAATTCTTAAGCAAACATAGCCCCATATGATCGCTCCTCTGCAGCTCTCCCTTCCTTGCTCGGCTTTCCTTGAGTCCCCATCCCTGGTTTGGGTGCTCGCATCCTCCCAGAGCACCCTCCTGGAGCCAAACAGAGCTGGGCAGGGCAAGGGGCAGCACCGGGAGCAGACACAGCACCCCGGGGGTCCCAGCCTGGTCCTGGCACCGGCTGTGGCACCCGAGCCCTGCAAGCAACCTCCAGGGCCTGGCAGACGAGCAGCAGCCACCTTCCCCTTCCTTTGCTGCCAAGCATGGTTCCCAACCAAAATCACAACCTCCACGGGGGAAAGCTGCTGAATTTATGGCTGGGAGCAGCCTATGAAAGGTTTTTCATCTCCTGACAAACCTGCAAACCCCCCAGCACCGGGAGAGACTCAGGGGTGGGCAGCGGGGCTGAGCTGGTGGGCCCCTGGGTTGGAGCCAATTTGGGATCAGAAGGCAGAGCTGGACAGGCTTCGGGGAGGTGGAGAACACAGCGTGCAGCCTTAACGGGGAGTAGCCCTGCACCCAGGCTGTTTGCCCGGCGGCAGGGAGCGGCGCTGAGCAGGTGCCTCGCACCCTTGGGTGATGCTGCACACCCGAGCTGCAGTGGTGCTGAGCTGCTTATGGGGTGCTGGGGACCCCCAGACTGCAGTCGCACACCTTGGGCACCCCTGCACAGCCTCCAGGCACGGGGTGAGGAAGAGGAGGGGGCTGCAGGGATGCAGCAGAGTTTGGGAACACGGCTGGTGCGGAGGAGGACTGGAAAATCCTGCAGGGAGCGTGCAAGGGGCAAAGGGGCCACAGGGGTGCGCTTGCAGGGTCAGTTCCAAGCAATCTGGGGTTTGCAAAACCACGCTGGTTGCCCAGATAATCAATATCTTCCTTCCTTTTAATGTACAGGAAATGTGGCTTGCTTTTTTTTTTCTTCTTCTTCATTTCATTTTCACTTTTCTTTTAGAGGATGCATGCGTTGCATATCCATTTTAACCCAGGCTGCCCCGGGGGATTTATAGCCTCTATCCAGTTTTATTGTTGATACAGATCTTTATCTGCCCTGGGCTTATAACTGACATTTAAATTACACTGCAAACAATGAATCAATATTTATGGATTACTGGTCCAATACATTCGCCAAACGAGTTGTTATGGGATTCTGTCTCCCAGCAAACAGGACAATGAGGTCAAGGTCAAGGCTTTGTCTAATGAGAAATAGGCACAGACAGGAGCTGCCAGCCCAATATTGACTGCCTAATAGGAATGCATTTATGTTAGTCATTTAGCCGAATGTATTGAGCTCTTTGTTAATTTTCTCATTCTTGTCATTTTCCCGCTGATAATTGTTCATAATTTAACGCCCCGAGCCCGGAGTGTTTCCCCCTGCCCGTAGCAACCCCGAGCACCCGGGCGAAGGAGCCGGAGAGCGGCTCTGGGGAGCGCTTGGATGGATGTGCACGCTCACGCTCACATGCACACGCGCGTGCACGCTGCTCTCGCACACACGCTGTGCAGATTTGTGCTCTTCTTGGTTTTCCAGCCCTGTTTTTGGTGCCCCGGGCTGGCTGGCAGGAGGCGAGGAGCCGCGCTCGTTCCTCCTGCTGCAAACGGCTTCTGGGGTTTGGCCTGAGCACCCTCGGACGGAGCCTGCGTGCTTTTCATTAGCCGAAATCAGGAGTCAAGCTGGCAAGAAAGAACGTGGCTTTTTTTTCTTTTTTTTGGCCCTCTTTTTGTATAATTCTGGTGCACATTATGCGTAGGTATCTGTTGTCTTAAAGCAGGAGTAGCGCCGTGGCTGCTTGCTGGCTATTTGCACTCCTGTGCCACTTAGCATTTTATAAACATCGATTTATTATGTTTCATGTGGCAATTGGAAAATAGATGGGGGCGGTGGGGGGGGGGGAAGAGAGTATTTCTTTGATGAGAAGGCTAACATTTGTTAAAACTCAGCTTCTGCTTTTCAAAAGCAGGAAGGCGCTGCCAGCTGAGCGCAAAAACAAGGTCGGCTGCGTGCTCGGTTTTTCCCACGCGGCTCCTCTGGATGCGTGCACGAGTAGGTGAGGGCCCAAGGTCATGGGGCAGGAGGAAAACCAGCAGCTCCCTGCCTCTGCACGCCACGGGGCTCGGCCTCGTAGCCTCCATGAGGCTCGTCCCCACAGCCTCCGTTCTGCCTGTCCCCGCAGCCTCCATGGGGCTCGTCCCCGCAGCCTCCGTGGTGCACGCAGCAGGGGCCACGGCTGCAGCGGGGGGCACAAGGCTGAGGCTGGAGGGCAGCCCCCCAAGGCATAAAATCAGCATCAAGTGGCACGGGGCAGCGCTCCCCCCTCCCAGCCCCCCAGCTCTGCCCCAGCCCCTCTTTTGGGGCTGCGCCCCCCGAGCAGGAGCACGGGTGAGACGGGGAGGGGGGGCTCTGGGGTTTGTGACACTGCTTTTAAAAGCTGTGTTTATCCCCCTTGTTAAACGCCAGATGAAAAGTTTAAGGCCTAAATTAGTTTTGTCCTCTTCCATTCGTTTATTTACATTATAATAATCCAGCGTCTGCGAATTGTGTCAATTATTCTTTCCTCTTGGCAAGCCAAGAATTCTTTGTTCCTCGCTAGTTTACAAAAGTGAAATATAGGTGAGGTTTAGGACCTTTTAATCCTCCTATGTAATTACTGTTCCCTGCAGACACCGCAGCATTTTACAATCGCTGCGTGTAGCTGCTGGGCCCAGATTAGACACACAAAGTCCCTTCACTTCATCAAAGGTTTCCTTATCTGCCCAAGACAGCGAAACAACAAACGATCCACAAATCTCGGCGGACCCAGTGTTTATTTGACCACCGCCGAAATAAATAAATTTGCTTTAGACAAACACGCAAGGGCCTGGAAATTTCCCTGAGAACGCGGGGCTTGGCAGGCGGCTGGCTGGGAATTTGCAAGAGCATCAAGGGCCGGGGACTACAGTGGGGCTTTTGAAGTGCTTTTTCCACATTTTATGAGCCCAAATGAGGATGAAACTAAAATGACACGAAGAAATAATCCCTCATTCAGCCCTGAAAGGATTATTCTAATTACTTTGATTATTAAAGATCAGACAGATTTTTTTTTTTTTTTTTTTTGCAGCGCATGAGCGTAAGTAAACCAACCCAGAAACACAAATCCTCGCTGGGAATTGAAGAACGTCTTAAGTAAACAGAGGGAACAAATGGGTTGTGTGACGGATATACAGGGCTTCTGTCCGCGGCGCAATCAGCCGGCCCTGCTCTGCCGTGCCGGGGGCCCGGCTTTTGTGCCCGCCTGAATAGGGGCTGAATATCCCCAAACCACAGCTCCGCGGCTCGCCGAGCGGAGGGGCCGCGCTCTTGCTCTTTTCAGATGCAAATGCAAGTGGTTTTCTTCTTTATCTCGCTAGTAAGATGGTGGTGTCAAGCTGGGCCGGGATGAATAAAACGGAGAATTTATGCTTTATTGAGATCTATTTTTCTCCCTAAGCCTCGTTCCCCGCTCCCTGCCTGCGCCGGGGAGGGGGAGCACAGATGGTCCCTCCTGACCCGCTATTTATCATCCCGGCAAAAGCTTACTCAGGGTAATGCTCCGCAGCAATTCATTTAAGGACTCTGTTTGTTTCTGCTGATGAGGACTGTTAATTTGCACAGCAGTCTCATTAGGCCTAAACCACCAATTAATTTCTTTTGTTCTCATTAAATGCCTGATTCCGAAACATTTCGGCGCCGACAAGGGGCGGCCGGGCACCGCCGCGCAGCCACCCCGGCGGAGCTGCTCGGGGTGCCTGTACCCACCCTGCCCGCTCCCCGATGGGCGCCCCGGCACTATGAGCACCCCAACGCCTGCTGAGCACCCCGAAACCTGCTGGGCACCCCGGCACTGAGGGCACCCCACCGCCTACCGGGCACCCCGGGCACCCTACCGCCTGCATAGCACCCTGGCACTGTGGGCACCCCAACACCCAGCACCTGCTGAGCACCCCAGCACCAGCTGAGCACCCCAGCACCTCCGGGCACCCCACCTCAAGCCAGCAGCGAGCCATGGAAGCCAGCCCATGGGCCTGAGCCGAGCGTTTTGGCAGGCATTTCGCCACGCTGAAAACAAGGGCCTGGTGTCTGCGCACCATTATGGTTTCATCTGATTATGGGTGCGTTCAGGCCAAGAATATCTTGTGGCTTGTGTTTTCCAGCTTGGTCACACAATTTGCAGCCGCATTGAAGAGTCCTTGACTGTCTCTTAGCAATTTAATGCCAGAAAGTGTCGGCTTTTGTCTGACGGTGATGCTAGGGCAACTACTTAGCCTCGTTTGACATTCCTGCAGTTCAAGCTTTCTTTGGAGAATAAAACACCCAAGGTGAGGCTACAAAATGGCTCGCCTTTTACCAAAAAAATAAAAAAATAAATAAAAAATCCCACAGGGAGGAGATAACCTCTCTGCGGCAGCCTCGCATCAAACCCTGCTGTAACCCAGCCGCTTTCAGGAATAATGGGCTCGGTCTCCAAGTATTGCTGGAATCCATTTTCACATGGCCGTGGACGCGCATTCAGGCCCCGCTGCTCCTTTCACGCCGCTGCTCCGGGAGGGAGCAAGGGGGACGCCGGCCCCGTCCCAGCACCATTGGTGCGGTGCTGGGGCTGCGAGCACACGAGGCTGAGCCGTGCACAGCAGCGCGCTCGCATTTTTCCTTCCCCTTCTTCCTCCCAGCAGCGGTGATGCTGCGCTTCGCTGCATAAATATTTTCTTTCCTTTGCCGTGCACACTTTTGTTCTTTTCCCAGCAGTTAGAAGAGCTGGTGCGCGGAGATAAAATGCGAGCGGGGAGAACACAGCCCTCGTCTGTCAGCTCGGGAGCCCAACAGATTGCCCTTTGTCTCGCCTTGGGCGCAAACACTGATTTGTCCGTCGGTCTCAGTGACACATCTGGTTTTTTAGATGCTGCTGGTTACTCCGCGGTGGTGGACAGGGGACGGCTATGCCAACAGCTCGGTACCTTTAGACCCCGTCAGCCAGGGCATTGCCCATCAGAGACCTCCGCGCTGGGGACAACGTGGTGCAAGAGCTGTGACATCCCTTTCAAAGCCATGGTGGGTGAGGCTTGGGTTGGGGGCTGCTGGCACCATCCATCCCTTGGAGACTTCCCTCCCCGGTGAAGCTGGAAGAGGTCCCCTGTTTCTGAAGAGGGGGGAAGCCTGAAGAGGGCTTCCCACGCCCTGGCTTCTGGTACTTTTTTTTTTTTTTTTTGGTGCTTTTCCAAATCTTCTCCCAAAAAAGCCATTCCTTCTCCATACAAACCCAGGAGCACCTGGTGTGGCATCCTCTGCCCCAGTCCCTGACTCAGCCGTCAGGAGCTGCAGGTGAGCGCTGCGCCCCGGGGGTGCTGGTGCCGTCACAGCAGCAAGAGAGACACCCTGAGTGAGTTCCCCCTTTGCCAAACAGCAAGCACGTTTTCATCAGGTTCATGTCAAAGGGCACATATTGATTTATTTTTAATGAATTTGGGGAAGCCTAGAGAAACAAGTCCCAGTGAGGCACACAGGGACCAGGCAAGTCCCTCAGAGCTATGCATCCCCCAAAGTGTGTACCTAGCCTAACCTGATTAACCTTAATATAACGCTGTCCTCAGGTGGCTAGCCATTAGCAGTCAATTAAGAAGAGCTGTACCTAGGTATAATTACCACCAGCCTGGGCTGCAGGAAGTTGATGTCCCTGGAAGAGAACATGGTCACAACCCTGGCCTCCTGCCGAGGTGGGTTGGGTGATGGTTCAAACGCCATCGGTGCTCTTAAATAACAATTGTGCATTGTGTTTGCTGGGCTGGCTGTGATTTATGGGGTCACCGTGGCCTGGTGGCATGAGCAAACATCTGCTGAGGAGCACACGGTGAGTCTGGCAGTGCCAGGACAGAGCTCAGCACCCTCTGGCCCCAGCACCCATCCTGCGTGGTGGGTGCCGATGAAACCCTGTGGGGGAACAGCCGGCCCCGGGGGCTGCCCACGCTCACCCCCGGGTGCTCTTCTGGTGGAAAGCAGTCGGTAAGGCGTGCGGTGGGGATGCCTTACAGGCATTAAGGGTGATTTGCATTCATCTCTATTACCTGCAGGAAGGGCACAATGATCCTTGAAAAGGGCCCGTGTTGGGCCGCACCGGCGCTCCTTCCCTGCGCTTCCTGCGGCTAACAAAGACAGATGGATGTTATCGGGTGAATGTTATCGCAGCGTGGCAGAGAAATTCCCCCTCCCCAGGCCCTGGCTGGGTGCTTGGAGGACAGGCAGTAACCCCTTAGCTTGTTGTGCTGCTCTCACTGCTGCGCTGGGTGTCCCTGCGAGGGTGTCGGTGGTGTCCTGAGAGATCCTGGGGCTGGCTGCTCTCCGTGCTGTGCACGGGGCTTGTCCTTTGTTCCCTGTGAGCTGCTCTTTTGGTCCCACTGCTGGCTTTGCTGTAAGCTCTTACGAGTCGCTGCTGCAAGTGTCTGCAGGTGTAGGAGAGCAGCTTGGTCCTTGCCCAGAGGACAGCAGCTCAGGGCTGCTCTCAGACAGCACCGGGAGCCGGGGAAGGAGCCGGGGAACCCAAACTAAAGGAATAGTGGAGGCCAGCAGAGTAAGGCTGAGAAGAGCTGTTTGGAGCAGGACGTGGTGGCGATGTACTCCTGCTTTGCGGTGAGGGGGAAGCGAGGCCTGGGAGCGGTGGTTGGTGATGAAAGAGCTCCTGCACCCACCGCAGCTCGCACGGACGTTGGGCGCTTGCTAAATGCGGGTGTTTGGAAACCGGCGGGTCTGGTTAAGCTGCTCCAAGGAGTTTTAAAACATCTGGTCAAGGAGAGTGGTTGGGCCGTTAATGTTGATTTTCAATAAGTCTTTGAACACCGGGGTGGTTCCAGAGGGCTGGGAGAAAGCTAATGTTGTGCTGGTATTTTAAAAGGGCAAACAAGATGACCCAGGTAATTACAGGCCTGTCAGCCTGACATCGATCCCGGGAAAAATAATGGAGCAGCTGATACGGGACTCAATTAATAGAGAATCAGAAGAGGACAGTGCAATTAATGCCAATCAGCGTGGATTTATGGGAAACAGCCCCTGTCAAGCTCTTGTGATATCTCTTTGATGAGATTACGAATTTGGTGACTAATCATAAACGTCGAGGCAACGCGTTCCTCAATGTCACCCCACGCGAGGGCGCAGAGCAGTGCAAGGCCCAGCGGCACGTGGAGGGGCTGCTGCAGGGCTGCTCCCCCAGGGAACGCCGGGGTTTCCAGCGGGACCCCCACTCGTGGGTGCTGGGGGCGTGGGACGAGGCCACCAGGGACCTGGAGGATCGACGGGCATCGCTCCTGGCGCTGGCGGGCGACACGCAGGGTGAAGGGGATGGCACACGGGGAGGGAAGGGGTGGGCGAGTCTCAGCGCAGGCCGTGTGCATTTCCACCAAAAAAATGGAAAAGCGAACCCTGCCTGCAGGACCAGAGGCGGGTCAGGGGGATCGGGACCGGGGCAGGTCAAAGCACCTCTCCAGGAGGCTGGCCTGTTTGAACAGCACGGCTGGGCTGCTGAGCGTAGTGCCCAGCTGGGAGGAAGCAAGCACAGTGCTTTATTTAACCCTCCCATTAACCTCTGAAATCTCGTACAGTTTTTAATTTTAAAAATTGGGGAAAAAATGTAAATGCAAAGGCTAAATTTCATTTTTAAACTACCATGTTTAGAAACAAAACACACGAGCATCTTCAAAAGAAAATCCATATTTGTTTTTATTTTCAGGCAGATGTGACCGGCTGGTTTTGTACCAGATCCCTGGGGTTTCTGACGCCCTTCCTGTCCCGGACCTGCAGCTGGGCTGCTCCTGGCACACGGCACAGGTGGGGGCTTGGAAATGTGGATTTGGGGTCTGTGGGGCTGGGCTGCTCCAGGCTCTGCGGCCGGGCCATGAGCCCCCGGTGCTCGGCACGTTTGTCCCCGCAGATCACCCTCACCAGCTCCCGACACGCACTTCTGGGGAACCTTTTATTTAAAGTATTAGGCAGGTTATAAAAACGTCACCGATGATTTGCTCGTGTTTTCTAAACTGTCGTTAAAAATTTACAGTCAGGACAAAATGCAAAGGATGGGGGGGGGGGGGGGGGAGGGAGAAATCCTCGTGTTTTAAGCTGAGTCTCTCCATAAATTAAAGAGATTTGCTTTTGAGGGTGGTCCGCAGAGCTGCGTGCCAAAATTGTGTGTTCAAAGAGAGAGGATCATGAGGTTAAGTGTTGGAAAAGGGGAGGAGAAAAGTAACTTATTTCAGAGAGCAGCAGGCGAAGCAGGGAGAGGTCCTCGCACCGGCCCGGGCGCCCACGGGGTCCCCGGGGCAGGGCTGGGATAATCCCGGCCGCTAGCGTGTGGAGCCGTGCTCCTGTGCTGGGGAATTTTCTGGTTGCTTTCGGGGATTACTGAGACGCTGGGGGCTGCAGGGAAGAGCTGCAGAGGGAGAAATGGCGTAAACTTGCGGAGCAGCACCGGGGGCCTGTCCCACCCGAATTTTGCGCCGGGACTCAGCAGGGGCGCAGCAGGATGGATGAAGACCCGCACAGACGAAGCGTGTGCAGCCTTGGGCTGCTCTCGCGTTCGCTCCCCGCCCTCAGAAAGCAGCAGGCAGGGTTTTACGGCTCAGGAGAGCTCCTGAGCGGTTTATTAGCCGGGATGATTGCTTTTCTGTTCAGATGGCTCCTGTTCCCTGCACGTTATTTATCACGAGAGTGCGAAGTCTCCCTGCAGCTGGGTGGAGGGGTGCGGGCAGCCCCTCGGTGCTGGCAGCGAGGTGCTCGGGGTGATGGGGGGAGCAGCGACCTCCAGCCTGGGGCAGCACAGCCAAACCTGGGATAACCAAAGAAGAACCGAGGAAGGAGCCCCAGGGCCCCCAGGCCCGCAGAAGCAGCGGGCAGGGAGCGTCCGTGAGCCTCGCTGCTGGCAGCCCGGGGGGGGGGTCAGATTTGGGAAAGGCAGCTCTCCCCCCAGCTCCGGGTGAGCTCGGTGGGTGCTGGCAGTGTGAGCAGGGCCCAGCTGCTGGGCGAGGGCCAGCTGCCCCTTCTGCAGGTGCAGAGGCAATAATTCCCTGTTACTGACTGCACCTCCAAACCCCAGATTTGCCGTTTTCTGCCTCTTTCGTGTACCGTGGAGGACGGCCGCCCTCCCACTATGGCATGAGCCAGGCTGGGAGATGCCGGCGTGCTCTGGGTACCTGTCCGGGCGGTGATTTTGCATTTCGTGCTTTGCCCTTTCTGGCTCCCACTGCCCCCCCCAGGGCCAGGCAGGGGCTCACAGCCCCACTGCCAGTGCCTCGGTGGGGAGCTGGCCTGCTCCGCACCTTGAAGAAGATGGACTCAGCCCCGCCTGGAAGTTTTGCACCTTTTCATGGGTTTTTTAATAGCCAAACCACCAGGAAAGAGTAACATGTATGAATTTAGTGGCATCTGGGGAAGACGCCGTCCCTTTCATGGGCTTGGGTAGCCAACACAAGACTTGCTTTCCACCCCTGTGCTCCTGAGCCATGTCCACCCATCTCCTCACCCACCCTGATGGGAGGCTGAAGCCTCACGAGGACGAGCAGCCTCCCGTGGAGGCCAGACCCACTGCGCACAGCCGCTGCGGGGCAGCCCACGGCCAGCTCGGTCCTCGCTCGGCACCAGAGGTGGAGGCACGAGCCCCTTCCGAGGACGCGTCCCCACCGTGCCCTGCCTGGAGTAATGAGCGTCCATAAACACCGCATCTGCCAGCGGGCTGGAGCCCGCTGCCTCCCCCAGATAGGCTGCGCAGGGGGATAATATATTTATCTGCGAGTAAGGTATAAGGCCGCGAGTCCAAAGCTACAAATCCTCACAAGTGAGTATTAATGGATTATGCCTCCGCAATCCGTTGCATGTTCTAGTTACACAACAGAAATTGGGATAATAAAACAGCTCTTAGTGTCAAAATGTAATTAAACTGCTTCAATATGCCTTGAGAACAGCACAGCTGCTCTGCGCCGCCATAAAGCACTGGGAAACCGCGGGGCCGTTTGCTTGGGTGCCTCGAGGAGAGCTCCCGGACCCGGCGGGGGCTGGCTGGGGGATCAGAGCGGCCGTGGCTGGGGCTCCAAGCGCCTCGCGGGGATGCTCTGGGTCTGTGCCCACCCCACGAGGAGCAGACGGCGGGGGCTGAGCCCCCAGGGGGTCAGGGGATGCGATGCGGGGACCCACAGCAGCCCTGCTCCCGCGGCAGGGGTCTGCTCCCCGGTGCGAGCAAGGCTGGGGGGGGCGCAGGGGGAAAGGTGAGCACGAAGCGAGCAAGGCCTTTCCGTGTCCTCCCGTTTAGTGCCTCTAATGGCTAAATGAACCATTAATTAACCTCTCAGCAGAAGCTATCAGACCTGCACGCACTAAATACCAATTATCAGCCGGGCGCGGCGGTTATCCTCATCAGCCTCGTTAGCGTCCCAGGTGTGCCGGTGCCCCCCCCCCCCCGCCATGCCCCCAGCCCCGTGGTGCTGAGGGGTGGGAGCAGCGTGGCTGAGCCCGGCCCATCGGGGTGGCCACACCGGGTGCTGTGCCGGTGTTTTTGGCACGGATTTTGGCACCGGCTGCAGCTCCTTCGGGTGCGTGCGTGCGTGCACGTGCACCCTGCCCGCCGCCGGCGTTATCATCGCGCCCATCTTCCCCCCCCCCGGGGGAGCCGGGGGTCGGCTTTTATGTGTAACAATCCAAACTTTCATTGTAGCAAAACATCGGCTGGTCAAAATTAGGCTAGTTAATTCCAGAGAATTGTTTCATCTCGGCTCAACGGTAATAATGAATCTTTTTTACAAGACGAATTGGTGAGCAGCCAGCTTCCTCCGGGGCAATTCCTGTGTAGTGTTGATCCCGCTGGAATTTACCTTGGGAAAAAAAAAAAAAAAGAAGAAAAGAAAAAGAAAAAGGTTTAAAACTACCAAATGCTACTATTCATAACACGGTGTTGTTTAGCTCAGCCATTTACTGACAGCGTGCAGATGGGGCCAAGTCTTTTACAAAAAATGCTCACACGACACTTTTTTCCTAAGCCAGCCGCAGCCTAGAAGCACACGAGGTGCACACGAGCGAGTTGTTAGCCTCTGGGAGGCCAAGAAGCGCGATGGGTGCTCTCGGGACACAGCTCTGCCTTTACAAATTAATATGGTCCTGGCCTCTGCCTCGAAGATATAAAGGGTCCCTGCTCGAGTGCTTGGTGTTGAATGTGGGAGCTTCTCCTGTGCCCGCTTCGTCCCCCAAAATCCGCTGAGGTGGTGGCCACGGGCACGGGGCTGGGCTCGCTGGGTGCCTTAGTGCAGCCAGCACAGGGAAGCCAAGCCCTGGGCAAGCCCCCCCAGGGGAGCCCCTCCACCCCGGGAATCCTGGTGTGCCGATGGCTTTTTCAGTGGGCCAAAGCCCTGCAGGATTTTTGTTGTGGTGGTTTGCTTTCTTTTCTTTTTTTTCCTTTATTTATTTATTTTTTTTAAAGAGGGATTAAGCCAAATTAGTTTTTATCTGTTTCTGCAGTTTTCCACCGGGATTCAGTGAAGCACCATTGCCTGAGAACAGAAAAACGATAAACATCTAAACGCAGACACTCTGAGTACTGTTTTATCTATGCCATTTGAAGTGATGACACCCTTCAACCAGATAAACAAAGCAACGAGGAGGGGCATGTTGTTAGATGGAGTGTGTAACGAACAGAATACTCCCTGCCACATTACAGACAATGGTAATGCACAATCATTCATTATAACTCAATTACAGTAATTAAAACTGGTGGGATGCAGAGGCAGAACAGACGAAGGGAGTAGTGCCAACAGAATTTACACTCCGTGTCATCAGCTAGCGATAACAACAGCTGATGGTGTCCCAGAGCCTCCTCCTGCCATCTGTTCGGAGAGCCGCCGCCGAGGGGTGGCACGGGGTGCCGCAGCAGCGCACGGGGGGGTGCAGGGGGTGGGACGGGGCTCTCGGCCCTGCCCGGCACCGCGTGCGCGACGCACGGCGCCCGAGGGCTGCAGGCGCAACGCGTGCTCGCTGCGGGCACCCCGCTTTGTCCCCGGAGCCTCAGATGCGGTTGTGGGGTGAATGAAGGGGGCACCCCGTAACCGGAGGTGCGGAGGGGGTGGCTGCCCGCCCGGGGAGCCCAGCCCGAGAGTGGTTTTCTTGGTGTCCGGGGTGGGCACGGTGCGGCACGGCACGGCGCGGTTTGGCACAGTTCATCGCAGCACGGGGTGGCACAGCGCAGCACGGCTTCCCTACACTGACACCGACGCCCAGTGCTGCCCTGTAGGGACCAGAGGCACAGCATGGGAAAAGCCACATGGCCAAAAGTCTCCTTGGGGACAGCGTTCCCATGGGGTGGCACAAGAGCCACGACCAGCGGGGTTTCAGCCCGCTCCAGCAGCCCGGAGCCGGGGGGGGGGTGTGCGTCTGGGCAGCAGCGTGGGCAGCCACCCACCCCGGTTATTTTCTTTATTATATTTTTCGAGGCAAGCTAACAACCTCTGCCCCAGCGCCAGGACCTGAGCACTGTAATTTGCTAATTATCGGTTACTCAAAGCGTAATTTCACCTGATGGCCGCCCCAGAAAACTGGGCTGGGGAGGAGGAGCGGTGCGGGCGCGATGTGTGGGCTACCTCCAGAGGGTAGCGGCTCGGTTCAGCAGCTGCCGGGACCAAACACCCCATGTGCCTCCTGCGTGAGAGCCCATCCTTGAGTGAGAGTGCTGCTACGGTGCTCACAGAAGGCAGACGTTGACAAAAAAGCAGGTAACACAACCCAATGGGTGCTGCGTGCTGGGGACGGATGCAGCGCACCCGCAGCATGGCGTGGGCAGCTCCGGGTGCCCACTGCGATGCCCATGGGATCCAGGAGCCTGACACCCGAGGTTTGCACAAGGGTCACAGCAGCCTCGGCCACTGAAAGCATTAAACGCCAAAAAAAAAAAAAAAAAAAAAGGCCTTAAGAACGTATAATA